>NC_092370.1:5431339-5791339 GCF_030028105.1 Mobula birostris | reverse complement strand
GTCAGCATAGTTTCCTCAAGGGAAAAATTTGCCTGACAAACCTGTTGGAATTCTTTGAAGAACAAACAAGAGAATAAAACTTACTTTTGAACTTTGCAGCGTCGCCACACATTCCAGTGCCAACATAGTATATCCACAATGCTCCACAGAACGACACAAACAACAGCAACAGCAAAACAAGCCCCCTTCCTCCCCCCTCCATCCACTCACCTGCTCACACAAACAGACTGACAGACCCTCCAACCAAGTCAGGCTGTCATCGGGCTTCCAGTCCTCGGCCTCAGAATCTCAAACTCACAGGACCAGTGCTCTGACCAGCGGACAAGACGAGCTAGGGCCTTCAGGCCTTTGACCCCCGGGACTGCCAACTTCAACCTTTGACCTTCAGGCCTCTACCTTGGACTTCAGAGGTCGGAAACATCTTTACAGCTCAGCGGCTAAACTACGAGGACGAGCAGCGGTATGAACTGCGGCTGGTGGCATCGGATGGAAAATGGGAGAACCAAACACTGGTGACGGTCAATGTCGTCAACAAGAATGATGAGGCCCCTGTCTTCACACAGAACGAATACCATGGCAGCATCAGGGAAGAGCTTGTAAAACAGCCGGTACTCGTCCTACAGGTATGTGGCTCTCCTTATTTAGAGATACAGCATGGTAACAAACACCTCTGGCCCAACGAGCCCGCAACACCCAATGTCATCGATTAACCTACTCAGCTGTACATCTTTAGAATGTGGCAGGAAACTGGAACACCCAGAGACAACTCATACAATCACCGGCAGAACATACAAACTCCTTACAGAGGGCGACAGAATTGAACCGAGTCACTGGCACTGTGATAGTTACACTGACTGCTAACCCAGGTCACTGGCGTCATGATAGTTACACTGACTGCTAACCTGGGTCACTGGTGGTGTGTTAGTTACACTGGCTGCTAACCCAGGTCACTGGCGTCATGATAGTTACACTGACTGCTAACTGGATCACTGGTGGTGTGTTAGTTACTCTGGCTGCTAACCTGGGTCATTGACACAGTATTAATTACACTGACTGCTAACTGGATCACTGGTGGTGTGTTAGTTACTCTGGCTGCTAACCTGGGTCATTGACACAGTGATAGTTACACTGACTGCTAACTGGGTCACAGGCGGTGTGATAGTTACACTGACTGCTAACCCAGGTCACTGGCATCATGATAGTTACACTGACTGCTAACCGGGTCACAGACGGTGTGATAGTTACACTGACTGCTAACCCAGGTCACTGGCGTCATGATAGTTACACTGACTGCTAACCGGGTCACAGGCGGTGTGATAGTTACACTGACTGCTAACCCAGGTCACTGGCACAGTGATAGTTACACTGACTGCTAACCTGGGTCACTGGTGGTGTGTTAGTTACACTGACTGCTAACCCAGGTCACTGGCGTCATGATAGTTACACTGACTGCTAACCGGATTACTGGTAGTGTATTAATTACACTGACTGCTAACCGGATCACTGGTGGTGTTTTAGTTACTCTGGCTGCTAACCTGGGTCATTGACACTGTGATAGTTACACTGACTGCTAACCCCAGTCACTGGTGGTGTGTTAGTTACACTGACTGCTAACCCGGATCACGGGCGCTGTGATATTTACACTAACTGCTAACCCTGGTCACTGGAGCTGTGATAGTGTTACAATGGCTGTTAAACCAGGTCACTGGCACTGTGATAGTTACACTGACTGCTAACCCGGGTCACTGGTGCTGTGATAGCTTTACACTAATTGCTACTCTCACAAAACGTTTAATGAAAATATGTTCAAATTTCCAAAAAATCCTTCCCTATTTGTTACACTATTACACTCTACAATTAACAAATAACCATTTGAATTTTCATTAAATTAGACAAATGTGACAGCTTTTGATCACAAGATCAGGCGACACGTCATTTACAAGAATGTTGGAGTCATCTACACCCTCTGGCTAAAGAAATACCTCCTCATTTCTGTTTAAAAGGGAATCCTCTCTATTCTGAGGCTATGCCCTCTGGTCCTAAACCCTCCAACTATCGGAAACATCCTCTCTACATCCACTCCATCTGGGCCTTTCAACGTTCAACAGGTTTCAATGAGATTCCCCTCGTTCTTCTAAACTTTCAGTGAGCACACTGGTTGAACGCCCAAGTTGGAATCATGGATTTTATTATGGATTTATTGTGTAAGCCTGCAAACAAATGAATCTCAGGGTGGAATATGGTGTACTTTGATAATTAATTTACTTTGAACTTTGAACGTGAAATTTAAAACAGAGGTTGATAGATTCTGGGTTAGTAAGGGTATCAAAGGTTAGAGGGAGAAGGCAGGAGAATGTGGTTGAGAGGGATAATGAGTCAGCTGTGTGTGGGTGGAACAGATTCAATGGGTTAAATGGCCCCAGTCCGCTGCTAGGTCTTATGGTTTTATGGTCTCATCACAGCAGATGCGCAGAAGGTACATCACAGGATAAAACACGGATGTTGGTTCTAGGCCAAAGAACTGTTCAAACTTCCCCTGCTCTCACCTCCGTCCTTTCATTACACTCCGCATACTTGGGATAGTTCACCGTCACAAACAATAATTAGAGGTCAGAGGTGAAACTAATCTGCTGTGGAAAAGCAACATGAGCATGTCAATACAGAACACACACACTGTGTCAATAAGGAAGTTATCGTCATTTTCAGCCCTGGTTACAGCACACAATACCTATCATTAATGTCAAGAATCAAAATTCAAGATTGCTTGTCGTCATTCCTCACTACACGAGTGTAAGGGAGAACAAAATGCTTGTTATTCTGGATCCGATACAGCAGGTTTTTCAGCACACAATTAAACCAGGAGAGAGAGAGGAGGCAATTTATTTTCCAGCAGCCCAATCGAATCGTGATTCATTAGCAAGGGCAAATAAGAAGAAGGCAGGAGAAAGAAGAGTGGTTGTTGCTGGAGTGGTTATTGTGTGACTGGATCAGTGTTAGAGTGGGGAAGGCTTTGGCTCATTAGGCTTCGGCAGGAATAGGCTTGAGCAAGGAAAGTATCTAGTAAGTCTCTTCTTCATTCTTCATCAGCTAGTGCAGAGTTAGAGCAGTGAGAAGGCTCCAGGGGCTGTGTTCTATTCTTTGTGTGAATTGCGGGAAGTCTGGGAGACCTCCAGTCTCCTGGATAGCCACACCAGCACCAGATGCACCGAGCTGCAGCTGTTCGGAGAATGTGTAAGGAACTGGGGCTGCAGATTGATGACCTTCAACTCATACGGGAAAATGAGGAGGTGATAGATTGGAGCTGTAGTGAAGTAGTCACCCCTTAGAGACAGAAGGCAGGTACCTGGAGCGACTGTCAGGAGAGGGAAAAGAAACAGACAGACAGTGCAGAGAACCGCTGTGACCATTCCCTTCGATAGTAAGTATACTCTTTTGAATACTGGTTGTGGGGATGACCTAGCAGAGGGAAGCTGCAGCGACCAGGTCTCTGGCACTGATTCTGAAGGCTTGGCTGAGAAAGGAATGTGGAGGAGAGGACTGTGGTAGTGATAGGGGGTTCCATAGTTCGAAGAGCAGACACGATATTCTGTGGATGCAATAGACACCTGATGGTATATTGCCTCTTAGGTGCTGGGCTCAGGGTTGTCTCGGGTCAGGTCCACAACACTCTAAAGGGGGAGGGTGAGCAGTCAGAAGTCTTGGTGCATATTGACACACGTGACACAGGCAGGAAAAGGGAGCAAGTCCTGAAGAGAGAATTTAGCCAGCTAAGTAGGAAGCTGAAAACAGGACCTCATTGATAGTACAATCCCTGGATGGCTGCCTGTGCCACGCACCAGTGAGGGTAGGAATAGGATGACCTGGCAGATGAATGCGTGTCTGAGGAACTGCTGCGCGAGGCAGGAGTTTAGATTTATGCATCACTGGGGTCTCTCCTGGAGAAGGTACAACTTGAACCCGAGAGGAACCAATATCCATGCAGGCAGGTTTGCTACAACTATTTTGGAGGGTTTAAACTAACTTGGCAGGGGGATGAGAACTGGAGTGATAGGGCTGAGGATGGGGCAGTTGGTATACAATCAGTGGCAGTATATACTGAAACTGCTAACAAGGAGAGGCTGATGACAAGGCAAAATTGCAGTCAGTGGGATGAGCTACAATGTCAAAGGGCAACAAAATCAAAATGACGAATACAGGGCTGAAGATGGCAGAGGGGTTGGGGTGGATCTGTTAGTTAAAAAATGAAATCAAATCCTTAGAAAAAGGTGACTTAGGATCAGAAGGTGAAGAATCATTGTGGGTAGAGTTAAGAAACTGCAAGGGTTTAAAAAATCCTTAATGGGAGCTACACACAGGCCTCTGAACAGTAACCACGATGTGGGCTACAAATTACAGCATGTCAAAAGTACAATGATACGATAGTCATGAGGAATTGAGAAAATCAGTTTGGTTCTGATTTTGGATTTCGACAGAGAGAATTTGTAGAAGCCTATAAGATGTTTCCTCGAGCAGCTTGTGGTTCAGGCTGCTAGAGTATCAGCTAGTCTGGATTGGGTGTTGTGTAATGAACCAGATTTGATCAGGGAGCTTAAGGTAAATGAACCCTTAGGAAGCAGTGATCATAATATGATAGAGTTCACACTACAATTTGAGAAGAAGAAGCTAGAGTCAGATATATCAGTATTACTGTGGATAAAGGAAATTGCATAGGCATGGGAGAAGAGCTGGCCGAAGTTGATTGAAAGGGAACTCTAGCAGGGATGATGGCAGAGCAGCAGTGGCTGGAGCTTTGGGAGCAATTCGGAAGGGGCAGGATAGATACATTTGAAAGAAGAAGAATTATTCTAAAGGCAGGATGACGCAACTATGGCTGACAGGGTAAGTCAAAGCCAACATAAAAGCAAAAGACAGGACATATAACAAACAAAAATTAGTGGGAGGTTAGAGGATTGGAAAGCTTGTAAAAACCAACAGAAGGCAACTAAAAAAAGCACAATGAGGGAAAAGATGAAAGTTCTACGTTTCAGGGGCATGAAGTGCGAGAAGATTCTTGGGAAACTGAAAGGTCTGAGGGTAGGTAAGTCACTTGGAGTAGATGGTGTACACCCCAGGGTTCTGAAAGAAAAGGCTGAAGATCTTTCAAGGATTAATTGATTCTGGCATAGTTTCAGAGGACTGGATAATTGCAAATACCATTCCTCTCTTCAAAAAGGAAGAGAATAAGAAGAAAGGAAATTATTGGCCAGTTAGCCTGACCTCAATGAATGGGAAAATTTGGAGTCAATTTTTGAAGGTAAGATTTTGGGGTGCTTGGAGGCACATTTTTAAATAGGCTTCCAAGCATAATAATAACAATCAGAATGGGGAACAGAAAAATGGAAAGAGGATAAATTAAAACTGCTTCAATGCATTCTGACTGAATAAGAATGAGGACCCTGATTTGTACTTTACAGAGAAACGTAGTTGTATGTGACAATCAAAGCTGCTTTTTCTGACTCACACGTAATATGCTGAACATGGATTTCCCAACAGCAGTTTCTGGGAAATAAAAATTACTCAACGTATGCATTTATGGAATCATAGGGCACTATGGTACAGAAACAGGACCTTCGGCCCATCTGAACTATTATTCTGCCAGTCCCATTGACCTACATCTGGAACGTAGTCCTCCATACGCCTCCCAACCATGTACCTATCAAAACTTCTCTTGTAGTCGAACCGGCAGCTCGTTTCACACTCACTCCACCCTCTCAGTGAAGAAGTTTCTCCTCATGTTTTCCTTAAATATTTCACCTTTCACCCTTAACTCATGACCTCTAGCTCTAGTCTCACCCAATTACAGTGGAAAAAGTCTGTTTGCATTTACCCTATCCATACTCCTCAAAATTTTGTGTAACATCTTACACAACTTCAACATAACATTCCTGCTCCTGTGCTCAATAAGACCATCAAACCATGATGTAGGAGCAGAAGTATACCAATCAGCCCAGTGAGTCTGCTCTGCCATTCCATCTTGCCTGATTTATAAACCCTCTCAACCACATTCTCTTGCCTTCTCCCCATAACCTCTGCCACCCTTACTAGTCAAAACCTAGCATTTTCCACTTTAAACCTACCCAGTGACTTGTCATCCACAGTCATCCATGTCATCCACGTCAATGAATTCCACAGATTAACATCAACCCTTTCATTCCCAGGATCATTTCTGTAAGCCTCCTCTGGGCCCTCTCCAATGTCATTGTTGCCAATATAAAGGGCCCAAAACTGCCCACCATATTCCAAGAGCAGTCTGACCAATGCCTTGTGAAACCTTAGCTTTTATATGCTAGTCCTCTCAAAATGAATGCTAATGTTGCATTTGCCTTCCTCACTGCTGACTCAAACCAGCCTGCACTAGAATCCAGGATGGAAACTCTCAAGTTCCTTCCAACCTTGACTTATGAATTTTCTCCCCCTTTAGAAAAGTCTACATCTTCATTCTTTCTACCAAAGTGCATGACCATACACTCCCCTACACTGTATTCCATTTGCCACTTGTTTGCTCATTCTCTTAATCTGCCTAAATCCTTCTGAAAATTCCCTGCTTCCTCAGCACTACCTGCCCCTCCAGCTTATCTATATATCATCTGCAAACTTGGCCACAAAGCCATCAAATCTGTAAACTGCGTTAAGAGTAGCTTCTATATGCAGCAATAGACTTTCTAAACTGAGAAATATATGATGGTGAAACAGTTTCCATGAGTTTTTACTCTAAAGTACAAAGGGGTATGATTTACAGAGATGTGGTGGCAGAGTGGAGCGGATTGGGAATTAAATATACAAGGACATCAGGTAATACGGAAGGATAGGCAGGAAGGTAAGAGAGGTGGGCTAGCACTCTTAATTAAGGATGAGATCAGGGCGATAGTGAGAGACAAAATAACATCTAAGGAGCAGAATGTTGAGTCCATCTGGGTAGAGATTAGGAATAGTAAAGGGAAAAAATCACTAGTGGGAGTTGTCTTTTGGCCACCGAATAATAACGTTACAGTGGCACAGGCAATAAACAGTGAATTATCTGATGCATGTGAGAATGGAAGAGCAGTTATCATGGGGGACTTTAACCAGCACACAGATTGGGTAAATCAAGTTAGTCGAGG
Organism: Mobula birostris; assembly: GCF_030028105.1. Lineage (NCBI taxonomy): Eukaryota > Metazoa > Chordata > Chondrichthyes > Myliobatiformes > Myliobatidae > Mobula > Mobula birostris. The sequence continues at coordinate 5,784,200 of NC_092370.1, read as the reverse complement.
CAGTCTTGAGGAGGGCTTCACAGAATGCATCCATGACGGCTTTCTTGAACAGCACGTTACTGAACCTGCAAGGGAACGTGTTATCTTGGATCTAGTCCTGTGCAATAAGACAGGTAGAATTAGTGGTCTTGTAGTTAGGGATCCTCTTGAAAGAGTGATCACAGTATTATTAAGTTTCTTATACAAATGGAGGGTGCAGTAGTTCGATCGAAAACCAGTATATTATGTCTAAACAATGGAGATTACAATGGGATGAGGGAGGACTTGGCAAATGTGGACTGGGAACACAGGCTATATGGTGGGACAGTTGAAAAACAGTGGAAGACATTCGAAGAGATTCAGCATGGATTCAGCAATGGCAGGTCCTGTTTGACAAACTTACTGGAGTTCTTTGATGATATAATGAGTGTAGTGGATAGAGGGGAACAGATAGACGTTATTTACTTAGATTTCCAGAAGGCATTCGATAACGTGCTGCATAAAAGACTTATCCATAAGATAAGGATACATAGAGTTGGGGGTGATGTATTAGCATGGATAGAGGATTGGTTAACTGAAGTTGGGACACATGGGTGTTTACTCTGTTGGCAATCAGTGATAAGCCATGTGCCGAAGGGGTCGGTGCTGGGACCGCAACTGTTCATGATATACATTAATGACCTGGAAGAGGGGACTGAGTGTAGTGTATCTGAGTTTGCTGATGACACTGAATTGAGTGGAAAAGCAAACTGTGCAGCAGATATGGAGAGTTTGCAGAGAGATATAGATAGGTTAAGTGAGTGGGCAAGGGTCTGGCAGATGGAATACAATGTTGGTAAATGCAAGGTCATCGACTTAGGAAGGAAAAATGGAAGAGCAGATTATTATTTAAATGGTAAAAAGAATTGCAGAATGCTGCTGTGCAGACTTGGGAGTGCTTGTGCACGAATCACAAAAGGTTGGTTTGCAGGTGCAGCAGGCTATCAAGAAGGCAAATGGGATGTTGGCCTTCATTGCCAGAGGGATTGAATTTAAGAGCAGGGAGGTTATGCTGCAACTGTACAGGGTACTGGTGAGACCGCACCTGGAGCACTGTGTGCAGTTCTGGTCTCCTTGCATAGCAGGGAAATTAAGGGTTTTGGGGGAAAGGCAGGTAGGTGGAGATGAGTCCATGGCCAGATCAGCCATGATCTTATTGAATGGTGGAGCAGGCTCGATGGGCCAGATGGCCGACTCCTGCTCCTATTTCTTATGTTCTTATTAAAGCAAAAAATTCCATATAACAGAAACCTCAAGCATATTACTATCAGAACTTCAATCAGGATCTGGACCAGCTAGAAAAATAGGGCTGAAAAATGGCAGATGGAATTTAATACAGACAAGTGTGAAGTGTTGTACTTCAGTAGAACCAACCAGGGTTGGTCTTACACAGTGAACGGTCGGGCACTAAGGAGTGTGGTAGAACAAAGGAATCCGACAATACAGGCCCATAATTCATTGAAAGTGGCATCACACGTAGATGGGGTCATAAAGGAAGTTCTTGGCACATTGGACTTCACAAGTCAGTGCATTGAGTACAGAAGATGGGATGTTATGTTGAAGTTGTATAAGATTTCAGTGAGGTCTAATTTGGAGTATCGGTCGCCTACCTACAGGAGAGATGTAAAGAAGATTGAAAGAGTGCAGAGAAAATTTACAAGGATGTTGACAAGTCTGGAGGACTCGAGTTATAGGGAAAGATTGAATAGGTTAGGACTTTATAGCTTTGAATTTAGAAGATTGAGGGAAGATTTGATGGAAGTATACAAAATGATAAGGAATATAGATAGGGTAAATGCAAGCAGGCTTTTCCACTGAGGTTGGGTGGGACTAGAACTAGAAGTCATGGGTTAAGGATGAAAGGAGAAAAGTTTAAGGGCAACATGAGAGGAGATATCTTCACTCAAAAGGTTGTGAGAGTGGGGAATGAGCTGTCAGCACAAGTGGTGGATGTGATTTTTATTTCAACGTTTACGAAATGTTTGGATAGGTAAATGGATGGTAGGGATATGGAGAGCTATGGTCTGGGTACAGGTCAATGGTTTGGCATGAACTAGATGGGCCAAATGGCTTGTTTCTCTGCTGTACTTTTCTACGACTCTACATCCCAACTGCTTCCATTTTAATCAATGCATCAAAATCAGCATTAAGGAAATACTAGTTCTAAAAATCCATAGCAATTAACTGCTTCCATTTTAATTAATGCATAAAATCAGCATTAAGGAAATAGTAGTTCTAAAAATACATAGCGATGAATAAACCTCGCAATTATCTCAGCTCCACCGCACAACATCTACCACAGGCCTTCTCAACCGGCAGCAACCTTCAGAAACTTTTAGGCCATACCTTAGTCTTGTTCTGAAAGCATATAATTTTTAATATTTTAAAATTCAAATAACTTATTCATCAAACAAATCTATCTTGAGTCCTTGACAACCTATGTAATCAAAAAGCATTTGCAATGCAATTGAGGTGACAGGAAGCATAGAATTGAAAACAATTAACACAAGGGATCCGGTAGATGCTGGAAATCCAAAGTAACCCCCACAGAATGCTGGAAGAACTCAACAGGCCAGGCAGTGTATGGAGCGAAATAAAGAGTCGATGTTTTGAACCAAGACCTTTCATCAGGAGTGGAAAGGTAGGGGGAAGAAGCCATAAATCTGCAGTGTAGTAATTATGCTGCACAATCTCTGGGTACACTTGTGATTAGTTTTTGAACATAGAACTGCACAGCACAAAACAGGTTCTTCAGCACACAATGTTACACCAACATTTTAACCTAGTCTAAGATTAATCTAACCATTCTCTCCTACATAGCCGTCCATTTTTCTATCATCCATGCCTCTATCTAAGAGTCTCTTAAATGTCCCTAAATTATCTGCCTCTACCAACGCCTGTGGCAGGGCATTCCACACACCCGTCCTGTAAAAAACCTACCCCCTTTACTTCCCTCCAATCACCTTATAATGATGCTCCCTCATTTTAACCATTTCCGCCCCAGGAGAAAGGTCTCTGATTATCCACTCTCTCTACACCCCTTGTTTTTGTGTACACCTCAATCAAATCACCTCTCATCCTCCTTCTCCAAAGCAAAAATGTTATATGTTATGTCACGTTAATTCCAGTTTTGTAAGAGATGGTAAGCATTATTTTTCATGACAAACCATACAGAATATTATCCACTTCTTCTTACTTCCAGCAGATCAATAAGAATAACACAGCCATTCTGCAGTGCAATATTATAGAATGTTTCTCACTTGTATAGATTAATGTGAAGAACATGTGGACGGCAAAATTAACCCTACATGCAGAAGCACGTACGAAGGGAAGTATAGAAATAAACTGCTGTAAACTCGTTGGACCAGATTGTAGAAGGTTGTATTAATTGGGCGGGTCTCACTAACAACCCCAGACAGTCACCATTTTTACAAAGACACGAACTCATTACCAATCCTTTTCACAAATATCCGCCTCAGCCTCCAGTCAGAGCCATGAAACAAAGACTAGAAAACCTTAAATAAGTCACAAAAGCATAAGTTGATCAGCTGAATGCATAGAATCACAATTTTCCATATCTATCTAAAAATGCATTGAACAACGATTTTCACAACATATGCCAGTGATATTAAACCTCTTTCTGATTCCGAGAAGCTCGTGCACCCTGCACTCTTTGTTTCCATATTAATGATTTTAAAATACATAATTTTGATCAACTATAGAAACATTTTCTTCACCTATTATAAGTTAAATTATAAGCGTGCAACCATCGATCATTTGCACAATGTTTCACCACCCCGTGTCCTCAAACAACGCAAGACTTAAGAACAACGCACATATACACACACACACACACACACACAAAATGCTGGAGGAGGCCAGGCAGCATCTATGGAAAGGAATAAACGGTCAACGTTTCAGGCTAAGACCCTTCATCGGGACTAGATATAGCCTCCCGAGAGTCCAAAACCCAACTACCACCGCAGCTGACATCATTCTAGACGCACATACATGAAATGAGTTTTCAGTTACCTGTCAACCAGGCTGCTGCCTTTTGCTTGATCCCTCTTTGGTTCGGAGTCTGAAGGTAGTAAGGCCTGAAGCTGATACCAGTATGACTTTGTCAAAGTTTTAACTGTCACTTTATTGCTGTTAATGGTTCACCTGGATGCTCACCTCATAAAACTCTTAAAAAGCCAGGAAGATCCCTGAGTCAAATTGTTTCAGACATATACAAAGGTGCAGTAACAGTCAGTTTACAGTACGGCCACACCCACAGTACAAATATCAAATGATATGAAGGCACACCTCTGTGTCGAAACCATTCCCTCTTTGAATCTCCATATTAGTTAAGCTGTTTGTATTTATTTTTAAATCCAGTTTCAGAATTTGTACCACATCTTTACTCCGCACTCAAACAAAAACCTGCTTCTTTCAAGGGAGGCTATCTTTATTTATTTTATATAAAAGTGGTGATACTGCCAATTATTTTTAGATATTATGATCTTGTCTTTAAAAAGAAGTTTGGTTTTATTTATCACTTGTACGTCGAAACATTGAAACGTGCAGAGAAATGCATAATTTGCGTTAATGACCAACACAACTAGGTGTCAGCCTGAGGGTGTCACCGAGCTTCCAGCGCCGATACAGCATGCCCTCCGCTGACTAAGCAATTAACACACACAGCAATTAACAAATAAATAATCGCGCAAGCATGCACAGCAATTAAGAAATGAATAATCTGCTTTTTTTCATATGGATCCACCTTTATTTATTTCATATAAAAATGGTCATCATGATTATTACTTTTAGATCATAAGGCTTAACACACTTACTCAAGAACTTTTTAATCTCCACTTTAATATATCCAATGACTTGGCCTCCACAGCCACCCGTGGCAATGAATCCTACAGATTCACCAGTCCTCCTTCCCATCTCTATTCTTAATGGACATCCCTCTGTTCTGAAGGTGTGCCCTCTGGTCCTAGGCTCCCCCACTACAGGAAACATCTCCTCATCTACTCTATTTAGGCCTTTCAATATTTGATAACTTTCAATGAGATCTCCCCACATTATTCGAAATTCCAGTGAGTACAGGACCAGAGCCAACAAATGCTCCACATAGATTAACCCCGTGATTTCCAGAATCATTTTGGTGAACCTCCTCCAGACCCTTTCCAATGCCTGCACAACTTTACTTAGATAAGAAGCCCAAAACTGATCACAATACTCCATGTGGTCTGACCAATAAAGCTTCAGCGTTACATCCTGTCTTGTGTATTCTAGTTCTCTGGACTCGAATGCTAACATTGCATTTGGCTTCCTCACCACCCACGCAACCTGCAAGTTAACTTTGCACTAGAGTTTAAAGATAAGATATTATCTTTTAAAGGAACTTCAGCTTTATTTCTCATATGTACATCAAAGTGTTGAACCATACAATGAAATGCATCATATTTTGATATCCATGGACATTTTCCAAAACAGAGTGACTTCATTTTAATCTCATTCACAATCTCTCATTGATGCCTGCTTCAAAAAAAGTCATCAGGTTAAAATTCCTGGGTGGTCTGGGGATTCCGGGCATATTTGGAGATTTTCTTACTGCCCACTCTTGTGAGATCTGAAATCCCAGGCTGGCATCAATGAAGTATTCTGGACGAGCTTCACACACACGTCTTGTGTAGGGATGGAGAGACAGGGGAATGGGTGACACCAGAGGAAAGGAGCTCAGGACTCGCACCACCAGGTTCAAGAACAGTTACTACCCCTCGACCACCAGGCTCTTGAACAAAAGGGGATAGCTTCACTCATCCAACTTCTGGTGTTCCCGCAACCAATGGTCTCACCTTAAGGACTCTTTATCTTGTTATTTCATGCTGTCGTTATTTATTGCTATTTATTTATATAAATCTTGCATTGCAGTTTGTTGCTCATTGATCCTATTTACAGTCACTGTTTTACAGATTTGCTAAGTATGCCTGCAGGAAAAAGAATCTCAGGCTGTGTGTGGTGACATGTAGGTACTCTGATAATAAATTTTACTTTGAACTTTTGAACTTTTAATGAGTTCTAACCTCAAGCCTGGCTGCAAAAGGATGAGGGTTGGTAGGGGGCTAGCAGAGTGACGAAAGTGGCAGCAGAAACTCCAAAGCCCTCCTTCCTGGGAGAGGGAGGATCGTTGACTTGAAGACATATGAATTTGTCTGGTGAAAGTAGAAGCCACAGGACCAATCAATCTTCTATCAGCCCATGACAGGAGTCACTAGCGAGCTGCTGTTGATGCCCTATGCCCACTAGGTTTAAGGTGATGCTTTAAGAAGAAGAGCGAGTGTGAAATGAGTGATCTTAAGACTTCCATTCACGTACCAGTGAGATTCTGTCAGCGCAAGTGGCTAATTCTGGAAGTGCAAGGTTCTTCACACGATGAAGAAGGCTTGCTGATTGGTGGAACTGCTTCCTAGTCATTTGAAGCACTTGATAAAATGAAAACAAAATGCTGGAGGAACTCAGCAGGTCAGACAGCATCGATGCAGAGGAAGAAACGGTCAATGTTTCAGGCCAAGACCCTTCATCAAGACTGGGAAGGAAGGTGTAAGAAGCCAGAATAAGGAGCTGGGAGAGGAGAAGGAGTTCAAGCTGGCAAGCTTGTCAAGTTTGCTTTGCACTAGAGTGAGGGTTAGCGTTAACTTGTCTTGTCAAACTCACTGTGTTAGCTTGTCATCCTTCCCATCCCACCAGCTCCTTCTCTTCCACTCCTGATGAAACATCTTGGCCTGAAAAATCCATAGATGCCGCATGAACTGCTGGGTTCCTCCAACAGTTTGTTGCTCTGAATATCAAGCATCTGCAGAAGCTCTTGTATTTATGACTTGGCAAGAATAAATGTGGGCCAAAGGCCCTGTACTGCAGTAACAAATACAGTATACACCTACATGCATTGAAATGTTAAGTTTTAGACCAGACAGTGCGTTCAGTCATTATGTGCTGTGTCATATGACGTGGGCGATCATGGTCTTTCTATGACCATGATTCTTCTTGGCAAATTTTTCTACAGAAGTGGTCTGCCATTGTCTTTTTCTGGGCAGTGTCTTTACAAGATGGGTGACCCCAGCCATTATCAATACTCTTCAGAGATTGTCTGCCTGCTGTCAGTGGTCACATAACCAGGACTTGTGATGTGCACCAGCTGCTCATACGACCACCCACCACCTGATCCATGGCTTCACATGACCCTGATCAGGGGACTAAGCAGGTAGTACACCCATCTTGTAAAGACACTGCCCAGAAGAAGGCAATGGCAAACTACTTCTATAGAAAAATTTGCCAAGAACAATCACAGTCATGGAAAGACCACGATCACCCTTGTCTAATGACTTGGCACGTAATGATGATGATTCTTCTTGTAATTTACAGTTTTTATTATTATGTATTGCAATGTATGGCTGGGGCAAAACAACACATTTCATGCCATGATATTAAATCTGATTTTGATTCTGGTCTTATGGAATAGAGAGTGGTTGTAGAAGCCTTATGAGTTTCAGAATGTTTTTTGTTTAGGAATTTATTTGAACATAAAGACATTATAAATTAAAATGACAGAAGGGCAGATGTTGTGATCCTAGTGTGGATTTTATTTGAATGAATTTGGGGAACAGTAGTCATGAGATTTTGTTGCGTTTGTGTGGAGTGAATGGATTTATGTGCACGGCTGTGGTTTCTATACCCAACAAAGGAAATATCTGAGTTGCAGAGACGGGGCGTGGCTTATTCATTCGGCTGACATCTATAGCGTGGGAGTCATCCAATGAAACCTACAATATGGGAAATGTGGACGCGGCTAATTTACTGGACTGACATCTACAGCGGAGTGATCCGACAAAATGGGAATGGGCAAGGCTTTTCTTTATTATTTGAAACAATTGAAATGCTTGGGAGGATTTTCTGGGGCTCCTTTCATTCGAGAAACCCACAGTTTCTCAGGCTACGTTGAATGTAGAGGTTGTAATGTGAGATTTGGCATCTGGGACTGATGTGAAGGTCGCTGAATTACAATCAGGTTTATTATCAATGGGAAATGGAGCTTCTCTTCTCCTCACCTACCCATTACCTCCCTCCAGTGACCTTCCTCCTTCCTTTTCTCCCACAGTCCACTCTTCCTCTCCTATCAGATCCCTTTTTCTTCAGCTCTGTACTTTTCCCAGCTATCGGCTCGCGGTGTCTTACTTCAACCCGCCTCCCCCCTCACCTACCTTACCCCTCACTTGGTCTCACCTATCACCTGCCAGCTTGCACTCCTTCCCTCCACCTCCCCCCCCCCCACAATATTGACAGTCTCTACCCCTCCATAACGCTGCCTGACCTGCTGAGTTCCTCCAGCATTTTGTGTGTGTTGCTCTGGATTTCCAGCACCTGCAGAATCTCTTGTGTTTGTAATGGATCATTGGAGACTTTCACCTCAATGGTTCCAACCTCACAACGGTCAGCCAGCACTTGTTTACCTTCCTACGGTTACGAAAGGATGTAACGTTGAGGCTTTTTAAAGCACCGGTGAGGCTTCATTTGGAGTATCGTTAGCAATTTTGGGCCCCTTATCTAAGAAAGGATGTGCTGACTTTGGAGAGGGTTCAAAGAAGGTTCATAAAAATGACTCCAGGATTGAAAGGCTTGTCATATGATGGTGCTCTACGCACTGAAATTCAGAAGAATGAGGGTGACCTCATTGAAACCCATTGAACGGTGAAAGTCCTTGATAGAGTGGATGTGGAGAGGATGTTTTCTATGGTGGGAGTGTCTAAGGCCTAAAGGCACAGCCTCACAATAGAGGGGCGTCCTTTTAGAACAGAGATAAGGAGGAATTTCTTTAGTCCGAGAGTGGTGAATCTGTGGAGGCCGAGCCATTGGGGACAGTTAAGGCAGAGGTTAATAGATTCTTGATTGGTCAGGGCATGGAGGGTTATGGGGAAGAAGGCAGGAGATTGTGGCTGAGGGGAAAGAAGGCAAGAGATTGTGACTGAGAGGGAAAAAAGATCAGCCATGACGAAATGGCGGAGCAGCCTGGATGGGTCAAATGGCCTAATTCTGCTCCTGTATTTTATGGTCTTATGCTTTTAAGAAAACCAACTGCACTGCCTTTGTGTCAGTTTGTCCTTGTTCAAGGTTATGCTGCTGTGATGAAGTTTAGGCGCCACGGTAGCATAGCAGCTAATGTGATGCTATTACAGCTCAGGCTGTTCCCCTGTTTGGAGTTCAATTCTGGCATCAACTCTAAGAAGTCTGTCATTCCCATGGAATGCCTGGGATTTTTCCCAGTTTCCTCCCATAGTCCGTAGACGGACTGAGTTGGTTAGTCGGTCATTATAAATTGCCCTGTGATTAGGTTGGGGTTAATTGGATTTGTTGGGTGTTCTTGGCTCAAAGGCCCAGAAGGGCCTACTCCACGCTGTATCACTCAATAAAGTACCTGGCAGTGGGCAGGCTGCAGGACAGGGTGCAAACTGATGTCTGGCTCCATCTTGCAGACTGAAGCTTCCTTTGTTCACTGATTGAAGTGAGGAGGGAGATTGGAGCTTTGGAGCGAGTGCTGAGGGTGGGCACCGGTTGTTTGCCTTTTGGTCGGATGCTCTGTACTGGAGTGCGGACAGCTTGCCACTGCTGAGAGTGTTGTTCAGGTCTTCTGCGTTTTCGATTTGCTCTTTGGATGATAGACTCTATTTTTCAGTCTTATAGCTTTTATATTCTGTGTTTTTCACTTGATCTTGTTGTTTTTTTTGTGTGGGGGGAGAGGGATTGATGTGACTGATCCGTTTTGTTTTGTTTTTTGTGTGGGTGGGGAGATCTGGGGGTTGATGTGTCTGTTCCATTTTTGTTCGATTTTTTTGCAGGGTGAAGGGGTTGATGTTCACGCTACCTTTCTTTTCTTTCTCGGTTTCAAAGCTACCCAGAGAATTATACGTTGATAATAAATGAACCTTTGAACCTTTGGAATAAAATAAAGGAGTGCAAGGTACTAATTAAAATCAAAACTAGTCTCCGGGAAGTAAAATCTGTTCACTATTCAAAATGCAGACTCAGATTTCGAGTTTAAGTTTCAAGTTCAGGTTTAGTTATCGTTCAGCCAGACTTGAATCCTGCCAAATGAAACAGCATTCACCATCTGGGGCCAAGGTGCTGAACACATTACTAACAGCACACAGCACTCTGCACATAGCACACAGCACAAATAACACTATGGTTACAATTTCAGAAAAAAACAATCACAAAGGGAAATGAATAATAATACTCTGATTCAGCGTCAGTCTTTTTTTATCATATGTACATCAAAACATACAAAGAAATGCACCTTTTCTGCTAACAACCAGCACGTGCTGGGGGCAGCCCGCATCCTGGTGCCTACAGAGCATGCCCACAGAACAACAACAACAGAGCAAAACAAGTCAGCAGCAACAAAACAGGCCCCTTTCCCACCCTCACACCCACCACCCACTCACAAACAGAGACAGGCCTCGAACTCCAGGACAGGCTACCTCTAAATCTCCGACCTCCCAGCAATCCCGGAATCACAGGTATTGATTCAGATCCTGTGCCATCGTAACTATGTAGGGGACGACAATAAGATATAGGAGCAGGATTAGGCCATTCATCCATTGGAACTGCTCCACCATTCCACCATGGCTGAACTATTAACTCTCTCAATCCCCTTGTCCCCATAACCTTTAACCCCTCTCCTCCCCAGTTAATTAAGAACGTATCAACCCCAGCTTTAAACATACTCAAATGACTTCCATAGCCATCTGTGGCAATGAATTCCACTGAATCTCCAATGCCAGCATATCTTTTCTTTGGTAAGAGACCCAAAAGGATGAAGAATGCAGGACTGAAGATGCTGTATTTAAATGCGTGTAGCATTCGGAATAAGGTGGACGAACTTGTGGTGCAGTTAGAGTTTGGTGGGTGTGACAGGGAGCATCACTGAGTCGTGGCAGAAAAGGCCATAGCTGGGAGCTTAACATGAAAGAATATATTTTGTATTAAAAGCACAGGCAGGAAAGCATAGATGGTGGTGTGGCTCTGTTGGTAAGAGATGGAATTACATCTTTAGAAAGAGGTGACATAGGGTCAGAGAATGTTGAATCTCTGTGGGTGGAGTTAAGAAACTGCAAGGGTGAAGAAACCATTATGGGAATCATATACAGTCCTCCAAATAGTAGCCAAGATGTTAGATTGAGACTGCAAAGGGAGTTGAAAAAGGCATGTAATAAGGGTAATGACACAGTTGTATTGGGGAACATCAATAGGAAAGGGAATTGGGAAAATCAGGTTGGTGTCAGATTGCAAGAGACAGGATTTGTTGAATACCTACAAGATGACTCTTTAGAGCAGCTTGTGCTTGAGCCTACCTGGGAAAAGGTTATCTTAGATTAGGTGTTGTGTAATAACCCAGATCTTATTAGGGAGTTTAACGTAAAGGAACCCTTAGGAGACTGTGATCATAATACGATTGAACTCATACTGCAGTTTTAGAGTGAGAAGCATAACTCACGTGTATCAGTGTCACAATGGAATAAAGGAGATTACAGAGGCATGAGAGAGGAGCTAGCCCAGGTGGATTGGAGGAGAATACTGGCATAGGTGATAGCAGAGCAGAGATGGCTGAAGTTTCGGGAAATAGTTCACAAAGCGCAGGATAATATGTCCCAGAGAGGATGAAGTTCTCAAATGGCAAAGGAAGGCAACCGTGGCTGTCAAGGGAAGTTGAGGACTACATAAACCATATAATCATATAACAATTACAGCATGGAAGCAGGCCATCTCGGCCCTTCTAGTCCATGCCGAACTCTTACTCTCACCTAGTCCCACCGACCTTCACTCAGCCCATAACCCTCCATTCCTTTCCTGTCCATATATCTATCCAATTTAACTTTAAATGACAACATCGAACCTGCCTCAACCACTTCTGCTGGAAGCTCGTTCCACACAGCTACCACTCTCTGAGTAAAGAAGTTCCCCCTCACGTTACCCCTAAACTTTTGCCCTTTAACTCTCAACTCATGTCCTCTTGTTTGAATCTCCCCCATTCTCAATGGAAAAAGACTATCCACGTTAACTCTATCTATCCCCCTCATAATTTTAAATACCTCTATCAAGTCCCCCCTCAACCTTCTATGCTCCAAAGAATAAAGACCCAACTTGTTCAACCTTTCTCTGTAACTTAGGTGATGAACGCCAAGGAAAGGACATATAAGGTAGCAAAAATGAGTGGGAAGTTTTTAAATTCCAGCAAAAGACAACTAAAAAAGCTATAAGAAGGGAAAAGATGAAATATGTGGGCAGACTAACCCATAGTATAAAACAGGATACCAGAAGTTTTTATTAGTTATATACAGCATAAAAGGGAGGTGAAAGTTGATATTGGATCACTGGAAAATGATGCTGGTGAGATACTAATGGGGGCAAAGAAATGGCAGATGAACTTAATGGGTACTTTGCATCTGTCTTCACCGTAGAAGACGCTACCAGTGTGCCATGAGTATCAGGGAGCAGGAATGAGCGCCATTGCTATTAAAAAAGAAAAGGTGCCAGGCAAACTGAAAGGTCCTAAGGTGGATAAGTCACCTGGACCGGATGGACAACATCCCAGAGACCTGAGAGAGGTTGCTGAAGAGATAACAGATGCATTGGTTATGATCTTTCAAGAATCACTTGATTCTGTCATGGGCCTGGAGGACTGGAAAATTGCAAATGTCACTTCACTCATTAAGGGAGGAAGGAAATTATAGGCCAGTTAGCCTAACCCCTGTATTTGGGAAAGTGTTGGAGTCTATTATTAAGGATGAGGTTTCGAGGTACTTGGAGACTAATGATAAAATAAGTCAGCAAGTTTCTGTAAAGGGAAATCTTGCCCGACAAATCTGTTAGAGTTCTTCGAGGAAGTAACAAGCAGGGTGGAGAAAGGAGAGGCAGTGGATGTCATTTACATGGAGTTTCAGAAGGTATTTGATAAGGTGCCACACATGAGGCTGCTTAACAAGATAAAACCCTATGGCGTTACAGGAAAGCTACTAGCATGGATAGAGGAATGACTGACAGGCAGGAGGCAGCGAGTGGGAATAAAAGTGGCTTTTTCTGATTGGCTACCAGTGACTAGTGGTGTTCCTGAGGAGATGGTATTGGGACCACTGCTTTTCACATTGTTTGTCAATGATTTGGATAATGGAATTGATGGCTTTGTGGCAAAGTCTGCAGATGATACAAAGGTAGGTGGAGGGGTAGGTAGTGCTGAGGAAGCAATGTGATTGCAGCAGGACTTAGACAAATTGGAAGAATTGGCAAAAAAGTGGCAGATGGAATACAGTGTTGGGAAATGTATGATAATGCATTTTGGTAAAAGGAACAATAGTGCAGACTATTATCTAAATGGGGAGAAGGTTCAAACATCAGACGTGCAGAGTCTAGATAAGGTGGATGTGGAGAGGATGTTTCCAGAACTAGAAACATCCTCTCCACTAAGGGTATCCAGAACTAGAGGGCACTGCCTCAAAATTGAAGGGTGACCCTGATCAACAGAAAAAGTCCATAAGAGCATAAGACAAGGAGCAGAATTAGGCCATTCAGCCCATCCAGTCTGCTCTGCCATTCCATCATGGCTGATTCGGGATCCCACACAACCCCATACACCTGCCTTCTCACCATATCTTTTGATGCCCTGACCAATCAGGAAATGATCTACCTGGACCCACCCATCATCTCCCAGCTTCTTACATTATTCCCATTCTCTCCCTCCTTCACCTGCCGGTTAATCCCTTTACCTGGATCCACCTATCACCTCCCAGCTTCTTACATTATTCCCATTCTATGCCTCCTTCACCTGCCTGTTAATCCCTTTACCTGGATCCACCTATCACTTCCCAACTTCTTATATCATTCTCATTCTCTCCCTCCCTCACCTGCGTGTTAATCCCCTTCCTTTGATCCACCTATCAGCTACCAGCCTTTGTTTCGCCCTTTCTCCCCGCTGCCAGTGAAGGGTCTGGTCCCAAAACTCTGGGGCTCATTTCTTCCACAGATGCTACCCAATCAGCTGAGTTCCTCTAGCAGTCTGCTTGAGTTGCCCTAGGTTTCTCTCTTTTGTCTTCACTTGGACTTACAACACCCCAAAAATTGCTAAAAAGACAGATGTGAGGTATTTTGTTGGGCGTAAAATATTTAAAAATTCACATTCTACAGACGCAGCTGCTTTTCAAGCTGTTAGGCGGTGTGAATTTGCAGAATTGGGTTTATGGTCTTTGATATACAGTAAGTCATGAAACTTGCTGTTTTGTGGCAGCATCTGTACAGTACATGAGGTGGTTGTCTATCGTGTTCGACGATGACAGGAAACCTGTGCGGGAGAGTTTTTAAAGCTGGTGCTGTGGGACAGTGCTACTCCCTTGATCACAGAGGACCCTCACAGTGCAAAACATACAATTATTATAAACTACAATAAAAATATATAAAAACAAATTTATTGTAGAAAAAGAGATAAAAATAGTAGTGTTCATGGATTCACAGATAGTTCAGAAATCTGATGGTGGAGGGGAAGAAGCTGTTCATAAAACACTGAGTGTGTGCTTTTAGGCTCCTGTGCCTCCTTCCTGATGGTAGCAATGAGAAGAGGGCGTGGCCTGGGTGATGGGGCCCGTAGTGATGGATGCTGCCTTTTTACATTGTAAACACATGCTGGTATGTGTGTATTTATACCCATTTTATTCCCTATCCCTACTTTAACCTCTAAATTTATTTTGTATAAAATTCTTTATTGTTATAATTGTTGAATGTTGTTTTTTTTTATAATTCAAATTTTTATTATTATTATGGTTCTTCTGCCATCACGTAAACGTTACAGAAGCATCAAAACTAAAACCACAAGGCTACTAAACAGCTTCCTCCCACAGGCAGTCAGACTGCTAAATAGCTGCTCCACCTGACTCTGCTTTGGACACTTTTAGCTTGCACTGGACACTTATAACTTGGTTGTAACTGACATGTGGCTGTTGTGTTTTACTATTTATTGTTAAGTTTATTATTTAGTGTTGTGTTTGTTATGTTATGATTGCACTGCTCCTGGGAAACGCTGTCTCATTCTGCCCTGCAGAGCTGATGTGCGGTTAGAATGACAATAAAGTTTTTTGAATCTTTTTGAATCTTCTTATTTTACAAAGCAGCACAGCATATTTTTTCTTCATGTTAC
Organism: Mobula birostris; assembly: GCF_030028105.1. Taxonomy (NCBI): domain Eukaryota; kingdom Metazoa; phylum Chordata; class Chondrichthyes; order Myliobatiformes; family Myliobatidae; genus Mobula; species Mobula birostris. Next base: position 5,768,953 of record NC_092370.1, on the reverse strand, counting down.
ACTAACACACCACTTCAAATTCCTAATACATGTAAATGGCGGATATAGTTGCCGCTTAATCCTTGAGAAATCGCCTTTTGAAGATGTCCTTGATGAAGCTGAGTGAGTTTCCAACTCTCTGCAGATATGAGAGATATAAGCCTGGATGTGTTTCCGTTAAACTCTGATGAAGCCATAATTAACCTATCGAATATTGGAAGGTCTAGATAGAGGGCATGTGGAGAGAACGTTTCCTACTGGGAGAGTCTAGGACTAGAAGGCACAACCTCAAATTGAGAGACGTCCATTTAGAACAGAGATGAGGAGGAATTTCTTTAGCCTGAGGGTGGTGAATCTGTGGAACTCAGAGGATGTGAATGAGTATATTTAAGGCATAGGTTAATCGGTTCTTGATTAATCAGGACGTCAAAGGTTACAGAGAGAAGACAGGAGAATGGGGTTGAGAGGGATAATAAATCAGCCATGATGGGATGATGGAGCAGGCCCAATGGACCAAATTGCCTAATTCTGCTCCTGGGTCTTATGGTTTTATGATCTTATCAGTCTGCCATCAGTGGTAGCCAGTTAACCTGAGTAACACGGAGAATTCCACCTTTTGAGGCCTCCTAAAAGTCATCACCTGACAGTTATCTCTCATCAAAGTATGCATTCTTTGTGTGTGAACAACCAAAGGTTTGACTTTCTGACTGTGGGGAGACACAACAGCAAAATATAACCCTCCCCTAAACCACCATCCAACAACCTGCACTCTCCTGTATCTGTCACAAGATCGGAATCTGGATTTTTAATGCTGTCAGTAATCCATTGCTCTGCCGCCAGTTGCAATGTGCACTGTTAAAATATACTTTCTTCTGTATGAAAGATTCATTTGTCAAAAATATGTATGAAAATAGCTGAGGACAATTGAAGTCATGTCTGTGTTTGAGATAACATTCGGCAGAGGAATTGTGGACAATTGCAGTCATGATACCAAGGATTGTACAGTCATATTTGCAGTCAGGGAGAAATCTAAGGGTGATTTGATCCTTTGAAGGGTTTGTTAGAAGGGCTGGGGACAAAAATAGAGATAAGGCGGATTCAGAAATTCTGCAGACGCTGGAAATCCAGAGCAACACATACAAAATGCTGGAGGAGCTGGGCACATCGGGCAGCAAAGATGGAAACATTGACTGTTCATTCATTTCCACGGATGCTGCCTTTTGGCCGGATGGGGCCGATGGGGCTCATCAGCTGTGGCTGGCTGTTCATCCAGGAGAAGGAAAACTCTGATCTCAAACCTCCGCTGCCTTGTGCATGGGGAAGACTTCAGGAGTAAACCGTGAGAAAAAACCCAGAGCTGCAGTCCCTAAGGCAATCCTACAAAAAGAGCGAACAGTAGACATTTCAGGCCGAAAACGCTCATCAGAACTGGAAAAAGAGATGCAAAGTCAGAGTAGGAAGGTGGGAGGAAGGGAGGAAGAAGTACAAGGTAGTAGGTGATGGGTGAAACCAGGAGAGGGCAAGGAGTGAACTAAAGAGCTGGGAAGTTGATCGGTGAAAGGGATTAAGGACTGGAGAAGGGGCAATCTTATAGGAGAGGACAGAAGGCCGTGGAAGAAAGGGAAGGGAGAGGACCACCAGAGGGAGGTGATGGGCAGGTAAGGAGATAAGGTCAGAGAGGGGAATGGGGAATGGTGAAGAGTGGGGTCCGTTACTAGAAGTTTGAGACGGAGGGAGGAGAAGATGGCGGCGCAATGCAGCGCGCGCAGCCGTTCCAAATGAATATCGTATGTGTAACTAGGGAGCCGCGCACAATCCGGATTTGATGGAGACAGATCCTGGGTCTTATGGTCTTACATGGGGCTCATCAGCAAAAATGATGAAACAATGTACAGGGAGGAGGTCAAACACCTAGAGAGCTGGTGCAGTGATAACAACTTGATGTTTAATGTCACCAAAACCAAGGAGATGATCATCGATTTCAGATGGTCTCAGCCTGAGCACACACCACTGTGGCATCATCAGCAAATTTAATGATCAGGTTCTCCTTGAATCTTGCTGCACAGTCACGTGTTAGCAGTGTAAACAGCAATGGGCTAAGCACACAGCCTTGTGGGGATCCATAAGGAGGGAGATTGAAAATCTGGCCATAAATCTACTCCTATCTCTTTATGGTCTAACGAGTCTATGATTCTAAAGGTTGGACAAACCTTCTCTGGAATACTGGAAGCTGAGGGGAGTTCTAGAGGTTTATAAGATTAAAGAATAAAAGACAGACAGTGTTTTTTCCCCAGGGTTGAAATGTCTAATACCAGAGGGCGTGCATTTAAGATGAGAGGAGGTCATTTCAAAGGAAATCTGAGGGGCAAGTTTTTTACACGGAGAGTGGATGGTGCCTGGAATGCGCTGCCTGGGGTGGTGGTAGAGGCAGATACATTAGAGACTTAAAGAGATGTTTAGATTGGCAGATGAATGTGAAGAAATGGAAGGGTCTGGACATTGTGCAGGCAGAAGAGATCAGTTTTGGCCGTTTGATTACTATTTCATTTGGTTCGGTACAACATTCTGGGCCGAGGGGGCTGCTCCTGTGCTGGTACTGGTCAGCATGCTATGGCTCCTGAACCTCCTTCCCAATGGTAGCAGCAAGAAGAGATCATGGTCTGGATAGTAGGGGGCTCTGATGACGGAGGCTGGTCTCGCGGGACAGTGCTCCATGTAGATATGCTCAATGGTAAGTCCGCGTAAATGTGGTGAGGGTCTTTGATGATGGGTGTGGTGGGGATCCTTGACGATGGATTTGGTGGGGGGGTCTTAAACGATGGATGCTGCTGTCTCAGGTCAGTGTGCTTAATGATGAGTCAGGAATTCTCACCCCAGTTTTCAGGGGTGGATGGTAAGACATCAATAATCCTGTGCTGCTAACAAAGCTGCTTTATTCAGCCCACTTTAGTGTAATCAATGAAATATTGTTTGCCTTCAACACTTAAGGAAGTTTAAAACAGATGTTCACCCACACTCAAATGGATCTTGCCAAAGAGATTAGTTTAAAAGTGCCCTTTGTACTTTTAAGCCTCACAGCCGCAAGCTTTCTGGTTTTGCTAAACACGTTCAATAAAAATTTTCTCTAGAAAGCTTTGAACTCTGTCTTCTAACCCAAACAATATAATCCACGTTCGGTTTACCGAGTTATCACTCTGGTCAAAAGCATACATTTCAAGTCAGGCTTTTGGCAGGCCTGCAAATAAATTAAACAAATGTAAAAGAGGTGGGGGACAGGTCCTGTTTTTTCTTGGACAGTATCACAGGTGCAGAAAGGGAGAACATTGTTTGCTGAGGCAGTGAGGCTGGAAATTGAAACAGGAAGAGAACAATCACTCTGTTGCAGGGGCTCCCAACCTTTTTGATGCCATGGGCCCCTACCAGTAACCGAGGGCCTGCGAACCCCAGGGTGGGAACCCCTGCCCCGTTGGGAGTATTCTGTAGACCAGCTTCCCCCATAGCAATGCAGATGCAGAGGCGGATTCTGGAAAAGTGCAAAAGGTTTAATTGGGGTGCAATTTGTTAGGCGTGTCTAGAAAGGATTCCTGACACAATACTTAAGGGATTGAAAGGATTATCATACGAGGAGTGATTGATGGCTCTGGGAACATACCAACCGGAATTCAGAAGAATGAGTGGGGATCTTAATGAAACTTATTTTGAATGTTGAAAGACCTAGTTAGACTGGATGTGGAGAAGATGTTACTATAGTTAGGGAGTCTTGAACTTCTGAATAGAAGGACATTTATTTAGAATGGAGATGAATAGAAGAAAGGGTTGACTATTTTCTAAATGGAGAAAAAAATTCAAAAATCTGAGGCACGAAGGGAATTGGGAGACCTTGTGCAGGATTCCCTAAAGGTTAATTTGCAGTTTGAGTCTGTGGTGAGGAAGACAAATGCAATGTTAGCATTCATTTCAAGAGGAGGAGAATATAAAAGCAAAGATGTAATGTTGGGTACTGGTGATGCCTCACTTGGGGTATTGTAGGCAGCTTTGGGCCCCTTATCAGTGCTGACACTGAGAGGGTTCCAAGGAGATTCACGAAAATAATTCCAGAATTGAATGGCTTCGAGTATTCGATGATTCTGAGACTGTATTCAGAAAAAAGAGGGGTTACCTCATTGAAAGGTCTTGATAGAGTGGATGTGGAGAGGATGCTTCATATGGTGGGGGTGTCTAAGACCAGAGGACACAGCCTCAGAATAGAGGAAACTCCTTTTAGAAAGGAGGTGAGGAGGAATTTATTTAGCCAGCGAAGGGGGGAGTCTATGGAATTCATTGCCACAGGCAGCTGTGGAGGCCAAGTCTTTATGTACATTTAAACAGTGGTTGACAGATTCCTGATTGGTCAGGGCATGAAGGGATACAGACAGGAGGCAGGAGATTGGGGCTGAGGGGAAAATTGGATCGGCCATGATGAAATGGTGGAGCAGACTTGATGGGTCAAGTGGCCTAATTCTGCTCCTATATCTTATGGTCTCAAGGTCTAAAATGTATTCAGGCCAATGAGAGAGAGGCAGATGTCAGATCTCTTGGTGGGTGTGCATTCAGAGACAGTGACCACAACTCCCTTACCTTTACCATAGCCTTGGGAGTGATAGGTGCGTGGAAGGTGCAGCTAGGGATGGTGGTAGAGGCAGATAAATTAGGGGTATATAAGAGACTCTTAGATTGGGATCGTCAGCCATGCTTGGCAGCTTACCTAGAAGAAGGAAAACTCCGATCTGAAACCTCTGCTACCTTGCAGCTACACCCACCTATGAGGAAATCCTTGGGAGCAAACCCCCAGGAAAATTCCAAAGCAGGGGTCCCTAAGGCAGACCTAAGATGAGTTCAGCACTGACTGGCTACTCCTGCGGCACACCGGTGCCAAACTGTATCGGTCTCCACTGGTCCTTTGGACTCATCAGCTTTGTGGGCAACAGCTTGTTCTCCACATAGAAAGTTGGAGTGCAGCATCCGTGGTCAAACCTGACCAACGGAGGGCCTCAAAAGGATAAGCACATAAGACAATAAGTCCATAAGACACTGCAGCAGGTTTAGGCCATTCAGCCCATCAAGACTGTTCCGCCATTTGATCATGGCTGATCCAGTTCCCTCTCAACCCCATTCTTCCACCTTCTTCCAGTAACCATTCATGCTCTGACAAATCAAGAATCAATTGACCTCCACCTGTAATATACCCAAAGACTTGGTGTCCATAGCAATAAATTTCACAGATTCACCACCCTCTGGCTAAAGAAATTCCTCCTCATCCACATTCTAAATGGACGTCTCTCTATTCTTAGACTCCCCCACAGCAGGAAACATCCTCTCCACATCCACTCAATATTTTTTATTATCATGAATAGAGTCTAATTTTTGAAGCAAAAAAAAATGGAGGCAACACAACCCATCAGACAGGAGGCACAGGAGCCTTAGGACCCACACCACTAGGTTCAGGAACAGTTATTACCCCTCAACCATCGGATACCTGAACTGCTATGCTGTAGCTATTTCATTTTACCAGTTCTGTAAAAGCAGTGTGTTCTGCTGTAGACTGTTTTGGTTTTGGCTAAACGATAAGGGGCTAAGATGTTCGACTTAGTAATGCTGTGTCAGCCAAACAGGATGGTGGAATTGGGAGAAGGTTCTAGAGCGAACTGAGCCAAGTGAGATTTGTGATGGACCGTAACCGGGATCGCGGGTCTTTTTTTGCAGGCGCTGCAGGAGAGACAGGAGGTAAGATGGCTGGAAGTGCCAAGGGAAGGAGCATCCCTGTGGCACAAGGTGCTTTGGGCCGATGAATTGCTCCAAGGAGGAAGGGCCAGTACTCCTGAGAGAGAGCCCATTTGTTCGGGATGGATTTGGAGCGATGTTCGGAATGTGGTGTGAACTTTCACGCAGATTGTGAACCCAGTGCAAGAGTAAAGAGGAAAATTTCAAGGTGAGCTCCACCTTTCCGTGCATATTTGGACCGGGTTAACTGAAGTGGGCCCTTTTTTTCTTTCATTTTTCCCACTAACTGTTCCATAATGCTGAAATAGCTAAATATACTTGCTTTATAATTTTATCCAGTGTACGATCTGTTATTTCGTGCCGACCGACAATCATGTACAGGCAGTATTTACACAGGATTAGCTCAAATTGTGGCTTCTTTAATCAGAAAATCACAGCATTCCTGTCTGGCTGAACGCCAAATCATACCGACCCCGGAAATATATTGTCTACGAAAGGTGACCTTCCCACCGCTGAGTCCCGTGGCTGCTGGCAAAGCTGGCTAACAAGCAAAGTTTGCATACAATCTCAGTGAGAGGGTTACACATATAGCACAGGGCAGACTCTTGTGCTAACCTTTTAAACTGCTCTAAGAGCAACCTAACCCTTCCCTCCTACAGAACCCTATCTAAGAGTTTATTCTTCTTACTCTCAAGCACAGTCTACTAGGGCATAGGCCACTGACAGCAGCTGGCCAGAATCCTCTGTCCTAGGCCGAAGGTTCAACTTCTCTCAGACCTGACTTCGTACATCTTTGAGGGGAAGATCCTTCCTCTCCCAGAGGTGAGGTCTGCTGGATCTCCTGCAGCCCTGGGTTTTCACGGGAGTGAGTTGCTAGCCCTGCGCCCTGTCCTCTACCTTTCACAGCCAGACTTGGGGCCGTCCATAGCTGAGTTACGAGTTTCTTAAAGGCCCCTAATACACCTGCCCCCTACCCCAACCCTGGCAGAGTGTTCCACACATCCACTATTCTCTGTGTAAAAACCCTACCTCTGACATGCCCCCCTGTACTTTCCTACGATCACCTTAAAATGATGCTCCCTTGTGTTAGCCATTTTCACCCTGGGAGAAAGTCTCTGGCTGTCCACTCTATGCCTCTATCATCTTGTACACCTCTGTCAAGACACCTCTCACCCTCATTCGCTGCGGAGTGAGCCGCCCAGTAGCAAAGTGGTTAACACAACGCTTTACAGTACCAGCAACCAGGGTTCAATTCCCACCGCTGCCTGTACGTTGTACGTTCTCCCCGTGACTGTGTGGGTTTCCCCCGAGTGCTTGGGTTTCCTTCCTCAGTCCAAAGAGGTACCGGTTGGTAGGTTAATTGGTCATTGTAGATTGTCCTGTGACTAGGCAAGGGTTAAATCAGGAGATTACACGGGAGGGCCTGTTCCACACTGAATCTCGATAAATAAATAAATGAGTATATACATACATCAATAAAATAAAATAAAAGCCCTTGGTCACAGAACTGGTCCTCATAAGACATGTCCTCAGTATTAATTTTATTTACAAAGTTTGTCTTCTTTTGCATATTGGCTGTTGGTAAGTCTTTGTTTATGCATAAATTCAAATCAAATCAAAAATCAAATCAAGTTTAGTTTAATTATCATTCAACCATACATGAAAGCTTCTGAATGAACCGGCGTTCCTCTGGGATCAATGTGAAAAACATGCGCTGCACAAGGCAACAGCACATTCGAAACACTGAGCACACAGTCACGCCAAAAAAAAACGTATTTTGTTGCAAACAAGAGGAAACCTGCAGGCGCTGGAAATCCGAGGAAAACACACAAGATGCTGGAGCCACTCAGCAGGGCAGGCGGCATCGATGGAAAAGAGTACAATCGACGTTTTGGGCTGAAACACTTCGGAAAGATCCCCCAGCATTTTGTGTGTGTTGCTATATGTTATATTGCATTTCTTTCTTCCCTCTGAATGCCCGCAAGAAAATGAATCTCAAGTAGCTTATGGCAACATGTGCGCACTTCAATGATAAACTTACTTTGAACTTGGAACTCTTTTATCTCCTTCCCCCATTTCTATCCATGGGGAAAACCTATGCATCCCTGTGGAATGCATGGGTTTTCCCCCAGTGCTCTGGTTTCCTCCCACAGTCCAAAGACATACCAGGTAGGTTAATTGGTCAATGTAAATTATCCCATGATTAAGGCCATGGTTAATTGGGTTTGTCAGATGTTCTTGGGGCAGCGAAGCTCGAAGGCCTGGAAGGGTATTCAGTGTAAATTATCCCATGATTAAGGTTATGTTTAATTGGGTTTGTCAGATGTTCTTGGGGCAGCGAAGCTCGAAGGCCTGGAAGGGTATTCAGTGTAAATTATCCCATGATTAAGGTTATGTTTAATTGGGTTTGTCAGATGTTCTTGGGGCAGCGAAGCTCGAAGGCCTGGAAGGGTATTCAGTGTAAATTATCCCATGATTAAGGTTATGTTTAATTGGGTTTGTCAGATGTTCCTGGGGCAGCGAAACTCGAAGAGTCTGAAGAGCTGACTCCAGACTGTGTCACTAAACAAATACATAAATAGATTTCACACACAGCCCTAGAATTTTCCACACACAGAACATTAATGACTGCAAGTTGTAGCACATAGCTGATGAGTGAGTAGATGGTAAACCAATTGAGAAGAGTTACTAAGACAAGATATAACATGCAGGAAATTCGCCTTCAGATTTTGACTGAACAAGTACTTCCTCCAATACAGGTTCAACATTAGTTACTGGGGCTAGATAGGATCGTAACATTGAAAGGATGACATTAGTTTTCAATTGGGCATCAAAATGGTGAATAAAATTTTCTCACCATTACCCTCAAAGTCAAAGTCAAAATCATGGTCAATTTGTTATCAATGTATGTATACACCATATACAGTGGATTCCAGTTCATTGGGCCATCATCAATCGGGGCAGTCATTTATTTGGGACAAATCTTAAAGAGCAAAAACTAATCGAGTAAAATTGGCCAGGATTCCCTTTGTTTATTTGGGACACAATGTCACTTATTTGCAACAGGAGACTTGCCAAACAGTTTTTAATAAGCATCAGTCACGTGAACTTGCGAAGTTGTAAGACACTACAGAGCAAACAGTTTTTAAATGGTATCAGTTGCCTATGCTTGTGTTCAAAAAGCAATGATTTTTGTCACTGAAAATTGGCAAGAAATAAGCTGTAGGATAATTCAGGACCGGTTTTCTCACTGCAGTTTCAAGCATTCGGGCTTGGAGTTGCAGTGGCCAGGAATGAAAATGAAATGATTTCCTGACTTCAAGAAGTTGGGAACTATGAAGAGTTTGAAAGTATCGACAACCATCTGGAATGTTACAATGAATATGAGGATTTAGAGGATGCAATTGCTGAAAGCTTTGTATGAAAGCAGTTACACTAGGTGCCTGTGCTGATTTTGTTCATTTGCGGTCAATCAAAAGAACATAGCAGCGTTCCCTGGATGAATTCCTGTATCGATCACTATTAGAGCTAATACACAGTTTCATAGTACTGTAGCAGTATTATTTTATTTGGGACTGCACTATGATGTACAATTGGGACAGGAGACTGTTGTTGAACAGTTTCTAACTCACATCAGTCATGTGCGCTTGTGTGACTGTAATACACAACCCCACACTTAGAGCGATCAGTTTTTAAATGGCGTCCATTGTGTGTCTTTGTGTTCAAAACCCACAGCCCACAGCTCAATAACTATGAGGAACTAATACACAGTTTTATAGTACTCTAGTAGAGTGTTGATAGTGATCTAATTTATTCTGTAAATACATAAACTGTTATTCAGCTAAGCAGTAGCTTATTTTCTATGCCTTTTAAACTATTACCATGAAAATTCAGGCTAATTAGTGCAGCCAGTTAATTGGGCCAAAATGTATTGGTCCTGATGTGCCCAAATTAACCGGAATCCACTGTACTGCCTTGAGATACATTTTCTTGCAGGCATTTACAGGAAAATAAAGAAATGTAATAGAATTTAAAACTATAAATAAATAAAAACTAACAAACAACCAATGTGCAAAAGGAGACAAATCTTGCAAAATATAGATATGGTCTGACACCAGTAGAGAACAGTCCCCTGGGAAGACAACATCGATGAAGCCCATGAGCGCAAGTTAACCAAGTATGCAGAATTAAGATCAGAGTGCAGATACAGAGGGTGGAATGTCTCATGCTATCCATTCGAAGTAGGCTGCCGTGGGTTTATTGCGTTCACTCTCCAGAAGTGGCTGCGTGACCTTGGCTTCACTAGAAGAGAGATCAAGTCAACCAGCAGGGCTGTAGCTGAGGCAGCAGAGAAAGGATCAGCATGGGTGTGGACCAAGTATGTCCAGAGGGGCAGATAGTCAGACAGTGTATACATATCTTGCAAACCCTTCAGTAGTTGCATAGGCACCTGAAGAACAGACTATCTGTTGGATGGAAGTGACCAACAACTCTGATAGAGGCAGATGCCAAGTTTTTAAGCTCACCAGTGGGAGGTGGTGCTTTAGCACTGCTGGCCCACCACCTCGAAGGAGTCTTGATCATAAGCGGGCCGAAACTCCCGAAGGCAGGTGGCAGATCAACTGATGATCCCACTGGTGATAGCACAGGACAGTTAACATCTTAGTCCACGTGTATTCTGTAACTAGGTGGTTACCAGGAGTGCGTTGCCTGGGGTGGTGGTAGGGGCTTCAGGAGGTGTTCAGACAGGCAGATGAATGTGAGGAGAATGGAAGGATATGGACATTGTGTAGGCAGAGGAGATTGACTCAGTTGGCCATTTGATTATTAATTCAATTGGTTTAGGGCAACACTGTGGGCTGAAGGGCCTGTTTCTGCCAGAATTGAACTCTGAACTCCAACGCCCTGAGCTGTAATAACATCACGCTAACCACTGTACTACCATGGCGCCCCAGTGATCATGCTCTATATCTAGATAGTTACACTGGCATATAGGTGTTCAGATATAACTAATACTGAGAACATGAGTTGTAGAGTCCTTGAAAATGAGTCTGTAGACTGTGGAATTAGAGCTGTGCTGAGTGAAGTTATATCTCCCCCTATTGCCCCTCCCCCTTGTACCCAGGCTGAGAAAAATCTAATTCCAGAAGATCTGAAGTTTCATTCCGAATCCTTCTTGGAAGAGAACGCTAAGCCACACTTAGTTACTGTATATAGTGTATATCTACTGTACAACTGTCTGCATCTTCAAACAGACAAATAAACCACTAAAAGTAAATAAATTCACAAAGATGAGAAAATCTGCAGAGGCTGGAAATCCAGAGCAACACGCACACAATACTGGAGGAACTCAGCAGGTCAGGCAGCATCTATGGAAAAGAGTAAACAGTCGATGTTTCTAGCTGAATAAACATGATAAATAAATTCAGTTCACATAGTTTGCTATAAAATTGACATTTCTTTATTTTCTGAATTGAAAAATAAGAAGCTGAAAAGTAATACTTTTATTCTTCTTTGGAATGCCACCTTGTAATTGCAACTTCACAATCAACATCAGTGTGACCAAAGAACTGACTGTGGACCTCAGGAAGGAGAAGTCAAGGAAGCACACACCTGTCCTCATTGAGAGGTCAGTGGTGGAAGGGGAAAGCAGCTCCAAGTTCCTCATCATCCACATCTCGGAGAATCTCTTGGGCCCCACATATTGATGCAATTACAGACAAGGCATGGAATTGGGTATACTTCATTAAGAGTTTGAGGACATTTGGTATGTCACCAATTTTTCCAGATGTACTGTGGAGAGTATTCAGATTGGTGGCATCAAAACCTGGGATGGAGGCTCCAATATCCTGGATTGCCAGAGGCTGGGATGGAGGCTCCAATATCCTGGATTGCCAGAGGCTGGGATGGAGGCTCCAATATCCTGGATTGCCAGAGGCTGGGATGGAGGCTCCAATATCCTGGATTGCCAGAGGCTGCAGAGACTTGTAGACTCAACCAGTTCCGTCATGGGCACAACCCTCCCCACCATCAAGAGGTGCTACCTCAGAAAGGCAGCATTAATCACTAAGAACCCTCACCACCCAGGACGTGTCGTCTTCTCACTACTACCACCAAGGAGGAGGTACAGGATCCTGAAGACACACACTCAACAATACAGGAACAGCTTCTTCCCCTCCACTATCAGATTTCTGAACGGACTATGAACACCACCTTACTATTCCTTTTTGCCACTATTTATTTCACTAATTATTTATCGTGATTAGTAGTAATCGTAGTAATTAATTTCCCTGGATATGAAACTCAGGGTGCTGCGGTGCTGTGTTCATTCCACACTGACGTACAGAGTGACTGTTGGACAATATCAAAGCAAAGTGAGGGAAGGCTCGAAGCTGCAGGAATGTGTTTTTTGAGAGAATAATGAAAACATTGTTGATGCACGGAGAAAAAAATGAGGAAGTGTTGTGAAAAGTCAGAATAAGAAGAGAGCTGATATCATCAATCAGTTCTGCTGAACGTCAACTGTACTCTTTTCCATAGATGCTGCCTGGCCTGCTGAGTTCCTCCTGCATTTTGTGTGTGTTGCTCGGATTCCCAGCACTGCAGATTTTTCTCTTGTTTATCATCAATCAGGAAGCGGCAGCTGGAATGTTTTGGGACATGTACTGAAGAAAGGGAAGCTCAAACATCTTGCAGTGACAGAAAAATTGATGCAAGAGAAAGTTGAGGTCGACAGTACATGACATTCATGAGTTACATCAAGGGATGGACAGGAAAAAGTTTTGAAGAGCTTATGAGAACTTCTCAGATTAAAGACAGATGGAAGCCCGTGATCGCCCATGTCACATGACAGGGCACAGAATGGTGATGATGTTGTAATTTTATGCTCTGCACTGTACTGTTGCCACAAAACCACATATTTCACATCATATAAACCATTGATAATAAATCTGATTCTAATTCTACTTAGAGATAACAGGTAATATTGGAAGTGTGTCAAAAGTTACAGGGAGAAGGCGGGAGAAGGCAGGAAAATGGGGTTTACGGGATAATAATACGGCTATGATGGAATGGTGGAGCAGACTCGATGGGTCGAATGGCCTTGTTCTGCTCCTATATCATGGTTTTATTATCTGATTGTCCTTCTGACCCAACAAGCCCGCACTGCCCAATTACAACCGTGTGACCAACAAACCAACTGACCTACACGTCTTTGGAATATGGGAGGAAACCAGAGCACCTGGAAGAGACCCACATGGTCACGGGGAGAACGCACAAACTCCTTACAGATAAGGATTGAACCTAGGTCACGGATGCTGTAATAGAGTCTGTGCGAAACTCTCTAACATAAGCATTGCAATAACTTATGCAGATGGGCTGTGGATATTTTCAGTGTGTGTCTAACCCCAGATATTTCATCTTGAAGGATCTGTCACCACTTCCTGCTAAATGCTTGAAGTAATGAGTTAGTTTTGGAGAGTTATATCGTGGTATCGTTATGACATTAAGTATAATATGACATGGAATGTTTAACAACACATTCTTAAATTACTCTTCACAAGGAACATGTGTTCTTAAAATCATTATATATCTTCCTTCGGGTGTTTAGATTCAGCCTGATGACTGAGTCATACAGCCACGGAGTGACAGAGAAATCATCATCATCATCATCATCATCATCAGGTACCATGCCCAGTTTGAGCTTTGACTGCCATGGTCCACACACTCCTGTTTCGGGTCAAGTGGATCAATTCATTGGTATTCATTTCCAGTTCTCTGGCTGCTGTCTCCATCATCATTTGTCTTTGCCTTCTTCTTGCTTTCTTCCCTTCAATCTTTCCCATAATTACCGTGCATTCTAACTCCTCTTTCCTAATCACATGTCCAATGAAGTTACGTTGCCTTTTCATGATCTCATACATTATTTCCCTTTGTGTTTGCTCTGTTCATGACATCCTCGTTAGATATTTGTTTCGTCCATGATAATCTGATGTCACCCAGCTTTCCTAAGTAGCAAGAGTTCTGTACTTGTTTTATGTCTTCCCCATTTATTCTTAGCCTGCAGATAGGATTCTCCTTCTTTTTGGATATCACCGTACATTCTGTCTTTTTGCAATTGATAGATAAACCCATTTTTGCACTTTCTTCAACAACTATATTAATTAAGTTTTGTAGTTCTTTCTCCGTACTTGCAATTAACACAGTGTCATCTGCGTATCTGAAATTATTGATGTTTTCACCGCCAACTTTGATTCCCAAGATATCTCTTATTTTTTGTAATATTGTTTCACTGTACACATTAAACAAATCAGGGGAGAAAACACACCCTTGTCTAACGCCTCTCTTGATTTTCGTAAACTGACTCACTTCTCCGTCTATTCTTACAGCGGCAGTTTGTTCCCAGTACAAAGAGCTACAGCACAGAAACAGGCCCTTTGGCCCATCTGATCTGTGCCTACTCCCATCAGCCTGCACCAGGACCATAGCCCTCCATACCCCTACCTTTCTAAACTTCTCTGAAACGTTGAAATCAAGCTCATGTGCATCACTCGTGCTGGTGGCTCATTGCGCATTCTCAACACCCTCTGTGAGGGAGTTTCCCCTCATGGTCCCCTTATACCTTTCACCTTTCACCCGTAACCCATGACTCTGGTTGTAGTCCCACCCAACCTCAATGAAAAAAGCCTGCTTACAGTTACCCTATCTATACCCCTCGTAATTTTGTCTACCTCCATCAAATCCCCCCTCAATCTTCTATGTTCTAAGAAATAAAGTCCTAACCTATTCAATCTTTCTTTATAACTCAGATCCTCCAGACCAAGCAACATACTTGTAAATTTTCTCTGTACTCTTTCAACCTTATTTACATTGTTCCTGTAGGTAGGTGACCAAGCCTGCACACAATACTCCAAATTAGGCCTCACCAACATCTTATACAACTTCAACATAACATCTCATCTTCTGTACTTAGTACTTTGTCCCATGAAGGCCAATGTGCCAAAAGCTTTCTTTATGGCCCTATCTACCTGTGACACCACTTTCAATGAATTATGGACCCCCATTCCCAGATTGGTTACATTGAGACCTTGCTGTTACCTCTTGAAGTTATAGATGTTGTTCATTTTATAATGAAAATCGTTGTTGCTGATCAGATTTCCATCATGTTCACGTCAAGTACAGGTGTGTGTCTGTGTAGGTGTGGATATGAGTATCTAGGTGTGTAGTCTGTGAATGTGTGGATATGAGTGTGTGTAATTGGGTTAGTGTGTGTGGGGGGTTGTATATGCATGTGCGTATGTGAGAGTGTGGGTGGGTGTATGTGAATGTGTGTGAGTGTGTGTGTGTGTATGAGTGTGTGTGGATGGGTGTGTGTGGATGTGTGTGAATGTGTGTGTGTGAGTGTGCATGTGTGTGAGTGATTGTGAGAGAGAATATGTGTGAGCATGCGTGGGTACGAGTGTGTTTGTGTGAGAGAGTGTCTGTGTGTGCATGTACGGGTATGTGTGGGTGTTTGTGAGTGTGTGTGCGTGAGTGTGAGTGAGTGTGAGTGGGAATGGGTGGTGTGTGTGTCTGTGTATGAGAGAGAGAGAGAGAGAGAGAATAAATATTGAGAACATGAGATGCAGGGTCCCTGAAACTGGTCCATTGGCTGTGGGAACAGAAACAGTTCATTGTTGTTGTGAGTGAAGCTGAGTGAAGAAGGTGATGGGGCTTAAGAAGAAGAGACGCCCTTGGCCTTCTCTGGATCAAAGTCAAAGAACATCAAGAATGCACAAGTCAAACAGTTTAAGATTCATGATATTTTTTATTAAATATCTGAATATTGTCATTTTGAATGCATATTTGAACGATTTAAAGAATATTCCAGTATAAACAATAAACCATATACTTTGTCATCGAATAGTGCTGTATAAAATATTAAACATATATTATGTCACCGCTTAGAGGAAGATCCTGAACCTGAGAAATAAGATTTAACAATTTTCTTTACAAATTGTGACTTCAGAGCTGCAGAATAGGGGCCAATTTCACAAAAACACCAGAGTTTCTGCAGATCCACAGCAACGCACACAAGAAGCTGGAGGAACTCAGCAGGTCAGGCAGCATCTATGGAAATGAATAAACAGTCGACATTTCAGGCGAGACCCTTCACCAGGACTGGAAAGGTGGGGGGAATAAGCCAGTATAAGAAAGTTGGGGGGGAGAGGAGAAGGAAGACAATCTCAAAGGTGATAGGCGAAGCCAGGTGGGTGAGGGAGGAGGAATGAAGTTAAGAGCTGGGAGGTGATAGATGGAAAAGGTAAAGGGCTGAAGAAGAAATGTGATAGGAGAGGAGAGTGGACCATGGGAGAAAGGGAAAGAGGAGGGGCACCACGGGGAGGTGATAGGCAGGTGAGGAGAAGAGAAAAGAAGCCAGAGTGGGGAATAGAAGAAGAGAAAAGGGAGAGGGGAAAAGGAAAAAAGAAAATGTCGACCGTTTACCCCACTCCATGGATGCTGCCTAACCTGCTGAGTTCTTCCAGCATTTGTGCGTATTACTCTGGATTTCTAGCATCTACAGAATCTCTGGTGTTAATTCACACGTTAATATTGAACGTTTCATAACAGAGTTATAAGTGACACACACAAAAAACGTTGGAGGAACTCAGCAGGTCAGGCAGCAGCTAAGGAAGTGAATTAACAGTCAACGTTTTAGGCCGAAACCCTTCATCAGGACTGAAACGGAAGGGGGAAGAGGCCAGAATGTTGGGGGAGGGGAAATCTGAATCTGTATCAGTGTTAATCAGGTGAATCTGTGGAATTCATTGCCACCGACGGCTGTGGAGGCCAAATCATCGGGTATACTTAAGGCAGAAGTTGAAAGATTCTTGATTGGTCAGGGCATGAAGGGATACGGAGAGGAGGCAGGAGATTGGGGCTGAGAAGGAAAATGGATCAGCCAAGACGAAAGTGGTGAAGCAGACTCGATGGGCCAAATGGCCTAATTCTGCTCCTATATCTTATGGCCTTAATACCACTAGCATATATTCTGAAGTTTGTTGTTTTGTGGCAGCAGTACAATATGTAACAATAAAATGTACAAATTACAATTAGAAGTATACAAATTAAAAATTAAACAAGCAGTGCAAGGAGAGAGTAAAAAAAGGGAAAAGGAGTACAAACGTGCGGGTGATAGGTGAAGCCAGGTGAGAGGGAAGGTATGTGGATGTGGGAGGGGGTTGGGTGACTGGTTTCAAAGATAGATTATAACATTCATTCAAAGTCACACCTATACTTCATATTTTTACTTAAGTATTTCCAGGTGAAGAATTATGTTGAAAAATAATTATAAATAGGGAATTATCTCAAATAAATTGATCTGTGGTTTTTACCAAAAATTTTTACTGCAATACATTAACCAACTGCTTCATTCTTTTCTGTCATGAATTTTCTGTCATGTTAATCATCAGAATGCTTTTAATAACACTGTTGTTCTTTCTGCATTTCCCAAAATGATTTGTGATTGACTTCACTGTGCAGAATCACCATTGGTCTTTAATACAGTCAGTGGCCACTTCATTACACCTGTACACCTGCTCGTTAATGCAAATATCTAACCAGCCAATCATTTGGCAGCAACTCAATGCATAAAAGCATGCAGGCATGGTCACGAGGTTCAGTTGTTGTTCAGACCAAACATCAGAATGGGGAAGAAATGTGATCCAAGTGACTTTGAATGATTGTTGGTACCAGATAGGGTGGTTTGAGTATCACAGAAACTGCTGATCTGGAATTTTAATGCACAACAATCTCTAGAGTTTACAGAGAATGGTGTGAAAATCAGAAATAAACTCCAGTGAGCGGCAGTCCTGTGGGTGAAGCAGCTTGTTAATGAGAGGTCAGAGGAGAATGGCAAGACTGGGTCAAGCTGGCAGTAACTTACGTAACCACACCTTACAACAGTGGTGCACAGAAAAGCATCTCTGAATGCACAATATGTTGAACTTTGAAGTGGATGGGCTTCATCAGAGGGAGACCACGAACATACACTCAGCGGCCACTTTGTTAGATACAGGAGGTACCAAATAAAGTGGCCATTGAGTGTAGGTGACTTGAAGATATGCACTTAGTTTGATCCACGTTGCCTCTCATTTCAAAAGGAGGAACCTAATAAAGTGGCCACTGAGTGAGTATTAGCTGGCTGTAACTCATACACTGTTCATATCCAACCAATCAAAAACTTATTTAAATTTATCTGATTATGGTATGTATCCAGACAAAATATGAATTAAGTTCGCCTAGAGCAGAGGCAAGAAAATCTGGATGTGCCTTAAATTAACAATTTTGTTCCACCACCAAAGGACAGAGCTGGTAACATCTCCCACCAAATGTCCAGATTTATCTTGTAATCACCAACTTCAAAGCAGCTTCTCCCCTCAGGCTGAGAGATGAATGAATGCACTGGCGAGGTCTCCTCCCTAGGATAGTGAGCTGTTTACCATTTACCTCTGCTGCGCACTACATGCTCTTTGAAGTATACTTCATTAACTTATTTGGGGTAATATTTTGTTTCATGTGCTGTGTGTGATACATGTTTTGTGGGAGCACTGTGGTCCGGAGGAACATTGTATAAATGTGCAGTCAGATGACAATAAACTTGAACTTGGCCTTGAAGATTGCAAAATGTTTAATTTTCAGTGTTGTTATTCAGCCTTCACTATGAAAACACAAAGTCAAAATGGATAAATGACTAATAAAATTCACTCATTAAGTATTCTTAATAAAAGCTCAGCAGCAAGTTCAAACAAGCAGTGAACTTTAATGGGATTATCATTCTGTAAACTGAATATTTGCCAGACCTGCACAGGCAGACTACTCCCAAGTTCCACCCAGCTAACAGGAGTCACCTGCCACTCATTTCCAACTCGTCACCTGCAACCTATCTAAACCCAGCTCTCATCCGCAGCCCCTGTTCACTCATCGGACCATCCAGCCTTGTTGACTTGTGTTCTTTCTTGTTTTGTGGCCCCTCGCAGCTTGTTATTTTGTAGTTTATTAGTAAAGTGATAGCTTAAATGTCTCTGTTGCTCTACATTTGGGTCAAGCCTCCTCTACATTTCCTGAACAGTATTTTGGGAAATCAGAATTTATTTCTCTTGTTGGCCCCCATTAGGCCAACTGGAAAACAGCTGTTTTAACAGACTTGCATATTGCAATATACACAAAAATATAGATTCAAAGTACAAGCTTGCACACTGTACACAAAGTTATAAATTGAAGTTCATCATAAAATAACTAAACATTATTTTGCTTAAAAATAGATTATAATCAGAAAATTCCATCTTAAATACAAAATTTTGTCCACAATAATATTAATCATACTAAAAAGACTTTTGGTTAAATTGTTTATAATAAATGCACAAAACCTTCCTGGAAAAATATATATTAAAAATACAGGCAGAATAATAGTTTGGCATGAACTAGATGGGCTGAAGGGCCTGCTTCTTTGCTGTAGTGCTCTGTGCCTCAATGATTCTATGTGAAAATATATGATAGTTACAATTAAAAATTATTTGAAAGAGAGAGTTCAGAAAAATGCTGGGTTATTCAAATTAGTTCTTCATACAAATATAATTCATTCATATTAAGTGGAATTCAATCTCATACGCTCCACATACACATTAAATAGAATATAATCTCAATTATAGCAGTGATAAACTGGATAATTAATGAGACAGAGTCATATAGCTCCACCACAGAAACAGGTTATTCAGCCCATCTAGTCCATGCTGATCTGTTACCCACACCAGGACCATGCGGTATGCCTTCATACTCCTCCATGGACATGTATCCAAAGATGGAGAGTGTTTTTGAAGAACAGTGTCATAGCTCTACAGCACATAAACAGGCCCTTTGGCCCATCTAGTCAATGCTGATCTGTTACCCACATCTGAACCATAAGCCTTCATACCCCTCCCTAGACATGCAGCCAAAGATGAAGGAGAGTATTTTTGAAGGACAGCACGTCAGAATGTTTGTGTGTTAAATTAAAAGATCCATCCCATTTCCCGTTCCAGTTCTACACCTGAGCCACTGGAGATCAAGTAAAAGATATTGATTTGTTCAAGTTTGAGTGATAGGATGACTGGTTATCAATTATAGATCAATGTAGGGACAACATCCCTGAGAGACCTTGAAACAAATTCCTTACCCACCTTATCCACCTGCAGAGTAGGAGAAACAGGGGAGATTTGATAGGGGTATACAAAATTATGAGGGGTATAGATAGGGTAAACGGAAGTAGGCTTATTCCACTGAGGTTGGGTGGGACTTCAACTAGAGGTCATAGGTTAAGGGTGAAAGGTAAAATGTTTCAGGGGAAGATGAGGGGGAGCTTCTTTACTCAGAGTGTGGTGAGAGTGTGGAATGAGCTGTCAGGACAAGTGGCGCATGTGGGTTCGATTGCAGCATTTTAAGAGAAATTTGGATAGGTAGAGTACATGTATAAGAGGGGTATGGAGGGCAATGGTCAAGGTCAAAGGACTAGGCAGAGAAACAGTTTGGCACAGGCTAGATGGGCTGAATGGTCTGTTTCCGTGATGTAATGTCCTATGACCAATACTCACAGAGAAGTTGTGTTCTTATGAATTCTGTCACAACGCAAATTCGACACAACTGTAAACCAACTGAGTCCAAGTATATAATCTAATATAGATCGATTAACCAAACTCTTCACTATAATAGTCTGATGTCACCATTTTAACTATGGCCATCCATATTTTTTATAGCACAGAAAGATCGTGGCAAGATTTTGATCGAACTTTATAAGCCATCTTTTTATTGTTTTTTGCTACCAGTCTATCCAAAAAGCGCCGGGCCCTCCTCGGAAAGCTCTCCCGCCTTTTGTACTGGGCCATCCGCCGATCATTCACTTCCTTGCTGTCCCTCCGGAGCCTGACCTGCCGCACAATTCCTTCGAAGAGCTCCTGCACGTTATGCTGAACTGCAGCTGAGGTCTCGATGAACTTGCAGTCGAAAACAACGGCGCAGGATCGCCCCTCTGCAGATGGGAAAAGAGATTGAAGCTACACATAACATGTCTTCCGAGCAGAGTCAAAAAACACAGAACTGCAACAATATTTTAAGGAGGAAAGGTTGGGAAATTTCTGACCTTTGAATTTTCTTTTAGAGATGCAGCGCGATAACAAGCCCTTACAGCCCAGTGTGCCCACTCCACCAAATTACACCCACCTGACCGATGAACCTACTAACTGGTACGTCTTTGGACTGTGGGAGGAAACCAGAGCACCCGGAGGAAACCCACACGGTCACAGGGAGAACGAGTCACAGTACAAACCCCTTACTGGGAGTGGCGGGAATTGAACCGGAGCTGCTTACACTGTAAACCACACCCCCAGTTGTGACACAAGACGCTTATGACAGGTATTAATGAGGAAACAACACCTCAGATCATAAAGGATCCCACCAACCTTGCTCATGGACTGTTTGTCCCATTCCCATCAGGAAGGAGGCTACGTAACACCCATGTCAGGACTGGAGCACTCTGTTGGCGGGGGGGGGGGGGGGGTTGACCATGGATGCTGCCTTTGTGCAAGCCAAGGCTGTATGACATGGAGGGCAAGCTGTTACCTATGCAGCACACTTCTCATCTGATCAGCCCAGAGGAACGTCAGACCAAAGTAGTTTGGCTCCAGCAGCTCGGCAGGAGATGCCAGTCAGCGTTGAACTCAACATCGGACTGCCTTGGAAACTCCAGCTCTGGATTTTTCCCCAGCGTTCACTCCTGAAGCCAACCCCGAGTGGGTATAGCTCCAAAGCAGCAGAGGTTTAAGATCAGAGTTTTCCCTCTCCTAGATGAGCTGCCGACCACTGCTGACAAATACCATCTACCCAAAGCAAAAGGTTTTAAGGCAGCAGTACCCTGCCTTTACCCCTTCTCCTGTCAGTAGAAACGGTACCACTGGACTTGGTAACTAAGCCAGATGTGAAGGCCAGGAGCTGGACAGCTGTCAGAGGCTATCTGAGATGCACATCATTGGGAGCGTTTAATAGCTAGTGGGAGCTCGTCCCCACTACCATCCCAGCTACAACAACCTTAGGGAACCGAGGAGAAACATACCTGCCACTGATACCTCCCGACATCGCACAAGATCACATTTATTCCCAACTAGTATAATTGGAATATCCTCAGCCTGCCGCGTCCTCCGGAGCTGAATACGAAGCTCGGACGCTTTCTCAAAACTTGCTCTGTCTGTGATGGAGTAGACGATGAGATAAGCGTCGCCAATCTGCATACAGTGATCCTGCACCCAGCTGTCTTCATCCTGCCAAGCACAGATTGAGATGAGAAAAATCAAAATCAATCCTATTTCTGAACAGAAAAACCATCATGTTCCATTTTACTTTACATCATGTTCAACTACAGTGCCATATGCCAGAGAAGATAACTGAATACTCAGTAGGAAAGTCCACAGAGCAGAAACTGCATCAGTCTGATTTCAAACACAAGAGATTCTGATTTTCCTCTTTTAATGTCTCTTTTCCCCTTTTCAAAGTGGGTGGGATCCTGTCAGAGTCCATGATCTACAGCTGCACTCAAACTGCAGCTCTTCACGGGCAGCGGGCTCCCGCTCTCAGGACTCGTCAGGCGGCCTGGCGTTTTTGATATCTCTGGGTGCAGCCTGGAAGAGGTGCACCTGCGGGGTGCAGCCCTGTGGATGACCTGGTTCCTCACCAGTGCTGCCAACTGACACATCAAGGCAGCAGTGCATGTTGCTGTCGAAAGAAGACCCTCGGACCCTGGGAGCTCGAACAAGCCAAGCAGCAGATTGTAACATCGGAACAGCGAGCTGTTGGTCTCCCCCCTCGTTTGCTGCAGGAGTGATATCTCTTTCTACCTTGTTAGCGAGAGAGAGAGAGAGCCTGTGGGATGTTGAAATGTTGGGATGGACAGTAGTTCCTGATAGTCTCTAGATCGTGGTCGCTGGGAGCTTTGTTATTGCATGGAGCTGGAGCAAATGGGGGAGTGGGGTCTTTAGGGTTCTAATTTTCTTCTGTCATTCATTCTTCGGGGATTTTCCTTCTGTTTTGTGGATGTCTGTGAAGAGTAAGAATCTCAGGTTGCGTACTGTATACATTCTCTGATATTAAACTGGACCATTGACATGCAGGAGCAACTCAGCAGGTTAGCCAGCATCTTGGAGAGGAATAAACGGCCAACATTTTGGACTAAGATCCTTCAACAGGATCATCTGCATCTGCAGAATGTAAACACAAGAGATTCTGCAGATGCTGGAAATCCAGAGCAACCCACACAAAATGCTGGAGGAACTCAGCAGGGCAGGCAGCATCTATGGAGAGGAGTAAAGAGTCAACAATTCAGCCAAGACCATTCTTCAGGACCGGTTTTGAAGCTACAGAAGGTTTACACCAACAAATTTCAACAAGTTCATTCCAACATCCACGCACAATTCCAGTATGCAATTTCTTAAATGATCACTCCGGGTCCCACACAGTGCAAAACTATATTACACAGTACAGTTTACAGGCTTGTCTTCTTTTATTTTGGGCCCCTTACCTAAGAAAGGAAATGCTAGCACCTCACCTGCCCACCTCCTTCCTTTTTCCTATGGTCCACTATCCTCTCCTGTCAAATTCTTTCTTCTTCAGCACTTTACCTCTTTCCCTGTCACCTCCAGCTTCTTATCTCATTCCCCTTCCCCAACCCACCCATCTTCCCCCTCACCTGGTATCGCCTCTCACTAGCTAGTTTGTACTTCCTCCCTTCCCCCACCTTCTTATTCTGGCTTCTTCCCTCTTCATTTCCAGTCCTGGTGAAGATCTGAGATGTTGACTGTTTATTCATTTCCATAGATGCTGCCTGACCTGCTGAGTTCCTCCAGCATTTTGTGTGTGTTGCTCTTGGACTGATTTACTCAATTAATCTTTTCCATTGTAAAAATTCATAAAACTCTTTGACTCTCCCACTTTCTTATTCTAGCGTCTTCTCCCATCCTTTCCAGTTCTGACGAAGAGCCTCAAACTGAAACATTGATTGTTGAAGGATGTTTCCTTTGGTGGGTCAGTCTAAGACCAGAGGAGGCAGCCTCAGAATAGAGGGGGGTCCTTTTAGAACGGAGATGAGGAGGAATTTCTTTAACCAGAGAGTGGTGAATCTGTGGAATTTATTGCCACAGGCAGCTGTGGAGGCCACATCTTTATGTATATTTAAGGCTGAGGTTGATAGATTCTTGATTGCTCAGGGCATGAAGGGAAATGGGGAGAAGGCAGGAGATTGGGGCTGAGGGGGAAATGGATCAGCCATGATGAAATGGTGGAGCAAACCCAATGGGTCAAATGGCCTAATTCTGCTCCTATAGCTTATGGTCTTAGCTATTTCCCCTCTACAGATGCTGCCTGACCTGCTGAGTTCTTCCAGCATTTGTGTGCGTTGGTCTGGATTTCCAGAATGTCTTATGTTTAAACTCCTGGTGTAAACTTTGTAAAAGAGAATGTGGTGAATAAACTCTTCCCAGGCTTCCAACCAGGCACAGGTATCAATTGTAACCATTTTGAAGACAAATTCTGCCATTTTCTTGGCAGAACTGTACTGTTTTCCATCAATGATGCCTGGCCTGCTAAGTTTCTCCAGCATTTTGTGTGTGTTGCTTGGATTTCCAGCATCTGCAGATTTTCTCTTGCTTGTGATTGGAGTACATAGATTGATAATTTGTTGACGAAGTCAAAGATAATAAGAACATAAGTTGTAAGTGTGACATAAAATCTACCACGAGATGCAAATAGACTGAGTAGGTGAAGATCTAATGCAAAGATTCCAATAGGGGAAAATGGGAAAATATCAATTTTGATATTTAAATGGTAAAGATTACAATTCACTGGCGTGCATGGGGTCTGGAATCCACATAAACACAAGAGATTGTGCAGGTGCTGGAAATCCAGAGCAATGCATACGAAATGCTAGAGGCACTCGGGTCAGACAGCATCTCATCCGTGGGAATGAATAAACAGTCGGCGTTTGGGGCCGAGACCCTTCATCAGGACAGGACAGGAAGGGGGAAGAGGCCAGAATAAAAGAAGATTCGCTGTTCAACTTCCCAACCTAGACAAGATTTTTTCACATTGTGGGGACCTTTTTTGAATTATTTTCATAGCCTTTGATTTGCTATTAAGCACAGATGTTGGCAAATAATATGTTCTACTATACGTTAAGGATCTTTCCCTTTTTTTTTTAACCTGACAGCTGTTTTTTCTGGTAGTGGATTTAGGTTTTTTTTTGTAATAATATAATTACCTCTTTTCAATATTATGTTTAATTTTAATTTTATATGGATATGGGGTAATTACACCTTATCTGTGATTTCATTATATTATAATTGATATATAATATATTCTATGTATTCTTTTATGTAAGAAATTAATAAAAATATTGGAAAAGAAAGTGGGAGAAGGAGATGGGAGGAGGGGAACCAGAGGGAGCTGATGGGCAGGTGAGGAGACGAGGCGGTGTAAGACAGGAGCCAGAACGGGGAATGGAAAATGACCGAACGGGAGAAGGGAGAAAATACCAGAAGTTAGAGCAGGGGTTCCCAACCTGGGGTCCACGGACCCCTCGGTTAACGGTAGGGGTCCATGACATAAAGAAGGCTTGGAACCCCTGAGTTAGAGAAATTGGTGCCTATGCCGTCTGATTGGAGGCTACCTAAATATTACATGAGGTGTTACTCTGGAATCCACATGCACGACTCCCAGAGAGCTGGAATTTAGAAGGGGTAAAATAATTGGACCAAAGAGCTGACTGCGGACTTCAGGAAAGGTAAGACAAGGGAACACACCAGTCCTCATAGAGGGATCAGAAGTGGAGACAGTGACAGTCAATTTCCTGTGTCAATATCTCTGAGGATCTCGACTGGACCCAACATATTGATGCAGCTACAAAGGCGGCACAACAGGGAGAAGGCAGGAGATTTCATTAGGAGTTTGAGAAGATTTGGTATGTCATCAAAGACACCTGCAAATTTCCACAGATGTACTGTGAAGAGCATTCTAACTGGGGCATCGCTGTCTGGAGTGGGGAGGAGGGGGCTACTGCACAGAACCAAAGTAAGCTGCAGAAAGTTGTAAACTTAGTTAGCTCCATCGTGGGCACCAGCTTCCGTCATATCCAGGACATCTTCAAGGAGTGATGCCATCATTAGGGACCCCCATCACCCAGGTCATGCCTTGTTCTCACTAGTACCATCAGGGAGGAGGTACAAGAGTCTGAAGGCACACACTCAACAATTCTGGAACAGCTTCTGCCATCTGATTTCTAAACAGACATTGAACCCATGAACACCGCCTCACCATTTTTTTATTTCTATTTTTGCACTATTTATTTAACTATAAAAATATATATATATATATATATACATACTGTAATTTGCATTTTTTCTCTAGAATTATGCATTGCAATGTACTGCTGCTGCAAAGACAAATTTCACAACATATGCGGGTGATATTAAGTATGATTCTGACTCCGATTCTGACATAGAGGCTCCTGACTCTTCAGGAATCTTAAAGACTGGACTAAATATGAAAGATTAGTTTCATTTCTCATGTGTCAATTGGCAGCACTGTCCAAAGATGTGCTGGGGGCAGCCCACAAGCGCAGCCACGCTCCCTTTGTCAAAATGGCAAGCCCACAGCTCACTAACCCTCACCCGTACATGTTAAGACTGTGGGAGGAAACTGAAGCATCCGGAGGAAACCCACACTTTCACACAAGACCATAAGACATAGGAGCAGAAGAACGCCATTCGGCCCATCGAGTCTGCTCCACCATTCAATCATGGGCTGATCCAATTCTTCCAGTCATCTCCACTCCCCTGCCTTCTCCCCATACCCTTTGATGCCCTGGCTAATCAAGAACCTATCTATCTCTGCCTTAAATGCAGCCAATGACTTGGCCTCCACAGCTGCTCGTGGAAACAAGTTCCACAGATTTACCAGCCTCTAACTAAAGTAATTTCTCCGCATCTCAGTTCTAAGTGGACGTCCTTCAATCCTGAAGTCATGCCCTCTTGTCCTAGCATCCCCTACCATGGGGAATAACTTTGCCATATCTAATCTGTTCAGGCCTTTTAACATTCTGAATGTTTCTATGAGATTCCCCCCTCATTCTCCTGAACTCCAGGGAAGACAGACCAAAAGCTGCCAGACGTTCCTCATCATCCTGGTGAATCTTCTCTGAACCCTCTCCAATGTCAGCATATCCTTTCTAAAAAAAGGAGCCCGAAACTGCACACAATACTCCAAGAGTGGTCTCACGTGTGCCTATAGAGCCTCAACATCACATCCCTGCTCTTATATTCTATACCTCTAGAAATGAACGCCAACATTGCATTCACCTTCTGCACAACCAACTCAACCTAGAGGTTAACCTTTAGGGTATCCTGCATAAGGACTCCCAAGTCCCTTTGCATCTCTACATTTTGAATTCTCTCCCCATCTAAATAATAGTCTGCCCGTTTACTTCTTCCACCAAAGTGCATGACCATACACTTTCCAAAATTGTATTTCATTTGCCACTTCTTTGCCCATTCCCCTAAACTATCGAAGTCTCTCTGTGGGCTCTCTGTTTCCTCAACACTACCCACTCCTCCACCTATCTTTGTATCATTGGCAAATTAAGCTACAAATTCATTAATACCGTAGTCCAAATCATTGACATACATCATAAAAAGCAGCGGTCCCAACAGACCCCTGTGGAACTCCATCGGTAACCGGCAGCCAGCCAGAATAGGATCCCTTTATTCCCACTCTCTGTTTTCTGCTGACCAGCCAATGCTCCACCCATGCTAGAATCTCCCCTGTAATTCCATGGGCTCTTATTTTGCTAAGCGGCCTCATGTGTGGCACCTTGTCAAAGGCCTTCTGAAAATCCAAGTACACAACATTTACTGCATCTTTTTTGTCTACCCTGCTTGTAATTTCCTCAAAAAAATTGAAGTAGGTTTGTCAGGCAGGATTTTTCTTTCAGGAAACCATGTTGGCTTTGGCCCGTCTTGTCATGTGCCTCCAGGTAGTCCGTAATTTCATCCCTAACAATTGATTCCAACAACTTCCCAACCAATGATGTCAGGCTAACAGATCTATAGTTTCCTTTCTGCTGCCTCTCATCCTTCTTAAATAGTACAATAACATTTGCAATTTTCCAGTCATCCGGTACAATGCCAGAATCTATCGATTCTAGAAAAATCATTGTTAATGGCTCCGCAATCTCTCCAGCTACTTCCTTCTGAACCCGAGGGTACATTCCATCAGGTCCAGGAGATTTATCCATCCTCAGACCATTATGCTTCCTGAGCACTTTCTCAGTCGTAATTTTCACTTCCCTGACACTCTTGAATGTCTGGTATACTGCAGATGTCTTCCACTGTGAAGACTGATGCAAAATACACATTCAGTTCCTCTGCCATCTCTGAGTCTCTCATTACAATATCTCCAGCATCATTTTCTATTGGTCCTATATATACCCTCAACTCTCTTTTACCCTTTATATACTTAAAAAAACTTTTAGTATCTTCTTTGATATTAGTCACCAGCTTCCTTTCATAATTCATCTTTTCCTTCCTAATGACCTTCTTAGTTTCCTTCTGCACGTTTTTAAAAGTTCCCCAATCCTCCATCTTCCCACTAGCTTTGGCTTCCTTGTATGCTCTCTATTTTATAGAAACAGAGAAACATGGAAAATAGGTGCAGGAGTAGGCCATTCGGCCCTTCGAGCCTGCACCGCCATTTATTATGATCATGGCTGATCATCCAACTCAGAACCCCGCCCCAGCCTTCCCTCCATACCCCCTGACCCCCGTAGCCACAAGGGCCATATCTAACTCCCTCTTAAATATAGCCAATGAACTGGCCTCAACTGTTTCCTGTGGCAGAGAATTCCACAGATTCACCACTCTCTGTGTGAAGAAGTTTTTCCTAATCTCGGTCCTAAAAGGCTTCCCCTCTATCCTCAAACTGTGGCCCCTCGTTCTGGACTTCCCCAACATCGGGAACAATCTTCCTGCATCTAGCCTGTCCAATCCCTTTAGGATTTTATACGTTTCAATCAGATCCCCCCACAATCTTCTAAATTCCAACGAGTACAAGCCCAGTTCATCCAGTCTTTCTTCATATGAAAGTCCTGCCATCCCAGGAATCAATCTGGTGAACCTTCTTTGTACTCCCTCTATGGCAAGGATGTCTTTCCTCAGATTAGGGGACCAGAACTGCACACAATACTCCAGGTGTGGTCTCACCAAGGCCTTGTACAACTGCAGTAGTACCTCCCTGCTCCTGTACTCGAATCCTCTCGCTATAAATGCCAGCATACCATTCGCCTTTTTCACCGCCTGCTGTACCTGCATGCCCACTTTCAATGACTGGTGTATAATGACACCCAGGTCTCGTTGCACCTCCCCTTTTCCTAATCGACCACCATTCAGATAATAATCTGTTTTCCTATTTTTGCCACCAAAGTGGACAACTTCACATTTATCCACATTAAATTGCATCTGCCATGAATTTGCCCACTCACCCAGCCTATCCAAGTCACCCTGCATCCTCTTAGCATCCTCCTCACAGCTAACACTGCCACCCAGCTTCATGTCATCCGCAAACTTGGAGATGCTGCATTTAATTCCCTCATCCAAGTCATTAATATATATTGTAAACAACTGGGGTCCCAGCACTGAGCCTTGCGGTACCCCACTAGTCACTGCCTGCCATTCTGAAAAGGTCCCGTTTATTCCCACTCTTTGCTTCCTGTCTGCTAACCAATTCTCCATCCACATCAATACCTTACCCCCAATACCGTGTGCTTTAAGTTTGCACACTAATCTCCTGCGTGGGACCTTGTCAAAAGCCTTTTGAAAATCCAAATATACCACATCCACTGGTTCTCCCCTATCCACTCTACTAGTTACATCCTCAAAAAATTCTATGAGATTCGTCAGACATGATTTTCCTTTCACAAATCCATGCTGACTTTGTCTGATCATTCCACCACTTTCCAAATGTGCTGTTATCACATCCTTGATAACTGACTCCAGCAGTTTCCCCACCACCGACGTTAGGCTAACCGGTCTATAATTCCCCGGTTTCTCTCTCCCTCCTTTTTTAAAAAGTGGAGTTACATTAGCTACCCTCCAATCCTCAGGAACTAGTCCAGAATCTAACGAGTTTTGAAAAATTATCACTAATGCATCCACTATTTCTTGGGCTACTTCCTTAAGCACTCTAGGATACAGACCACCTGGCCCTGGGGATTTATCTGCCTTCAATCCCTTCAATTTACCTAACACCACTTCCCTACTAACATGTATTTCGCTCAGTTCCTCCATCTCACTGGACCCTCTGTCCCCGACTATTTCTGGAAGATTATTTATGTCCTCCTTAGTGAAGACAGAACCAAAGTAATTATTCAATTGGTCTGCCATGTCCTTGCTCCCCATAATCAATTCACCTGTTTCTGTCTGCAGGGGACCTACATTTGTCTTTACCAGTCTTTTCCTTTTTACATATCTATAAAAGCTTTTACAGTCCGTTTTTATGTTCCCTGCCAGTTTTCTCTCATAATCTTTTTTCCCCTTCCTAATTAAGCCCTTTGTCCTCCTCTGCTGAACTCTGAATTTCTCCCAGTCCTCAGGTGAGCCACTTTCTCTGGCTAATTTGTATGCTTCTTCTTTGGAATTGATACTATCCCTAATTTCTCTTGTCAGTTACGGGTGCACTACCTTCCTTGATTTATTCTTTTGCCAAACTGGGATGAACAATCATCCATGCAACCTTTAAATGCTTGCCATTGCATATCCACCGTCAATCCTTTAAGTGTCATTTGCCAGTCTATCTTAGCTAATTCACGTCTCATACCTTCAAAGTTACCCCTCTTTAAGTTCAGAACCTTTGTTTCTGAATTAACTATGTCACTCTCCATCTTAATGAAGAATTCCACCATATTATGGTCACTCTTACCCAAGGGGCCTCTCACGACAAGATTGCTAATTAACCCTTCCTCATTGCTCAAAACCCAGTCCAGAATAGCCTGCTCTCTAGTTGGTTCCTCGACATGTTGGTTCAAAAAACCATCCCGCATACATTCCAAGAAATCCTCTTCCTCAGCACCTTTACCAATTTGGTTCACCCAATCTACATGTAGATTGAAGTCACCCATTATAACTGCTGTTCCTTTATTGCACACATTTCTAATTTCCTGTTTAATACCATCTCCGACCTCACTACTACTATTAGGTGGCCTGTACACAACTCCCACCAGCGTCTTCTGCCCCTTAGTGTTACGCAGCTCTACCCATATCTATTCCACATCTTCCCGGCTTATCTCCTTCCTTTCTATTGCGTTAATCTCTTCTTTAAACAGCAACGCCACCCCACCTCCCCTTCCTTCATGTCTATCCCTCCTGAATATTGAATATCCCTGAACATTGAGCTCCCATCCCTGGTCACCCTGGAGCCATGTCTCTGTGATCCCAACTATATCATAATCATTAATAACAATCTGCACTTTCAATTCATCCACCTTATTACGAATGCTCCTTGCATTGACATGCAAAGCCTTCAGGCGCTCTTTTACAACTCTCTTAGCCCTTATACAATTATGCTGAAAAGTGGCCCTTTTTAATGCTTGCCCTGGATTTGTCGGCCTGCCACTCTTACTTTTCTCCTTAGTACTTTTTGCTTCTACCCTCACTTTACACCCCTCTGTCTCTCTGCACTGGTTCCCATCCCCCTGTTGTGAACTAACCTCCTCACGCCTAGCCTCTTTAATTTGATTCCCACCCCCCAACCATTCTAGTTTAAAGTCACCTCAGTAGCCCCCGCTAATCTCCCTGCCAGGATATTGGTCCCCCTAGGATTCAAGTGTAACCCGTCCTTTTTGTACAGGTCACGCCTGCGCCAAAAGAGGTCCCAATGATCCAAAAACTTGAATCCCTGCCCCCTGCTCCAATTCCTCAGCCATGCATTTATCCTCCACCTCATCGCATTCCTACTCTCACTGTCGCGTGGCACAGGCAGGAATCCCGAGATTACAACCTTTGCGGTCCTTTTTCTCAACTCCCTTCCTAGCTCCCTATATTCTCCTTTCAGGACCTCATCCCTTTTCCTACCTATGTCATTGGTACCTATATGTACCACGACCTCTGGCTCCTCACCCTCCCACTTCAGGATATCTTGGACACGATCAGAAATATCCCGGACCCTGGCACCAGGGAGGCAAACTACCATCCGGGTCTCTGGACTGCGTCCACAGAATCGCCTATCTGACCCCCTTACTATCGAGTCCCCTATCACAACTGCCCTCCTCTTCCTTGCCCTACCCTTCTGAGCTACAGGGCCAGACTCTGTGCCGGAGGCACGGCCACTGTCGCTTCCCCCGGGTAAGCTGTCCTCCCCAACAGTACTCAAACAGGAGTACCTGTTGTTAAGGGGCACAGCCACCGGGGTACTCCCTATTACCTGACTTTTCCCCTTCCCCCTTTTGCTTTTACTTTGGCTCTGACACCTCTTGTCAGCCACAGTAGTGTCCTTCTTCCATATGAAGATTATTGGGAATATATCTGTCTTGCACTTCCCTCATTTTTCGCAGAAACTCCAGCTATTGCTGCTCTGCTGTCCTTCCTGCAAATGTCCCTTCCCAGTCAACCTTGGCCAGTTCCCCTCTCATGCCATTGTAATTTCCTTTATTCCACTGAAATATCGACACATTGGATTTTACTTTTTCCTTCTCAAGTTTCAAAGTGAACTCGATGATATTGTGATCACTGTTCCCTAAGGGTTCCTTAACCTTAAGCTCTCTCATCACCTCTGGATCATTGCACAACACCCAATCCAGCATAGCCGATCCCCCAGTGGGCTCAACATACAAGCTCGTTACAGACAGCAGTAGGAATTGAACCCGGGTTACTGCGCTGTAATAGTGTTACACTAACCACTATGCTACTGTGCTGAACATCCTTCCCTTCAAAGGGCAGTGAGGCAAAGTGTCTGAATATTTAAAAG
Source organism: Mobula birostris (assembly GCF_030028105.1). Lineage (NCBI taxonomy): Eukaryota > Metazoa > Chordata > Chondrichthyes > Myliobatiformes > Myliobatidae > Mobula > Mobula birostris. Next base: position 5,736,151 of record NC_092370.1, on the reverse strand, counting down.
CTGTCACAGTCACATTCTGGCTGAGGAAGTGGAAGACACATTGTTGGGATCACGATGTTGTGCCAATTTTTTAACCTACTCTAAGATCAATCTAACTCTTCCCTCACACATAGTTCCCCATTTTTATATCATCCATGTGCCTATCTACGAGTTTCTTAAGTGCCCCTAATGTATCTGCCTCTATCACCACTCCTCTCTTCCACATACCCACCACTCTCTGTAAAAACCTCACCTCCAATCACCTTAAAATTGTGCCCTCTCATACTGGCCATTTGCACCCTGGGAAAAGGTCACTGGCTGTCCACTCTATCTATGCCACTTGTCATCTTGTATACCTCTATTGAGTTACCTCTCATCCTCCTTTGCTCCAAAGAGAAAAGTCCTCAACCTATCCTCATAAGACAGGCGGCATCCTGGTAAATCTTCTCTGCACCCTCACAGAAACTTCCATATGAGGCAACCAGAACTGAGCACAATAACCCAGGTCCACTCCATCTAGGCCTCCTGTCATCCTGCACATCTCTATCTCTCAAACTGCTGTTGCGTTTTTCTCCTGATGTAAAACCATTGCGTGTTCAGAAGCCTCAGCCCAGAGCTGCAGCCTCCTCATTCACAGCCATCGAGGAAGTTAAGATGCAGCCAGCACGTGAATCAGGGAAAATGATATGGGAAAGAACAAAAGTACAGAGAGAAAGTTGATGATATCCAAAGCGGGCAAAGACAAAAAAGGGAGGGGAAATAAGAAAAACGCGAGAAGATCAGTGTGTTTGACAGCAAGGAGGAAAGCTAGAGGCAGCAGGAAAATAAACGATAATCTGGTCAACTGAGAAGGAAAATAACAAATGAAATCCAACCAGCGCAGTGTGAGGTAACACACTTGGGGAGGCAGGGGCACTCAAGCAAGAGAGTACCTAATATATACACACTGAAGATGCTGGAAATCTGAAATGAAAACAGAGAACGTCATAGTCAGAGTCGTACGTTATTGATCCCGGGGGAAATTGGTTTTCGTTACAGTCGCACCAAGGATATAGCCATATAAAACCATAAATAATTAAATAGTAATATGTAAATTATGCCAGGAAATGTCCAGGACCAGCCTATCGGCTCAGGGTGTCTGACCCTCCAAAGGAGGAGTTGTAAAGTTTGATGGCCACAGGCAGGAATGACTTCCTATGACGCTCTGTGCTGCATCTCGGTGGAATGAGTCTCTGGCTGAATGTACTCCTGTGCCCAACCAGTACATTATGTAGTGGATGGGAGACATTGACCAAGATGGCATGCAACTTAGACAGCATCCTCTTTTCAGACACCACCGTCAGAGAGTCCAGTTCCATCCCCACAACATCACTGGCCTTACGAATGAGTTTGTTGATTCTGTTGGTGTCTGCTACCCTCAGCCTGCTGCCCCAGCACACAACAGCAAACATGATAGCACTGGCCACCACAGACTCATAGAACATCCTCAGCATCGTCGGGCAGATGTTAAAGGACCTCAGTCTCCTCAGGAAATAGAGACGGCTCTGACCCTTCTTGTAGACAGCCTCAGTGTTCTTTGACCAGTCCAGTGTATGAAGCACTCCGGAGGTCAGAGCGCGAGTTAACATTTCAGGTCTGTGCTGATGAAGGGCCATATCTCATATGCAAAGTGGCAATTCCAGACCAAACTTGTTCCACTGAAGGAAGCCCGACAGCTGTGACAGGGCTTGAATGCCATCCCCTCCTACAGAGTGAAACCTAGTTGAGCTCAATGCCTTTTATTCTCGCTTTGACAATCAAAACGTGGTGGCGCCCTCACAAACTCTCACATGTGAATGATTGAAAATCTGGTTGAGTGGTGCTACCACAACCTCTCACACATTGTCTGCAAGACCAAGGAAATGATTATTGACTTCAGGAGGAGAAAACCAGAAGTCCATGAGCCAGACTTCATTGGGAGATCAGGGGACCAGAGAGTAAGCAACTTTAAATTCCTCCAGAGGATCTGTCCTGGGTCCAGCAGGTAAATACCATTATGAAGAAAGCACCACAGTGCCTGTAATTTCTTATGAGTTTGTGAAGGTTCAGCATGTCATCTAAAACTTTGACAAATTTCTTTAGAAGGGTGGTGGAGAGAATATTGACTGGCTGCATCATGGACAGGTATGGAAACACCAATGCCCTTGTGTGGGAAAGCCTGTAAAAAGAAGTGGATACAGTAGAGGTAAAGCCCTCCCCACCATTGAACATGTCTACACGGAGCGCTGTCACAGGAAAGCAGCATCCATCGTCAAGGACCTCCACTGTCCAGCCCATGCTCTGCCAGTGAAAGGAGGTACAGGAGCCTCAGGACCCACACCACCAGGTTCAGAAACAGTTATTACTCTTCAACCATCAGTCTCCTGAACCAGAGGGGACAACTTCACTCACCCCAACACTGAATATTTCTCACCGAACTGGACTCACTTTCAAGGACTCTTCATCTCATGCTCTCAATATTTTATGCTTATTTATTTATTATGATTATTATTTCTTATTTTTTTCCTCTTTCTTTTTGTATTTGCAGAGTTTGGATTTTTTTGAAGATTGCTTGTTTGTCCTTCCCATTCCGTTCGGTCTTTCATTAACTCTATTGTGTTTCTTGCATTTTCTGAGATTGCCTGCAATCTGGCAGTTGTATACGGTGACATATATGAACTTTGATAATAAATTAGCTTTGAACTTTGAACTTTGTCAGCTCAAGCTGTAAGATTGAAGTTCGATTCCCGCTGCTGTCTGTCAGGAGTTTGCAGGTTCTCCACATGGACACGTGGGTTTCCCCCGGGTGCTCCTGTTTCCTCCCACATTCCAGAGATGTACACATTAGGGTTAGTAAGTTGTGAGCATGCTATGTCGGCACCAGAGGCATGGCAACACTTGCAGCCGGCCGCCAGCACAATCTTCGCTGATTTGAGTCAATGCAACAGCACATTCACAGTATGTTTTGATATACAAGTGACAAATAAAGATAACCTTTAATCTTTAAGGTCCTGTGATCTGAAGCATCATATTTGCTGAAAGGATTCTGAGAGGCACGACAGAATAGAAGGATGTGTACATCCACAAATCCTTTATGGGCCAGTCAATAAACAGAGTCACAGGCATCAGGGATACGTTCATTATGAGCCGCGTCGTATAATGTGGGCAGTTATGGTCTTTCCATGACCGTGAGTATTCTTGCCAAATTTTTCTACAGAAGAGCCTTCTTCTGAGCGGTGTCGTTACAAGACGGGTGACCCCAGCAATTATCAACACTCTTCAGAGATTGTCTGCCTGGCGTCAGTGGTCGCATCACCAGGACTTGTGACATGCACCAATTGCTCCCATGACTTCACATGACCCTGATCAGGGGGCTAAGCAGGTGCTATACCTTGGCCAAGGGTGACCTGCAGATTAGTGGAGGGTAGGAGCACCTCACACCCCCTGTGGTAGAGACGTATCTCTACCCCACCACCCAATGCATCAGGGGCAACTATCGCTCACACTGCTGGCAGCACAAGCAAGACTGGAGCTGGTGTTTGGCGTACATTTCTGATTGTGTCATTAAAAAATGTGACACCAGAGGGAAAGATGCAGAGGAAGCTTCTGAGGATGTTGCCAGCACTAGAAATGTAGTATAGGCTGAATGGCCCAAGTCTGCTCTTATGGAAAATGATAAAGATTAACAACTGGTTCTATTTGTCACATGTACATTGAAACATTAGCATCTGACTCAGGCAGGTCTGCAGATTGTTAGGCGGTACAAAAGCCATTTCATGCAACCTTGCAGCAATAAAACAGTGAAACTACAGTAAAAGTGAATCCATAAAGCTCGCAAAGATTAGATATATTTGTCACATGTACATCTAAAAGTGACAAATTGGTTGGTGAGGTGGAGATACACCTCTACCAAAGGAGGTGTAAAATGCTCCTTCTCTCCTCTAGCCTGTAGGTCACCCTTGGGCAAGGGGTAGCATCTGTTTAGCACCCCGCCCCCCCCCCCCCCGATCAGGGTCACGTGAAGCCATGGGAGCAGGTGGTGCATGGTCGTATGAGCAGTTGGTGCTCATCAATCACAAATCCTAGTTATGTGACCACTGACGCCAGGCAGACAATCTCTGAAGAGTACTGATAATGGTTGGGATCACCCGTCTTGTAAAGACACTGCCCAGAAGGAGGCAATGACAAACCACTTCTGCAGAAAAATTTGTCAAGAACAATCATGGTAATTGAAAGACCATGATTGCCATGGCATACAACACAGCACATAACGGACAAATGAACGAACATCACAACATACAGTGGAATGTATCATTTGCATCAGTTCAAATCAGTGAGGATTGTGCAGGGCAGCCCACAAGTGTTGCCACACTTCCGGCACCAACATAGCAGTCCACAGCCCACTAACCCTAACTGTACGTCTTTGGAGGAAACTGGAGCACCCAGAGGAAACCCACGCGGTCACAGAGAAAATGCACAAAGTCCTTACAGGCAGCAGTGGGATCAAAGCCGGATCTTACAGCTGCCTGTTGTAAAACAATGCACTAACTGGTAGGTTACCATGCTCGACGAGAAAGGTATAGCTATAAGCAACGATTGAGTAAGCCTGGTTTGTTTTCTCTGGGATAAAGCAGGCTCACAGCAGACTTCGCTGAGGTGTAAAACATGATCAGAGTGCAAGTAGGAAGCACCTATCGTCCTTTGCGTACAGGGAAAAATCAGGAGGCAAAGATTTAATGATAATCAGATTGTAAACTGGTTTTTCCCACCGAGGTTGGGTGAGAGTAGAATTAGATGTCAGCGGTTAAGTGTGAAAGGTGAAATGTTTAAAGGGGAATCTTTTTCACTCAGAGGGTGGCAAGAGCGAGGAACGAGTTGCCAGAGGAAGTGGTGGATGTGCGCTCAATTTCAGCATTTAAGAGAGTTTTGGATGGGTACATGGATAGGAGGGGTATGGAGGACCATGGCCCAGGGGCAGGTCGATGGGAGTAGACAGATTAGTAGTTCAACTCAGACCAGGTGGGCAAATGGCCTGTTTCTCTGCTGTGGTGTTCTACGACTTTTAGATTCTAGGAGAAGTGAGGGAAGATTTTTTCCTCTTTGGTAAGAGTAAGGTAAAGTCAACAACTTGTCACATTTACACAGTGAGACCTTTTGATCCATTGATGGAGTTTAGGGTGGAATGAGAACACAGAACTTTACAGCACAGCACAGGCCTTTCGGCCTTCTAATCAATTTAACTCAGGGGTTTCCAACCTGCACTCCACTAACCCCTCGGTTAATGGTAGGGGTCCATGGCATAAAAAAGTTGGGAACCCCCCCAATCTAACCCTCTCCTCCCACAAAGCCCTCCATTTTTCTATCATCCATGTGCCTAGCTAAGTTTCTTAAATCTCCCTAATGTGTCTGCCTCTATCATCATCTCTGGCAGTGCATTCCACACACCCACTCACCACTCACTGTGTAAAGAACTGACCACTGATAAATACCCTATACTTTCCTCCAATCACCTTAAAAATTATGCCCCCTCATATTATCTCTCTCAACCCAACTTTCCTGCCTTCTCCCCATAACCTTTGATGCCCTGACTAATCACGAAGCTATCAAACTCCACTATAAATATACCCAATGACTTGGCCTTCACAGCCATCTGTGGCAATGAATTCCACAGATTCACCACCCTCTGGCTAAAGAAATTCCTCCTTGCCTCTGCTCTAAATGGATACCCCTCTACTCTGAGGCTGTGCCCTCAGTTCAGGTCTCCCCCACTATAGGAAACATCCTCTCCATGCCCACTCTATCCAGGCCTTTCAATATTTGATAGGTTTCAATGAGATACCCCCCCACCCCCCCCCAACGTTCTTCTAAACTCCAGTGACTACAGGCCCAAAGCAATCAAACAATCCTCATTTGTTAACATTCAACCTACATCCTTCTTCAAGGCTGCTGATTGTAAATAATTATGTAAGGTTCATGTTACAACAACACAAAATATTTCACATTATAAATACTTGTTTCACACACAGTGGGTGTGTTCTTTTGGCAAGCAGATAAAGACATAAAATTTGTGATCAACTTGGAGCCACATGGTACGTAATAGTCATAGTCATACTTTATTGATCCCGAGGGAAATCGAGTTTCGTTACAGTTGCACACAACCAAGAATAGAGTATAGATATAGCAATATAAACCCATAAATAATTAAATAATAATATGTAAATGATGCCAGGAAATAAGTCCAGGACCAGCCTATTGGCTCAGGGTGTCTGACCCTCCAAGGGAGGAGTTGTAAAGTTTGATGGTCACAGGCAGGAATGACTTCCTATGACGCTCTGTGTTGCATCTCGGTGGAATGAGTCTCTGGCTGAATGTACTCCTGTACCCACCCAGTACATTATGTAGTGGATGAGAGACATTGTCCAAGATGGCATGCAACTTGGACAGCATCCTCTTTTCAGACACCACCGTCAGAGAGTCCAGTTCCATCCCCACAACATCACTGGCCTTATGAATGAGTTTGTTGATTCTGTTGGTGTCTGCTACCCTCAGCCTGCTGCCCCAGCTCACAACAGCAAACATGATCGCACTGGCCACCACAGACTCGTAGAACATCCTCAGCATCGTCCGGCAGATGTTAAAGATGACAAATGTGGTTTGAATGATTATATTACAGTCAACAATACTACAAGTAGGATTTCCCGCTGGCCGCCATTTTATTTTGATTTCCAATTCCCATTCTGACATGGCGGCCCAAGGCCTTCTCTACTGCCGTGATGAGGTCACACTCAGGTTGGAGGAGCAACACCTCATTTTCCATCTGGGCAGCCTCCAACCTGATGGAATGAACATCGATTTCTCTAACTTCTGGTAACTCCACACCCCGCACTTTTCTCCCTTTTTACATTCCCAGTCCTGACTCCCCTCTTACCCCCTCACTTCTCCTCAACCTGCCCCAGTTCTCTCTCAGGTATCCCTCCTCCTTCCCTCTCTCCCCAGTCCACTCTCCTCTCCTTTCAGATTCCTTCTTCAGCCCTTTACCTCTTCCATCTGTCACCTCCCAGCTTCTTACTTCAGGCCCAGTCACCTCCCAGCTTGCACTCCCCCCTCCCCCCTCCCCACACCACCTTATTCTGGCTTCCTCTCCCTTACTTTCCAGTCCCGATGAAGGGTCTCAAACTGAAACCTCGATTGTTTATTCATTTCCATACATGTAGCCTGACCTACTGAGATCCTCCAGCATGTTGTGTGTGTCACTCTGGACTTCCAGCACCTGCAGAATCTCTAGCCTTACTGAATATATTAGCGGTTCACTTATGACAGGTGTTGTAGGGGCAAGGACAGATAGTGAGGGCTAATAACTAGTAAGTAGTGATGTGGATTGTGCTAGTCAGAATCAGACTCAGGTTTAATGTCCCCAGCACAGGTTGTAAAATTTGTTAACTTTACGGCAGCAGTACAATGCAATATATGATAGATATATATACAAAAAAAACTGAATTACATTAACCATGTATATATATATGTCTATTAAATAGTTAAAAATAAGTAGTGTAAAAAAACAAGTAAAAACATAGTGAGTAGTGTTCATGGGACCAATGTCCATTTAGAAATCGGACGGTAAGGGAAGAAGCTGTTCCTGAATCGCTGACTGTGTGCCTTCAGGCTCCTGTACCTCCTTCCTAATGGCAAGAGTGAGAAGAAGGCATATCCTGGGTGACAGGTGTCCTTAATAATGGATACCACCTTCTAAGGCACTGCTCCTTGAAGATGTCTTGAATACTAGAGGTTAGTACCCACAATGGAGGTGACTAATTTTACAAATTTCTGGAACTTACTTTGATCTTGTGCACGTGGAGAGCATTCTGACTGGCTACGTCACTGTCTGGTATGGGGGGTAGGGAGCTACTGCACAAGATCGAAATAAGTTGCAGAAACTTGTATAACTAGTCAGCTCCATCATAGAAGTTTGATCGTTTCAGTTGACAAACCAAATCTCCTCAAATTCCTAATGAAATACATACAGCCGATGCCTTGTCTTTATAGCTGTATCAATACGTTGTGTCCAGGTTAGATCCTCAGAGATCTTGACACCCAGGAATTTGAAATTGCTCAATCTCTCCACTTCTGGTCCCTCAATGAGGAATGGTTCACGTTTCCTCATCTTACCCTTCCTGAAGTCTACAATCAGCTCTTTGGTCTTACTGATGTTGAGTGCCAGGTAGTTGCTGCGACACCACTCAACCAGCTGGTATATCTCACTCCTGTACGCCCTCTCATCTACATCTGATATTCTGCCAGCAATGGTTGTATTGTCAGCAAATTTATAGATGGTATTTGAGCTATGCCTCACCACACAGTCATGGGAATAGAGAGCGTATGGCAGTAGGCTAAGCACACACCCCTGAGGTGCACCAGTGTAGATTGTCAGTGAGGTGGAGATGTTGTTTCCAATCTGCACAGATGGTGGTCTTCCAGTTAGGAAGTTGAGGATCCAGCTGCAGAGGGAGGTACAGACACCTAGGTTCTCACAAACAAGGGAAAATCTGCAGATGCTGGAATCATACACAAAATGCTGGAGGAACTCAGCAGGCCAGGCAGCATCTATGGAAAAGAGTACAGTCAACATTTTGGGCTGAGACCTTTCATCAGGACTGGAAGAAAAGATGACGAGTCAGAGTAAGAAAGTGGGGGGAGGTGAAGAAGAACCACAAGGTGACAGGTGAAACCGGGAGAGGGGGAGAGGTGAAATAAAGAGCTGTGGAGTTGATTGTTGAAAGAATTACAGGCCTGGAGAAGGGGGAATCAGACAGAAGAGGACAGAAGGCCATGGAAGAAAGAAAAGGGGGAGGAGCACCAGAGGGACGTGATGGACAGAAAAGGAAATAGGCTGAAAGAGGGAAATGGGGATGGGGAATGGTGAAGGGGGGGACGGGCAGCATTACCAGAACTTCAAGAAATCAACATTCGTGCTATCAGGTTGGAGGCTACCCAGACGGAATACAAGGTGCTGTTCCTCCACCCTGAGTGTGGCCTCATCGCAACAGTAGAGGAGGCCATGGACTGACGTGTTGGAATGGGAAGTGGAATTAAACTGGGTGGCCACCGGGAGATCCCACTTTTTCTGGCAGACGGAGCGTAGGTGCTCAGTAAAGATTCTCCCAATTTGTGTTTGGTCTCCCTGATATAATATGATTGAGTTCAGTTTCAAGTGATCATAATATGATTGAGTTCAGTTTCAAATTTGAAAAGGAGAAGCTGATATCAGGTGTATCGATATTTCAGTGGAACAGGGGAAATTACAGCGGTATGAGAGAGGAACTGGCCCAAGTCGATTGGAAAAGTAAGCTAAATGGAGGGACGGCAGAGCAGAATTGGATGAAATTCCTACAAGAAATAAGGAAAATGCAGGAAAAATATATTCCAAGAAAAAAGAAAATCATGAATGGAAAAATGGCACAAACGTGGCTAACGAGAGAGGTTAAGGCAAAAATAAAAGCAAAAGAAACGGCGTACAAGGAAGCAAAAATTAGTGGGAAAAATGAGGACTGGAAGACCTTTAAAAACTTACAGAAGGAAACTAAGAAAGTCATTAGGAAGGGAAAGATGAATTACGAAAGGAAGTTGGCGATTAACATAAAAAAGGATACCAAGAGTTTTTTTAAATATATGAAGAGTAAAAGAGTGACAAGGGTAGATACGGGACCGATTGAAAATGATGCTGGAGTAATTATAATGGATAACAAAGAGATGGCGGAGGAACTAAATGAGTATTTTGCATCAGTCTTCACAGTGGAAGACATGAGCAATATACCTGATAGCCAGAGGTATCAGGGAATAGAATTAGATACAGTCAAGATTACTAGAGAGAAAGTGCTTGGGAAGCTAAGTGGACTAAGAATAGGTAAGTCTCCCGGCCCGGATGAGGTGCACCCAAGGGTTCTGAAGGAGGTGGCTTTGGAGATTGTGGAGGCATTGGAAATGATCTTCCAGGAATCAATAGACTCTGGCATGGTTCCGGAGGACTGGAAGGTCGCAAGTGTAGTTCCACTATTTAAGAAAGGAAGGAGCCAGCAAAAAGAAAATTACAGACCTATTAGTCTGACATCGGTGGTTGGAAAGATATTGGAGTCAATCCTCAAGGACGAGTTTATGAAATACCTCGAGGTGCATGACAAGATAGGCCGAAGCCAGCATGGTTTCATGAAGGGAAGATCCTGCCTCACCAACCTATTGGAATTTTTTGAGGTAATCGCGAATAAGATTGACAAGGGAGAGGCTGTGGATGTTGTGTATTTGGATTTTCAAAAGGCCTTCGATAAGGTGCTGCATATGAGGCTGCTTAATAAGATAAGAGCCCATGGAATTATAGGAAAGATATTGGAGTGGGTGGAGCATTGGCTGATAGGCAGAAAGTAAAGGATGGGAATAAAGGGATCCTATTCTGATTGGTTGCCGGTTACTACTGGTGTTCCGCAGGGGTCGGTGTTGGGGCCGCTTCTTTTTACAATGTATATTGATGATTTAGATTATGGATTAAATGGTTTTGTGGCCAAGTTTGTGGATGACACCAAGATAGGTGGAGGAGCAGGAAGTGTTGAAGAAATGGAAAGGTTGCAGAGAGACTTAGTCAGTTTAGGAGAGTGGGCAAAGAAATGGCAGATGAGATACAACGTTGACAAATGTACCGTTGTACATTTCGGAAGAAGAAATAATCGGGCAGATTATTACTTAGATGGGGAGAAAATTCAAAAATCGGAAGTGCAAAGGGACTTGGGGGTCCTCGTGCAGGATACCCTAAAGGTTAACCACCAAGTTGGATTGGCGGTAAGGAAAGCGAATGCTACGTTGGCATTCATTTCAAGAGGAGTAGTGTCTAAGAGTAAGGAGGTGTTGATGAGGCTCTATGGAGCATTAGTGAGACCTCATTTGGAATACAGTGTACAGTTTTGGGCCCCCTCTCTTAGAAAGGATATACTGATGTTGGAGAGAGTTCGGAGAAGATTTACGAGGATGATTCCTGGAATGCAGGGGCTAACATATGAGGAGCGTCTGTCGGCTCTTGGATTGTATTCATTAGAGTATAGAAGAATGAGAGGGGATCTCATAGAAACGTTTCGAATGTTAAAAGGGTTGGACAGAGTAGATGTAGAAAGGTTGTTTCCCTTGGTGGGTGAGTCCAGGACAAGAGGCCATAGTCTTAGAATTAGAGGGTACCCAGTTAGAACAGAGATGAGGAGAATTTTTTTTTAGCCAGAGGGTCGTGGATTTGTGGAATTCGTTGCCACATACAGCTGTGGAGGTCTGATCATTGAGGGTGTTTAAGGAGGAGATTGACAGGTATCTAATTAGTCAGGGTATCAAGGGATATGGGGAAAAAGCCAGAAATTGGAACTAGGTGGGTGAATAGTTTAGCTCATGGGGGAGCTGCGGAGTAGACTCGATGGGCTGAATGGCCTACTTCTGCTCCTTTGTCTTGTGATCTTGTGATATAAAGGAGGCCACACTGGGAACACTGGATACAGTATATCACTAACAGACTCACAGGTGAAGTGTCGCCTCACCTGGGAGGACTGTCTGGGGCCCTGAATGGGAATGAGGGAGGAGGTGTAGGGGCAGGTGTAGCACTTGTTCCGTTTGCAAGGATAAGCGCCAGGAGGGAGATCAGTGGGGAGGGATGGACAAGCGAGTCACATACGGAGCGATCCCTGAGGAAAGTGGAGGGGAAGGAGATGTGCTTGGTGGCAGGATCGTCTCTATCGTCTCTAGCGCACAGAAGATCATCGGGACACAGCTCCCAGTCCTGGAGGACACCTACAGCTGTCGCTGCCTAAGGAAAGCTACAAGCATCTGTAAGGACAATACACACCCATGCATTCATCTGTTTGAACTTCTTCCATCTGGCAGACGTTATAAGATTTTCGATGCCCGCACTTCCAGACTGAAAAATAGCTTTTTCCCCAGAGCTATAATTGCTCTGAACCAATCGATCAAGCATCATCCATAAATTTGTTATATTGCTACTTTAATACTGATTTAATGGCTTTCCTGCATCTGAGTTGTGCTTTTGTACTGCTGGACATCGCTCGTACTGGCTGGTTACTTGATTTATTTATTGTTTATTTATTTTATTTGTTGTTTTATAGCATTGAGTACGAGAGTTGCAAACTCATTTTCGCTGTATTGGTGCATGACAACTGTACTATGCAGTGACAATAAAGATATTTCATTTCATTTCACAGGAGACGGCAAAAATTCCAGAGCATTATTTGCTGGATGTGGAGGCTGGTGGGGTGTGGGTGAGGACAAGAGGAACCCTATCCCTGGTGGGGTGGCAGAAGGATGGGGTGCGGGCAGGCGTGCGTGAAATGGAAGAGATGTGGTTGAGGGCAGCGTTGATGGTGGAGGAAGGAAAGCCCCTTTCTTTGAAGGAGGAGGACACCTCTTTAGTTCTGGAATGAAAAACCTTATCCTGGGAGCAGATGCAGCAGAGATGGGGGAGTTGAGAGAAGGGATTGGCAATTTTACAAGTAACAGGGAGGTAAGAGGTCTAATCCAAGTAGCTGTGAGAGTCAGTGAGTTTATAATAGACATCAGTAGATAAGCTGTCTCCAGAGAGATTGAGAAACAAAGGGATGGACCAGGTAAATAGGGACTAGACATCCATAGTGAAAATAAGATGATCAGGGCCAGGGAACATGAAATCATTGAAAAGGACAAGAGCGTGTGAAGTGCCACGGATGTAGGTAGGAAGGACTGAACCAGGGAGGGTGAACCAAGGTTCTGTAGCTTTCCGATCAGGACTGTGGGAATGATGGCGTTAAAAGCTGAGCTGTAGTCAATGAACAGCATCCTGACATAGGTATTTGCATTGCGCAGGTGATCCAAGGCCGAGTGGAGAGCCATTGAGTTCACTTTTGCTGTTGACCTATAGTGGCGATAGGCAAATTGCAGTGGGTCCAGGTCCTTCCTGAGACAGGAGTTGATTCTCGCCAAGACCAACCTCTCAAAGCATTTCATCACCATAGATGTGAGTGCGGCTGAACGATAGTCGTTGAGGCAACTCAAGCTGCTCTTCTTGGGCACTGGTACAATTGTTGTCCTTTTGAAGTAAGTGGGAACTTCCAACAGCGGCAGCAAGAGATTGAAAACATGATATCAAGGAACTGTAGGCAGGAGTAGAGACATGGAATGGAGCAGTGACAACACCCAAGTTTCAGGGACTTCACCGATATTATAGTGTGCTCCCGTTGTATGAGAAAAGCAGCTCTGTGCATCATTATTGTATTTTGTAATAAGGATCTAGTCTGCTTCCTAAGTAAATCTTCCTATAGCCACCATTCTATTATCAAAATATATTTTTAAAGATAATCTCATCAACTGCGTTTGTAAAAGTTCTACCAAATTCATGCTCAGGTAGATCAGCTTTGACTGGTCTCCTGGTGTGCATCAGTTTATCACAAACCGTCCGTAGTTCAAATATCAACTCTGTATGGACTCTCCGTTTACCATTACAATTGTGGATACCAATATCGTGGGTTGGTTTCTGTACTGTATCATTTCCTGACTATAAAGGTTGGAGGCAGACCTCACAAACAGGAAGAAAACACCCATCAATTCAAACACAAGCTCCATATGATCTCTCAGCTTGCTCGTACACAGGCATCTTTATTGAGGAAATCCATAAATACATCCTGAATGGCTTATGCATGCAGAGTGATAGGAGATAACTGTACTACCTTGTTTTCCCATGTGTCCATTACAATAAGCGTAGTGCCCTCACCGTCAACGGTTATCGTTCGCTCATAGGTGTCTTCTACAAAGAATGAGAAAATAGACACTTATAAATCGATACAAACACAAGAGATTCTGCAGATGCTGCAAATCCAAAGCAACACACACAAAATGCTGGAGGAACTGCTGATCTCCTGGGATTTTCATGCATGACAGTCTCTAGTCTACAGGGAATGGTGTGAAAAACAAAAAACATCCAGTGAGCAACAGTTCTGTGAATACTGACAGGCATCCGTTAGTCTCGTGAGACCATGGATTTGAGCCTTGGGAGGTTTCCAGGGCGCAGGCCTGGGCAAGGTTGTATGGAAGACCAGCAGTTGCCCATGCTGCAAGTCTCCCCTCTCCACGACACCGATGTTGTCCAAGGGAAGGGCATTAGGACCCATACAGCATGGCACCAGTGTGGTCGCAGAGCAATGTGTGGTTAAGTGCCTTGCTCAAGGACACAACACGCTGCCTCAGCTGAGGCTCGAACTCACGACCTTCAGATCAGTAGACCGACGCTTAACCACTTGGCCACGTGCCAACACACGTTTATTCTGTGAATAAAAACGCCTTGTTAATGAGAGGTCAGAGGAGAATGGCCAGACTGGTTCAAGCTGACAGGAAGGTGACAGTAACTCAGATGTTACAACAGTGGTCTGCAGAAAAACATCTCTGAACACACAACACACAGAACCTTGAAGTGGATGGGCTACAGCAGGGTTTCCAATAAAGAGACCAGAGTACAGGTTATGGAACAGCACAGTACAGGCCGTTTGGGTCACAAATGTTGTGCTGACCTTTTAACCTACCTTAAAATCAATCTAATCCTTTCATTCTGCATAGTCTCCATTTTTCTATTATCCACGTGCCAATTTAAGAGAAGTTCCTTAAGGTTGTTATAGCCGGGGGTGGTAGTGGGGATAAGTTCCCACTACATATAAATGCTCCCAATGGCGTGCGCCTCAAATAGCAACTGACAACCAAGTCCAGCTCCTGGCCTTCACGTGTGGCTTAGCTACTCAGCCGAGCAGAACCGTTGTACTGACAGGAGAAGGTGCAAAAACAGGTCACTGGCACCTTAAAACCAGTCACTTTGGGCAGCTGTGGTGGGTAACTCATCTTGGAGAAGGAAAACCTCCACTGCCCTCCATCTATGCCCACTCAAGGAGAAAGCTTCCAGAGTAAACCCTGAGGAAAAATCCGGAGCTGGACTTTCTAAGGCCGCCCAATGTTGAATTCAACGCTGACCGGCAACCCCTGCAGCCAAACTGTGTCGGTCTCTGTCGTTCCTTTCGGTTCATCAGATGGGTTCATAGAGGGGACCCTCCTATGTGGGCAACAGTTTGCTCTCCATATCGTACTGCCCTGGCTTGCATATCTGGACAGCCAGTACACAACATCCACAGGCGACCCTGACCAACGCAGGCCTCCAATCTAAGAGTTTCTTATGTGTCTGCTTCCACTTCCACCCATAGCAGGGTGGTCCATGCGCTCACTGTTCTCTGTGTAACTTTCCTCCAATCACCTTAAAATTATATTGACAAGACATAGGAGCTGAAGTCGGCCAGTCAGCCCACTGAGACTTCTCCACCATTCAACCATCATATTATTATGAGGAGAATTGTCCTGATCTATCCCCACCCCTGTCAGAGTGTCCCACACACCCACCACTCTCTGCATAAAGCACCTACCTCTGACATCCCCCTTATACCTTCCTCCAATCTTCAAATCTGTTGCCTACTCTGAGTTGTCTGTCTGTTGACTCGACTTACGGCTTTAGCAGAGTGTTGATCTGCTGAGACACAAAGCCACAACACTCCAAAACAATGAGCATATTAATTGCCAGCCGGCTGGGGTACGTGGACAATACTTGCGAGTGTACCTATTCAGCAGCAAGCTCCAAGACATTAGTGATTAAAGCTTCGCTCTATTTGTCACATATATATCAAAACAGACAGTGAAACACGTTGTTTGCGTCAAACCAAATCAGTGAGGATTGTGCTGGGCAGGTCTGCCGTGCTTCCAGTGGCAGCATAGCACGCCCAACACTTACTAACGCTAACCTGTATGCCCTTGAAAACTGGGAGGAAACCCGAGTACCCAGAGGAAACCCACACCTACCCAGCACATCAGGGGGGAGGTACGGGAGCCTTGAAGCCACACACTCAAAACTGTTTCCCCTCCGCCATCAGATTTCTGAATGGACAATGAACCCACTAGCAGTACCTCACTAGTTTTGTTCTCTTTTTGCACTACTTTTTATATATATTTCTTATTGTAACTTATGGTATATTTCCTATATTGCACTGTACGTCTGCCACAAAACAAAGAGCTTTACAGCCATATGTTAATGCTAATAAATTTGATCAGAGGGAGAAGGTACAAACCCCTAACAGGCAGGGGTGGGTATCAGACCCCGATTCGTGATGGCTGGTGCTGGAGAGCGATGCGTTTACTCCAGGGCTACCGTGACATTGTTGACTCATCCACTTTCGCAAACAGCATCCAGAGCATCCTCAAGTAACCTGCCCCCGGGTTCGCCCATACTTCAGAGGTGAGAAGACCTTGCACCATCTCCTGTGTGTTGGGAGCCACCTACTGGTGACGGGCAAACTCTAATCTCCATCTTCACCGTCCCAGCACAGTCCACGCCCGAGGAAAGGAGTGAAATCAGAACCTCAGATCGAGCTCCAAACTCACGGAACCCAGGCAACAGTGTCCCATAAGACACAGGAGCAGAATTGGGCCATTTGGCCCATCGAGTCTACTCTGCCATTCCATCATGACTGATTTACTACCCCATTTTCCTGCCTTCAGAATCTGAATCAGGTTTAACATTACCGGCACATGTCACAGAATTTGTTGTTTTGTGGCACCACTACATTACAATACATAGTAATTTTTAAAATATATAAATTAGAATAACAAATATAGAAACATAGAAACATAGAAAATAGGTGCAGGAGTAGGCCATTCGGCCCTTCAAGCCTGCACCACCATTCAGTATGATCATGGCTGATCATCCAACTCAGAACCCTGTACCTGCCTTCCCTCCATACCCCCTGACCCCCATAGCCAGAAGGGCCATATCTAACTCCCTCTTAAATATAGCCAGTGAACTGGCCTCAACTGTTTCCTGTGGCAGAGAATTCCACAGATTCACCACCCTCTGTGTGAAGAAGTTTTTCCTAATCTCAGTCCTAAAAGGCTTCCCCTTTACCCTCAAACTGTGACCCCTCGTTCTGGACTTCCCCAACATCGGGAACAATCTTCCTGCATCTAGTCTGTCCAATCCCTTTAGAATTTTATACGTTTCAATCAGATCCCCCCTCAATCTTCTAAATTCCAGAGAGTATAAGCCTAGTTCATCCAGTCTTTCATCATATGAAACTCCTGCCATATAAAAAATTAAATTAGGTAGTGTACATAAGAGCGCAAACACATATTCTTCGACACCCTTACTAATCAAGAATCTCTGCTTTAAACCTCATCTCTGTTCTAAATGGATGCCCCTCTATTCTGAGGCTGTGCCCTCTGGTCCTAGACTCCCCCACTGTAGGAAACATCCTCTCCACGTCTAGGACTTTCAATATTCAATAGGTTTCAATGAGATCCCCCCCCCCCATTCTTCTAAACTCCAGTGGGTTCCCTGCAGTTCTGAACATTTCTGTTACATGAACAATTTTAGCAGGCAGTCGAGGTTCACAAGGAAAGGCATCAACAACTCTTCCAAACCCTCAAATCCACTGACAGGGCAAGTCGTTTCCTAGGCCTACAGGAAGTGGTGGATACAGCCATGTCGATCACAGGCAAAGACCTCCCCACCAACGAGCATGTCTACAAGGAGCACTGCCACGAGAAAGCTGCATCCATCATCACGGAGACCATACAGGCCACGCTATCTGGAAGGAGGTACAGGAGCCTTAGGTGCAACACCACCAGGGTCAGGAACAGTTATTACCTTCCAACCATCAGGCTCCTCAGCTGGCGTGGATAACTTCAGTCACCACAGTACTGAAATGAGGCCACAAACTATGTACTCACTTCTGAGGGCTTTACAACTCCTGTTCTCAGTATTATTTATGCATTTATTTGTATTTACAAAGTTTGTCTTCTTTCACACACTGGTTGTTTATCTTTATGTGTAGTTTTTCATTGATTGCATTGTATTTCTTAGTTCTACTGTGAATGCCTGCAAGAAAATGAATCTCAGGGCAGTACTCAGTGATATATACGTACTTTGATAATAAATTTACTTTGAACTTTGAACGTTAGGCACTTGTTTCACTCAAGCAGCTCTGATGTTCAAAACATATTGTTTGCCTGCTCAACACCTTTCACCCTTGACCTCTCGTTCTAACCTCACCTAACTTCAGTGGAAAAAGGCTGCTTGCATTTATCCTGTCTATACCTTTCATAATTCTGTATACCTCTATCAAATCTCCTCTCCTTCTCCTTTGCTCCAGGGAATAAAGTCCTAACCTATTCAACCTTTCCCAATAACTCAGGTCATCAAATCCTGGCAACATCCTTGTAAATTTTCTCTGCACTCTTTCAACCTTATTTACATCTTTCCTGTAGGTAGGTGACCAGACTGCACACAATACTCCAAATTATGCCTCACTATCATCTTATACAATTTTAGCATACGATCCCAACTCCTGTTCTCAATACTTTGATTTATGGAGACCAATGAGCCAACAGCTCTCTCTCTGTGGCCTTACCAACATTACCAAAGAGCCTGTGTGCCACCTTACCAAACAAGCATATACAATACCAGCAGCTGGCAGAGCAGTGCCAGGGACAAGGGTGGAGGGCACCATGCCAGCCTACAGAGGTGGGGTTTAGAGGTTTTGCTCTCTGCTCACTCTGCAGAGTATGCTCTCCTTGGCATAACGGGGGCTACAAAGAAAAAGCCACCAAGACCATCACAAAGGCTGCTGAGTGAGCCTTCAGGAAGCTATGGATGAAGAGCTGTGACCCACGGACCAGTGCTGGGTATTTCTGATCAGCCCTGGCTGGGTCACCTCGGCGAGAGTGTCTGACGTTGAAAGACCAGAAACACCCAATGACCCCAGGTTACATCACTGATGACGCGTCCCAGCACATCCTCGGATGAATCTCAACATCCTAACAGTCACACTGAAAATGCAACGAAAATGAAAAATGCTAGAAGCACTCAGCAGCCCAGGCAGTATCTGTGAGGGAGGGATAATTAATGTTTCGGGTCTGGGAGTTGAGTTCCAGGGTATAAAGTCCTAACAAGAATATAGATGTCTTTGTTTAAGAAATAGATACTGATTGAGAATTTCCTGTTCTGCTCTGAAGGGTGACATATAATCTACAAAGACATAGAGAGCCTTTGTTTAATGACTTATTCGAGAAATGACAGATCGAGCAGTAGCCTGCACTAAAATGTCAGCCTATGCTTGGAGCACAATCTTTGATGCACAGTGCGAATACAGTCTCCGGAGATGGAGAGTTCTTTGGCATGTGCAGTGGAAATTTATTTTGGAACCCATTATCTTTCTTGTCTATTCCTGCCAAGACATTCAGTGGTAGCTCGGATTACTTAACTCTGTAAGAATGAGCTCAATAAAAAAATGTTAATGCTCAGGGCAGCCTTGCCGAGAACACAGCTTTCATTTCAAGTGTGGCTCTTTGAAGAGCACCTGTGTCTCTTCAAGGGTTAAGGATCAACCTTATTCACCATGTACATTTACACATATACAGAATAAACACGTGCTGCGCTGTCTGGGTGCGATATGTGGTGTACTGTCAGGATGGCAGTGATATACAGGCCTCCCAACGGTAGCTGGGATGTGGACCACAGAATACAATAGGAAAGACAAAATGTGTATCAAAAGGACAATGTTATGACAGTCATGGGAGATTTCAACATGTAGGTCGATTGGGAAAATCAGGCTGGAAATGGATCTCAAGAGAGAGAGTTTGTTGAATGCCCACAAGATAACTTTTTAGAGCACTTTGTCATTGAGCCTACTGGTGAATCAGCTATACTGGATTGGGCGTTATGTAATGAACCGGGGGCGATTAGGGAGCTTAAGGTAAAAGAACACTTAGGAGGCAGTGATCACAATATGATTGAGTTCATCTTGAAATTAGATAGGGAGAAAGTCTGACGTAGCAGGATTTTAGTGGAGTAAAGGAAATTACAGTGGTATGAGAGAGGAGTTGACCAAAGTAAATTGGAATGAGATACCGGCAGGGATGTCAGTAGAACAGCAATGGTGTGAGATCCTAGGAGAAATGAGGAAGGTGCAAGCGAGATGTATTCCAAAAACAAAGGAATGCTCGTGGCAAAATAGAACAACTGTGGCTGACAAGGGAAGTCAAAGCTAATGTAAAAGCAAAAGAAAGGTCATACAACAAAGCAAAAATTAGTGGGAAGATAGAGGATTGGGAAATTTTTAAAGCCTACAGAGAGCAACTAAAAAAAGCATTAGAAGGGAAAAGATGAAATATGAAAGCAAGCTAGCGAACAATGTCAAACTGGACAGTAAAAACTTTCTCAAGTATGTAAAAAATAAAAGAGAGATGAGAGTGGATAGAGGACCGCTAGAAAATGAGACCGGAGAAATAATAACGGAGACCAGGGAGATGGCAGATGAACTAAGTGAGTATTTTGCACCAGTCTTCACTGTGGAAGACACTAGCAGTGTGCCAGATGTTGTAGTGTGTGAGGGAAGAGAAGTGAATGCAGTTGCTATTACAAGGGAGAAGGAGCTCAAAAAGCTGAAAGAACTAAAGGTACATGAGTCACCCGGATGAGAGGAACTGCACCCTAGGGTTCTGAAAGAGGTAGCATTAGAGATTGTGGCGGCGTTAGAAATGATCTTTCAAAAATCATTGGACTCTGGCATGGCGCCAGAGGACTAGAAAATTGCAAATGTCACTCCGCTCTTCAAGAAAGGAGGAAGGAAATTATAGACAAGTTAGCCTGATCTCAGTCTTTGGGAAAATGTTGGAGTCAATTGTTAAGGATGAGGTTGTGGAGTACTTGGTGAGGCAGGACAAGATAGGACAAAGTCAGTACGGCTTCTTAAGGGAAAATCCTGCCTGACGAACCTGTTGGAATTCTTTGAGGAGATTACAAGTAGGATAGATAAAGGAGATTCACTGGATATTGTGTATTTGAACTTTCAGAAGGCCCTTGAGAAGGTGCCACACATGAGGCTGCTTACCAAGTTAAGAGCCCGTGATATTACAGGAAAGTTACTAGCATGGTTAGAGCATTGGCAGATTGGAAGGAGGCAGCGAGTGGGAATAAAAGGATCCTCTTCTGGTTGGCTGCCAGTGACTAGTGGTGTTCCGCAGGGGCTGGTATTGGGGCCATTTCTTTTTATAGTGTATTTCAGTGATTCAAATGATGGAACAGATGGCTTTGTTACCAAGTTTGCAGATAATACGAAGATTGGCAAATGAAATGCAATGTTGGAAAATTCATACTTATGCACTTTGGTAGAAGAAATAAATGTGCAGACTATTTTCGAAATGGGAAGAAAATCCAAAAATCTGAGATGGAAAGGAACTTGGAGTCCTTGTGCAGAACAGTCTCGAGGTTAACTTCCAGGTTGAGTCAGTGGTGAGGAAGGCAAATGCCATGTTAGCATTCATTTCAAGAGGTCTAGAATACAAGAGCAGGGATGTGATGCTGAGGCTTTATAAGGCACTGGTGGGGCCTCACCTTGAGTATTGTGAACAGTTTTGGGTTCCTCATCTTAGAAAAGATGTGCTGGTATTAGAGAGGGTTCAGGTGAGGTTCTGGGAATGAAAGGGTTATCATATGAGGAACATTTGATAGCTCTGGGCCTGTAGTTGCTGGAATTTAGAAGTATTTAGAAGAGATGTGGAAAGGATGGTTCCTATGGTGAGGGAGTCTGGGACAAGGAAGCACAGTTTCAGGATAGAGAGGCAATTAGAGGTGCGGAGAAATTTCTTTAGCTGAAGGGTGGTAAATTTGTGGAATTTATTACCATGTGCAGTCGTGGAGGCCAGGTTGTTGGGTGTATTTAAGGCAGAGCCTGATAGGTTCTTGATTGGACATGGCATCAAAGGTAACGGGGAGAAGGCTGAGGAGGGGAAAAAAGGATCAGCCATGATTGAATGGTGGAGCAGACTCGATGGGCCAAATGGCCTAATTCTGCTCCTATGTCTTATGGTCTTATGGACATGCACCGTAAGAACAAGTTTACTGTCATTCAGCCACACACATGTATCCAGTTGAATGAAATATCGTTCCTCTGATGGCAAGGTGTGAAACGTAATACATACTGTCACACAAAGTACACAGAGTTATGATCCAGCACATAGAGTCACAAAATAATATCAGCACAGTCTCTGAGCAACATGGCCTGAAGGTTGACAGGTTGACATAAAGTGCGAGGTGTACGTTTAAGAGACAACAATATTCAACAATTATAGAAAAAAATTATATAAAAAGTAAAGCTAGAAGCACGGTTGCGGAATAAACGTGATTCTCTTCAAAGGTTGGCTACCTGGCATCAGTGGTCACATAACCAGGTTTTGTGATATGAACCAGCTGCTCGTATGACCATTCACCACGTGTTCCCCTGGCTTCACATGATCCAGATCAGGGTGATAAGCAAATGCTAAACCTTGCCCAAGGCTGACCTGCAAGCCAGTGGAGGGTAGGAGCACCTTACACGTCCTTTGGTAGGGACGTATTTCTACCCAGTGGAGATCAGTGAAATCAGTAGCTACATAGTTAAAATTGGAACTGTTGATGTCAACAAGAATCAGCTATCAAACTCATTGAATTCACACTCGGAAGATTGTGTTCAGTTCTGGTCACCTCATTGTACGAAGGGTGTGGAAGCTTTAGAGAGGATGCAGAGGAGATTCATGAAGATGCTGTCTAGATAAGACAGCATGTCTTATGGGTATAGGTTATGCGAGCTAGGGTTTTTCTCTTTGGAATATAGGAGGATGAGACGTCACTTGGGAGAGATTTACAAGATGAAAAGAGACATAGATGAAGACTTTTTGCCAGAACAGAAATGGCCAATACAAGGGGCATAATTTTAAGTGGGTGGCGGGGTGGAGATATGTCTCTACCAAAGGGAGTGTAAGGTGCTCTTTTCTTCCACCGGCCTGCAGATCACCTTTGGGCAAGGTGTAGAACCTGCTGAGCCCCCGGATCAGGGTCACGTGAAGCCATGGGAGCAGGTGGTGGATGGTCGTATGAGCAGCCGGTACACATCACAATTCCCGGTTATGTGACCACTCATGTCAGGCAGACAGTCTCTGAAGAGAATTGATAATGGATGGGGTCACCCATCTTGTAAAGACACTGCCCAGAAGAAGGCTCTTCTGTAGAAAAATTTGCCAAAACAATCATGGTTAAGGAAAGATCATGATAGCCCACATCATACGACATGGCACATGATGAAGGAATGAATGAATGAATGAATAATTTTAAGGTGATTGGAGGAAAGTACAGGGGGTATGTCAGAGGTACGGTTTTTACACTTAGTGTGTAAACAAAATAACAACTGTTTCGTCCTCTCCATAAATGTTCCCTGACCTGTTGAGTTCCTACAGCAGCTTGTGTGTGTTAGAACTGTCTGTTATAAGATATAGCAGCAGAATGAGGCTATTTGGCCCATTGCATCTCTTCCACCATTTCATCACACTGATCCATTTTCCCTCTCTGCCCCAATCTCCTGCCTTCTTCCCAAATCCCTTCATGCCCTGACCAATCAAGAATCTATCAACCTCTGCCTTAAATAAGCATAAAGTCGTAGTCTCCACAGCTGCCCGTGGCCAAGAATTCCACAGATTCACCACTCTCCGGCTAAAAAACAAATTGCTCCTCATCTCCGTTCCAAAAGGACGCTGCTCTATTCTGAGGATCCTCTGGTCTTAAACTCTCCCACCATAGGAAGCATCCTCTCCACTTCTACTCTATCAAGTCCTTTCACCATTGAACAGGTTTCAGTTAGGTCACCCCTCATTCTTCTGAAATCCACTGAGTACAGGCTCAGAGCCAAATGTTTTTTTTATGACAAGCCGTTCAATCCTGGAATCGTTTTCCTGAACCTCCTTTGAACCCTCTCCAGTTTCAGCACATCCTTTCTATGATAAGGGGCCCAAAGCTGCTCACAACACTCCCAGTGAGACCTCACCAGTGCTTTATAAAACATCAACATTACATCCTTGCTTTTATATTCTAGTCCTCTCGAAATGAATGCTAACATTGCATTTGCCTTCCTCACCACAGACTCAACCTGCAGATTAACCTTTAAGGAATCCTACATAAGGACTCCCAAGTCCCTTCGCGTCTTACATTTTATTTTCTCTCCATTTAGAAAATAGTCAACCCTTTCATTTCTTCTTTCAAAGTGCATTGTTTTCCCGTTCTCATAACCTGTCTAAATCCTTCTGTAGCCTCTCTACTTCCTCAAAATTGCCTGCCCTCCACCTATCTTCCTATCATCTGCAACAATACAGTCATCCAAATCATTGACATTTAACGTAGAAAGAATCGGTCCCGACACAGAGCCCTGTGGAACACCACTAGTCACCGGCAACCAACCAGAAAGGGCTCCCTTTGTTCCCACTCTTTGCCTCCTGCCATCAGCCATTGTTTAATCCATGCTGGAGTGTTAACTTTCAGTGCTGCATGCACCCCGTCTTCTTCAAGTCCGACAACTCCCCATCTCCCAACATTTTTATTCAATATCTGCTGTTTTACTACTAAAGTTGTTAAGCTCATTTTTAGAGTCATGGAACATTAAAGCAGAGAAACACAAGCCCCTTGGCCCATCCAGTCCGTGCTGAGCTGTTAATCTGTCTATCCCATCAACCTGCACCCAAGCCACATCCCTCCCTAGCCTCCCATCCATGTACCTAGCCACATTTCTTTTAAATGTTGAAAACGACTCCACAATTAACCACTTCCACTAGCAGCTCATTCCACACTCTCACCACCCTCTGAGTAAAGTTCCCCTTCAACATTTAACCTTTCACCCTTAACCCTTAACTTCAAGTTCTAGTCTCACCCAACTTTAGTGGAAAAACCCTGCTTCCATTTACCCTTTCTATACCCCTCATGATTTCTCCATCTGCCGTTCACTAACCATAAGCATGACCTCACCATCCACCTCACTATGGTCGAGGCACAAGAGATTCTGCAGATACTGAAATCCAGAGTAACACACACAAAATGCTGGAGGAACTCAGCAGGACAGGCAGCATCTATGGATGGAAAGGAACAGTTGATGTTTGCAGTCCTGATGAGGCACTTTGTCCTGAAATATTTATTGTCCATTCCCCTCCAGAGATGCTGCCTGAGCGGCTGAGCTCCTCCAGCATTTTGTGTGTGTTGCTCTATCTTGTTACTGTCTGCCTGCACTGCACTTTCTCTGTAGCTGTTACACTTCATTCTGCATCGTTATTGTTTTCCCTTGTACTACCTCCTCCAGCAGAGGCTGAGGGGAGATCTGCTCCAGGTTTATAAGATTTTGAGAGGCATAGGCAGACAGTAGACAGGGAAGAAATCTTAGAATTGTCTCAATTTCTTACCAATGATCATTGCATATATTGGCAGGTAGAGGCTTTGACTTGCTGACACACGTGGTAAAGGAAAGGAAAATTAATTTTCATTCTAGGATGCTTCCGGATTAGAGGGTGCGTGCTATCACATGAGGTAGGACAAAGCTGGGTTGTTTTCTCTGGGGCAGTGGAGACTAAGCGGAGGTCTGATAAGAGGTTTACAAGATTATGAGAGGCACAGATAGCTGACGGACAGGATCTTTTTCTAAGAGTTGAAGTGTCTACTACCAGAGGGCATGCATTTAAGGTGAGAGGGAGTCATTTTAAAGGAGATGTGAGGGGCAATTTTCGCTCCCACAGACAGTGATGGGTGCCTGGAATGCACTGCCTGGAGTGGTGATATCATATAAATATTATTGCAAAGAAAGCACGACAGCACCTCTACTTCCCCAGGAGTCTGTGGAGATTCAGCGTGTCATCAAAAACCTTGGCAAACTTCTATAGGTGCTGGTGGAAGGTGTACTGACTGGCTACATTACGGCCTGGTACGGGAAGACCAATGTCCTTGAGTGGAAAATCCTGCAAGAAGTAGTGGATTCAGCCCAGTATATCATGGGTAAAACCCTCCCAACCATTGAGCACATCTACATTGAAGCAGAAAAGCAGCATCCATCATCAAATATCCTCACCACCCAGGCCATGCTCTTCTTCTCGCTGCTGCCATCAGGTAGAAGGTACAAGTGCCCCAGGACTCACACCACCAGGTTCAAGAGCAGTTATTACCCCTCAACCATCAGGCTCTTGAACAGAAGGGGACAAGGGGATAACTACACTCATTCTACTTCCAGTGTTCCCACAACCAATGGTCTCACTTTAAGGACTCTTTTATTTTGTTATTTCATGCTCGTTATTTATGGCTATTTATTTATATTTGCATTTGCACAGTTTTTTTGTCCATTAATCCTGGTTACAGTCACAGCTCCATAGATTTACTAGGTATGTCCACAGGAAAAGAATTCTAGGGTTGTATATGGCGACATGTATATAGTCTGATAATAAATTTTACTTTGAAGTATTTTTGGTAGAGGCAGAAACATTAGAGACGTTTAGATGGACCATGAATGTGAAGAAAACGGAAGGAAATGGACATTTGTAAATAGAAGGGGTTAGTTGGCCACTGGTTCAGCACAACATTGTGGACCAAAGAGCCTGTTCCTGTGCTGTACTGTTGTACTTGGACTAAAAAAAGTGTTTTCTTGCATGACTATATTTTTTTTTTCCCCTTTCTTGATTGTATCCAGGTATGATTTGAATGACAATTAAACTTGATTTGATTTGATGTTCAATGTGCTCACTCAGTGCATTGTTGTAATGAATCGATCTGTAGGGATAGGATGCAAGACAAGATTTTCACTGTACCTCTGTACACGTAGCAATAATAAATCCAATCTATCATCCATGAAGCCTCTCAGCAGCCTCACCTCCATCCACCTTGTTTTACCAGCAGCAGGTGAGAACTGGTATCTGGTCTACAGGGAACTTCAGGAAGGGGAAGTCAGGAGAACACACACCAGTCCTTGTCGAGGGGGCAGTGTGAGATGGGTGGGCAGCCTCAAATACCTGGGCATCAACATCTCAGACCATCTATCTTGGGCCCAACATAAAGATGCAGTTACAAAGACAGTAATTGCACACTACTGGCTATACTTCATTGGGAGTTTGAGGGGATTTGGGATGTCATCAAAACTCTAGCACATTTCCACAGATGTACCTGAGAGGTATTCTAACTGTCTGGTATGGAGGGGGCACTGCACAGGATCAGAAAAATTTGCAGAAAATTGTAAACTCAGCTCGCACCATCATGGGCACTAGCCTCCCCTGCAGTGAGGGACACCTTCAAATCTCAATGCCTCAAGGTGGCATCCATCATTACGGACCCCCATCACCCAGGACCATTGTTCCCTTCAGGGAGAAGGTGCAGGAGCCAGAAGACACAAACTCCATGACTCAGGAACAGCTTCTTCCCCTCCGCATCAGATTGATGAATGGACAATGAACCCATGAACACTACCTCACTATTCTTCTTTCCCACTATTTAGTTTTTGTGTATTGCAATGTGCTGCTGCCACAAAACAACACATTTCCGAACACAGGACACCGATAACAAACCTGAGTCTGATTCTGAACCAAAGGCCTGATGTAGGCTCTGAGTAGTTGGGAGGCAAATTGGACGACGCAGTAGCATAGAGGTAATCACAATGCATTACAGTATCAGTGACAGGTTCAAATCCCACCGCTGCCTGTAAGGAGTTTATACGTTCTCCCGTGTGGGTTTCCTTCTACCATCCAAAGACCGATTGGTTAGGTTCATTGGCCATTGGAAGTTGTCCCGTGATTAGGCTTGGGTTAAACCTGGGGTTGCTGGGCGGCACTGTTCGAAGGGCCGGAAGGGTCTGTACCCCACCTTATCTCAATAAATAAATAAACTTGCAAGAAAAGTTCCTATAATCAGAGGAATTAAAACGTTAATTTCCTTACCCCCTGACGTGTCGCAGTTCTCCAGATTAGGCTGCAACCCCGCAAATATGCTGGTCAATGTGGACTTGCCGACTCCCGCTTCGCCGATGAGGACCACTCTGTACAGACTGTTGCTGGAATCGATGGAGAGGGCGGAGTCCGAAGAGACGGAGGACCAGCTCCCCCCGTAAGGTTCACTCGGACTGAGGCAGGACCTGGAGCGCACCATGTACGCGCTCTCTCTCCACAGCGGCCGGCCGTCCGCAGGAATACTCCAGCGCTGGTGGGCGGGCGCAGGCCTCAGGGGCAGGCTACCGCGCCGTCTGGCGTGGTTCAGTGTCATGATTTCCCAACCCTGCGAACAAATGGAATCCCCCTGTTAAATGGTTCAAAGTAAATTTATTATCAAACTGTGTATATGTCACCATACACAAACCTGAAATTCATTTTCCTGCAAGCATCTACAATAAAACAAAGATATACGATAGAATTTACGAAAAGCTATATGTAGGATTTTTTCTCTTTGGAGAGAAGGAGGATGAGAGGTGACTTGATAGAGGTGTACAAGATGATAGACAGAGTGGACAGGCGGGGACTTTTTCCCAGGTTGGAAATGGTTAACACGAGGGAGCATCATTTTAAAGTGATTGGAGGAATGTTTAGGGGGGTGTCAGAGGTAAGCTCTTTACACGGAGAGTGGTGGGTGTGTGGAACACCCTGCCAGGGGTGGTGGTAGAGGACATTTCAGAAACACTTAGATAGGCATATGGATGTTATGTAGGAAGGAAGGGTTAGATTGATCTTAAAGTAGGTCAGATGGTAGGCACAAGATGGTGGGCCGAAGGGCTTTTATGTTCTATGTTCTAAAGATTGGCAAACAACCAAGGTGCAAAAGAAAACAAGTTGAGCAAATAAATACCACACAACACGAGTTGTATAGTTCTGAAAGTGAGTGTTAGAACGGCGCAGCTGGCGGTGTAGATTGGAGCGGACAAGTCAGAAACGGCTCGGATAACCGAAACCTGGCTCATCAGTAACAAACAGAACACAGATGGAACTGTTTTCCGATCTGCGTCACCAAGAAGAACATTCTCAGCCGCTGCAAGTTTTACCAAACTCTTTCAACTATTTCGTTAAATGTTTTAGTGAAGCAATTCGGGGGGTCCGAAAGGCTCTTGGCAAATGCGCCCTCGAATAAAACATTTGAGGATGGAACTGTAAGAAGCTCTTTCCTCGCTTTGCAAACCAACCGACTCCTTCACAATAATAATATTGTAAAAGCACAAACTCATCTGTAATTTTTGTGCCTTGTCTATTAAGATTCAGGTTGTTGAATGTCATTTCCAGTACACAAGTGTAAAGGAGAACAAAATAATTGTTACTCCATATTCGATGCAGCACAAAACAAAACGCGTACACAATAAGATAAAGAAAACAATGATAAAACACAATAAATATATAAGATCGCTTATATACATAGATTGAATGTATGCCTATACCGCACAGGAATGTTTGTACATAAGGTGACTGCGACAGAAACTGAAATGCTGGGGGCGGGGTTCAAAGTAAATTTACTAACGATACATATATGCTACCATATACTACCTTAAGATTAATTTTTTTGCGAGCATTTATAGGAAAATACGATTTATAGAATTTATACGCTGAAAAACAACCTGTTAAACGATAAACACAAGAGATTCTACAGACGCTGGAAATCCAGAACAACACACACAAAATGCTGGAGGAACTCAGCAGATCGGGCAGCGTCTATGGAGAGGAATAAACGGTCGATGTTTGGCGCTGAAACTCCTGATGATGCTTATATATTTCCATGGATGCTACCTGGCCTGCTGGGTTCCTCCAGTATTTTGTGTGTGTTACTCTGGATTTCCAGCATCTGCAGAATCTCTAGTGTAAACGATATTTGTGATTATTTTACGGCGCGAAGTGGTTTCACAATTCCCGCTGCTTAAATCCCACGATGTTTTCTACTCAGTGCGCCGAGGAACCGTTTGTCGCTGAAGGATCTTACCCCGCCACCTTCTCCCGTGCACTCCGGCGTTCTGGTTTATTTCGATCTGAGGCTGCCTGGGTTTTCTGATTTATGCCTAATCCTCAATGGGATTGCTGTCGCTCCGGTTCTAATTCGCTCTGATCTCTCCCCTGCTTTATATTAAGCAGATCTGACCAGAACAGAGCTTTTCCGTGATGTCACTGAACTAAAAACTCCCCTGACAGCTTCGATCACAAATCTCCTCTGTACTCCCCCTCCTCCTCCCCCTCCGCTATTCCACTCCAACGTCCGAAATTAAACTCGGGAAAGTTTAAAGTTTCTGTCACTGTACAGGGCAGTAAGGCTGGTCAACACCTGCACCCACTCACCCAGCTCTGCGCACCCCCAACCACCACTACTCCATCACTTCCCGTCAGTCTCCCTATGTACAGGCATCACTTTATGGACATACAAGCTTTGTGTATAAGCTATCTCATGCAGTTGTGTTTACCTACTGTGTGTTTTTTATTATTGTGTTCTTTATCTTATTGTGATTTTCGTGCTGCCACGGGTCCGGAGTACCACTTGTTTCATTCTCCTTTGCGGTTGTGTACAGGAAATGACATTAAATAATCTTGAATAACGGTGCAAGTGGCTCGTGAACTATCCTCGACGAAACATATATAGACCATTACAGCACAGCAAGGCCCTTCGGCCCATAACGTTATGCCGACCTCTTTTAACCTACCTAAGATCAACCCCTCCTACATAAACCTTAATTTTTCCACCAACCATGTCCATGTTTCTGAAATGTTCCTAATGTATCTGCGTTCACCACCATCCCTTGCAGGGACTCACCACTCTGTGATAAAAAAAACTAATTCTGACATCCCCCACCCCTGTACTTTCCCCCAATCACCTAAAAATTTTATGTTAATGGCTAAAAAAATTAGCCATTTCATAAAAGTTCAAAGTAAATTTATTATCAAAGTCACCATAGACAACCCTGAGAGTCATTTTCTTGTGGGCATTCATAGAAAATACAAAGAAATGCGATAGATTCAATGAAAGACTGCACTCAACAAGACAGACGAACAACCAATGTACAAAAGCCATAGAAACATATTTATAGGCATCCGTTAGTGTCATGAGACCATGGATTTGTGCCTTGGAAGGTTTTCAGGGCGCAGGTCTGGGCAAGGTTGTATGGAAGACCAGCAGTTGCCCATGCTGCAAATCTCCCCTCTCCACGACAGCAAGGGAAGGGCACTAGAGCTGATACAGTTTGGCACCGGTGTTGTCGCAGAGCAATGTGTGGTTGCCTTGCTCAAGGACACAACACGCTGAGGCTTGAACTAGCGACCTTCAAGTCACTAGACCGACGCCTTAACCACTTGGCCACGCGCCAACACCACAGAAACATAGAAAACCTACAACACAATACAGGCCCTTCGGCCCACAATGCTGTGCCGAACATGTACTTACTTAGAAGTTGCCTAGGCTTACCCATAGCCTTCTATTTTTCTAAGCTCCATGTACCTATCCAGGAGTCTCTTAAAAGACCCTTTCGTATCCACCTCCACCACCATCACCGGCAGCCCATTCCACGCACTCACCACCCTCTGCAAACCTTACCCCTGACGTCTCCTCTGTACCTACCTCCGAGCACCTTAAAACTGTGCCCTCAAACAACGAACTGTGTAAATACAAAGATCTTAAAAACTAGTACTATTAATAATAATAATAAATGAGCAATAAATATCGAGAACACGAAGTGAGGAGTCCTTGAAAGTGAGTCCATAGGTTGTGGGAACGGTTCAGTGATGGGGCAAGTGTGGTTAAGTGAGGTTGTATGAAGTTATCTCCTCTTTCCGCCCAGAGGAAAAAGTCTCGGCTGTGGATACCTTACGTCCTAACTTATTCTCAAGTTTAGGCAATTCCACTGAGAGCCAGAGGTTGGAGAGCAGATTGAACGCAGATTTTCAAGAACCTTAACCCAGAGCATGCCGCAGTTCTCCACTGAATCCGCTCTGCTGCGATTTCTTTGCGGGCTTGTCCCAAGTTCTCGTTCAGTCCCGGGAGTAAGCTTTCTGTACCTACCCCGCCGCCCTGTTGCACCTTGGCCGAGAAGCTTTTCTCTATTCTAAAACTACCGTCCTCCTGAAAAAAAAACAACCAACCCGCACCACCCTCTCCTGAGAGGTATCAGAACGGTCGCCCAACGGAATGACATGGAAGGTGACAGGCAAGAGCTGACAGTGACGAGTTCTGACGCAGAACGTTTCTCCGGCGATAATGGTGTTTGAGACGTTCATTTCTGAACCAATTACTCAGAACGGATAGCTCAACGTTATAAATAAGCATGCTGAGAATCGCCAGGGCCCCGAGGCATCCCGTTAACAGCTAGGTTCTAAGCAGAAACATTTTTTTTTCTGAGTGGAACTAAAGACCCACCACACAATGTTTAGGATCAGCTTAAACACAGGAGTTTAATGAAATGCTGGAAATCCAGACCAACACAGACAAAATGCTGGAGGAACTCGGCAGGTCAGGCAGTAGACATTTAGGGCGGAGACCCTTTATTAAGGAGCGGCTTCTCTCCCGCTGCCATCAGATTTCTGAATGGACAAAGAATGCATGCACACTGTTTTTTCACTTTTTTGGCTCACTTTGCGCTACTTTAATTATATATAATTACAGGGCTACAGGAGGAATGGAGACAGGCTAACCCCTATTGACATCAATGGATCTGGGGTTGAGAGGGTGAACAGCTTTAAAATCCTTGGCATAAACATCACTGAGGATCACACGTGGTCTGTACACACCGGCTGTGTGGTGAAAAAGGCACGACAGCGCCTTTCACCTCAGACAGTTGAAGAAATTTGGTTTTTGCCCCAAATCTTAAGAACTTTTTCCAGGGGCATGATTGCGAGCATCCTGACTGGCTGCATCACTGCCTGGTATGGGAACTGTACCTCCCTCAATCACAGGACTCTGCAGAGAGTGGTGTGGACAGCCCAGCACATCTGTAGAAGTGAACTTCCCACTGTTCAGGACATTTACAAAGACAGGTGCGTAAAAAGGGCCCATCGGATCATTGGGGACCCGAGTCACCCCAACCACAAACTGTTCCAGCTGCTACCATCCGGGAAACGGTACCGCAGCATAAAAGCCAGGACCAACAGGCTCCGGGACAGCTTCTTCCACCAGGCCATCAGACTGATTAATTTACCGTGATACAATTGTATTTCTATGTTATACTGACTGTTTTGTTACCAACACTATTTATTCTAAATTACTATGAATTACATTGCATTACATTACATTGCACATTTAGACGGACACGTAATGTAAAGATTTTTACTCCTCATATATATGAAAGATTTAAGAAATAAAGTCAATTCAATTCAATTCAATATATACATTTTTAGTTTATATTTTGCTTTTGGTCTTTCATTGATTCTGTAGATTAATTGCATATGCTGGCAAGGAAATGAATCTTAGGGTTGTATGCAGTGATGTATGTGTACTGAGATAATACCATAAGGCAGACATAGGAGCAGAATTAGGCCATTTGGCCCATCGAGCCCTTTCTCCCCTCTTCAGTCCCACTCCCTTTAACCTTTGATGCCATGTCCAATCAACAACAGATCAAGCTCTGCCTTAAATACACCCAACGACCTGGCCTCCACAACTGCCTGTGGTAACAAATTCTCCACCCTCTGGCAAAAGTAATTTCTCCGCATCTCTGTTTTAAATGGACGCCCCTCTATCCTGAGGCTGTGCCCTCTTGTCCGAAACTCTCCCACCATGGGAAACATCCTTTCCACATTTACCATGTCTAGGCTTTTCAACACATGGAAGGTTTCAAAGAGATGACCCCCCCCCCCACCCCGTCCTTCTAAATTCCAGCCAGTACAGATCCAGAGCTATCAAACATTCCTCATAGATTATCCTTTCATTCCCAGAATCATCCTTGTGAAACTCCTCTGAACACTCTCCAAAGCCAGCACATCTTTTCTAAGATAATGAGCCCAGAACTGTTCACAATACATAAGGTGAGGCCTCACCAGTGCCTTACAAAGCCTCAGCATCCATACTCTTGTATACAGTACGAGACCTCTTGAAATGAATGCTAACATGGCATTTGCCTTCCTCACCACCAACTCAGCCTGCAAGTTAACCTTCAGGGTGTTCTGCACAAGGACTCCCACGTCCCTTTGCATCTCAGATATGTGGATTTTTTCCCCATTTAAAAAATAGTCTGCACATTTATTTCTACTACCAAAGTGCATGATCATGCATTTTCCAACATTGTATTTCACTGGCTGCTCTCTTATCCATTCTCCTAATCTGTCTAAGTCCTTCTGCAGCCTACCTGTTTCCTCAACGCTACCTGCCCCTCCACCAATCTTCATATCATCTGCAAACTTGATAACATCTAGAAACAGAGAAAAATAGAAAACCTACAGCACAGTACAGGCCATTCTGCCCACAAAGCTGTGCTGAACCTTAGAACTACCAAGGGTTACCCATAGCCCTCTATTTTTCTAAGCTCCATGTACCTATTCAGGAGTTTCTTAAAAGAACCTATCGTATCCACCTCCACCGCCATCGCCAGCAGCCCATTTCATGCACTCACCACCCTCTGTGTAAAGAACTTACTGCTGACATCTCCTCTGTACCTACTGACAAGCACCTTAAAACTACGCCTTCTCGTGTTAGCCATTTCAGCCCTGGGAAAAAGCCTCTGACTATCCACACGTTCAATGCCTCTCATCATCTTATACACCTCTATCAGGTCACCTCTCATCCTCCGTCGCTCCAAGGAGAAAATGGCGAGCTCACTCAACCTATTCTCATAAGGCATGATCCCCAATCCAGGCAACATCCTTCTAAGTCTCCTCTGCACCCTTTCTATAGTTTCCACGTCCTTTCTGTAGTGAGGCGACCAGAATTGAGCACAGTACTCTAAGTGGGGTCTGACCAGGGTCCTATATAGCTGCAACATTACCTCTCAGCTCCTAAACTCAACCCCACGACTGATGAAGGCCAATGTACCGTATGCCTTCTTAACCAGAGAGTCAACCAGTGCAGCAGCTTTGAGTGTCCTATGGACTCGGACCCCAAAATCCCTCTGATCCTCCACACTGCTAAGAGTCTTACCATTAATACTATATTCTGTCATCATGTTTGACCTACCAAAATGAACCACCTCACACTTATCTGTGTTGAACTCCATCTGCCACTTCTCAGCCCAGTTTTGCATCCTATCAATGTCCCGCTGTAACCTCTGACAGCCCTCCACACTATCTATAATACCCCCAATGTTTGTGTTATCAGCAAATTTACTAACCTATCCCTCCACTTCCTCATCCAGGTCATTAATAAAAATCACAAAGAGTAGGAGTCCCAGTACTACCTTCTGCCTTCTGTGGGCAAGCCAGTTCTGGATCCACAAAGCAATGTCCCCTTGGATCCCATGCCTCCTTACTTTCTCAATAAGCCTTGCATGGGGTATCTTATCAAATGCCTTGCTAAAATTCATATAAACTACATCTACGACTCTACCTTCAGCAATGTGTTTAGTCAATGTATTGTCAGGTCACTCGTCTGAGTGCTACTGGTACCATGTAACCCAGTACTACCTGTCGCATGGTCGGGTGGTCGGCGACTAAACCGGCTCCCCCACCAGGCTTGCCTGGTGAGGAGGGTGGCTAGACACCCTGCAGGACGAAAAACAATACCTGTCAAGGGGCGGATGAACCCTCTAGTAGGGTCAACGGCCATCTAGCAAACACGTGCTGTAAAGCGCGGAAAGGGCATCCCTTGCATCGAAGCTTGGTCTGGCCATTCACTGCAACAGAACTTCCCCCAGCTGTCTTGGACCCCCACCATGCCACTGGATCTGGGAGGTGATGTCGAGAGGGTGGGTCTGGACCTGTGCAACCCCCTACCCACCTAAAATCCACTCATGCACACACTGTTCCTTTCTGAGGAGTGGGGTAGTTACCCCACTAACTGACTGAAAGGAACCATCATCGTCCTATGGGATGGTTAGCCAGAGAGTAGTCACATCCTCAAAAAATTCAATCAGGCTCGTAAGGCACGACCTGCCTATAACAAAGCCATGCCGACTATTCCTGATCTTATTATGCCTTTCCAAATGTTCATAAATCCTGCCTCCCAGGATCTTTTCCATCAGCTTAACAACTACTGAAGTAAGGCTCACTGGTCTATAATTTCCTGGGCTATCCCTACTCCCTTTCTTGAATAAGGGAACAACATCCACAACCCTCCAATCCTCCGGAACCTCTCCCGTCCTCATTGATGATGCAAAGATCATCGCTAGAGGCTCAGCAATCTCCTCCCTTGCTTCCCACAGTAGCCTGAGGTACATCTCATCCGGTCCTGGTGACTTATCCAACTTGATGCTTTCCAAAAGCTCCAGCACATCCTCTTTCTTAATATCTACATGTTCAAGCTTTTCAGTCCACTTCAAGTCATCCCTACAATCGCCAAAATCCTTTTCCATAGTGAATACTGAAGCGAAGTATTCTCTAAGTACCTCTGCCATCTCCCCCCGGTTCCATACACACTTTTTCACTGTCATACTTGATTGGTCCTATTCTCTCACATATTATCCTCTTGCTCTTCACATACTTGTAGAATGCCTTGGGGTTTTCCTCAATCCTGTCCGCCAAGGCCTTCTCATGGCCCCTTCTGGCTCTCCTAATTTCATTCTTAGCTAGCCTTATGATCTTCTAGATCTC
This sequence comes from Mobula birostris, assembly GCF_030028105.1. Classification (NCBI taxonomy): domain Eukaryota; kingdom Metazoa; phylum Chordata; class Chondrichthyes; order Myliobatiformes; family Myliobatidae; genus Mobula; species Mobula birostris. Next base: position 5,699,554 of record NC_092370.1, on the reverse strand, counting down.
TATCATTACCTAGTTTTTTGAACCTTTAATAAGCTTTTCTTTTCTTCTTGACTAGATTTACAACAGCCTTTGTACACCACAGTTCCTGTGTGCTACCATCCTTTCCCTGTCTCATTGGAACGTACCTATGCAGAACTCCATGCAAATATCCCCTGAACATTTGCCACATTTCTTCCATACATTTCCATACATAGGAAGCAGGGAGTAAATAAGGTGCTTGAGGAGTATAAGAAGTGCAAAAAAAAACTTAAGAAAGAAATCAGGAGGGCTAAAAGAAGACATGAGGTTGCCTTGGCAGTCAAAGTGAAGGATAATCCAAAGAGCTTTTACAGGTATATTAAGAGCAAAAGGATTGTAAGTGATAAAATTGGTCCTCTTGAAGATCAGAGTGGTCGGCTATGTGCGGAACCAAAGGAAATGGGGGAGATCTTAAATAGGTTTTTTGCGTCTGTATTTACTAAGGAAACTGGCATGAAGTCTATGGAATTAAGGGAAACAAGTAGTGAGATCATGGAAACTGTACAGATCGAAAAGGAGGGGGTCCTTGCTGTCTTGAGGAAAAGTGAAGCAGATAAATCCCCGGGACCTGACAGGGTGTTCCTTCGGACCTTGAGGGAGACTAGTGCTGAAATTGTAGGGGCCCTGGCAGAAATATTTAAAATGTCGCTGTCTACAGGTGAGGTGCCAGAGAATTGGAGAGTGGCTCATGTTGTTCCGTTGTTTAAAAAAGGATCAAAAGGTAATCCGGGAAATTATAGGCCAGTAAGTTTAACGTCGGTAGTGGGTAAGTTATTGGAGGGAGTACTAAGAGACAGAATCTACAAGCATTTGGATAGACAGGGACTTATTAGGGAGAGTCAACATGGCTTTGTGCGTGGTAGGTCATGTTTGACCAATGTATTGGAGTTTTTCGAGGAGGTTACCAGGAAAGTGGATGAAGGGAAGGCAGTGGATATTGTCTACATGGACTTCAGTAAGGCCTTTGACAAGGTCCCGCATGGGAGGTTAGTTAGGAAAATTCAGTCGCTAGGTATGCATGGAGAGGTGGTAAATTGGATTAGACATTGGCTCGATGGAAGAAGCCAGAGAGTGGTGGTAGAGAATTGCTTCTCCGAGTGGAGGCCTGTGACTAGTGGTGTGCCACAGGGATTAGTGCTGGGTCCATTGTTATTTGTCATCTATATCAATGATCTGGATGATAATGTGGTAAATTGGATCAGCAAATTTGCTGATGATACAAAGATTGGAGGTGTAGTAGACAGTGAGGAAGGTTTTCAGATCCTGCAGAGGGATTTGGACCAACTGGAAAAATAGGCTGAAAAATGGCAGATGGAGTGATATTGCATGTTGGAAGGACAAACCAAGGTAGAACATACAGGGTTAATGCTAAGGCACTGAGGAGTGCAGTGGAACAGAGGGATCTGGGAATACAGATACAAAATTCCCTAAAAATGGTGTCACAGGTAGATAGGGTCGTAAAGAGAGCTTTTGGTACATTGGCCTTTATTAATCAAAGTATTGAGTTTAAGAGCTGGAATGTTATGATGAGGTTGTATAAGGCATCGGTGAGGCCGAATCTGGAGTACTGTGTTCAGTTTTGGTCACCAAATTACAGGAAGGATATAAATAAGGTTGAAAGAGTGCAGATAAGGTTTACAAGGATGTTGCTGGGACTTGAGAAACTCAGTTACAGAGAAAGGTTGAATAGGTTAGGACTTTATTCCCTGGATCGTGGAAGAATGAGGGGAGATTTGATAGAGGTATATAAAATTATGATGGGTATAAATAGAGTGAATGCAAGCAGGCTTTTTCCACTGAGGCAAGGGGAGAAAAAAACCAGAGGACATGGGTTAAGGGTGAGGGGGGGAAAAGTTTAAAGGGAACATTAGGGGGGGCTTCTTCACACAGAGAGTGGTGGGAGTATGGAATGAGCTGCCAGACGAGGTGGTAAATGCGGGTTCTTTTTTAACATTTAAAAATAAATTGGACAGATACATGGGTGGAAGGTGTATGGAGGGATATGGTCCGTGTGCAGGTCAGTGGGACTAGGCCGAAAATGGTTCTGCACAGCCAAGAAGGGCCAAAAGGCCTGTTTCTGTGCTGTAGTTTCTATGGTTCTATTTCCCTGAGAACATCTTTTTCCAATTTATGCTTTCTAAGTTCCTGCCTGATAGCCTCATATTTTCCTTTACTCCAATTAAACATTTCTCTAACTTGTTTGTTCCTATCCCTCTCCAATGCTATGGTAAAGGAGATAGAATTGTGATCACTATCTCCAAAATGCCCTCCCACTGAGAGACCTGACACCTGACCAGGTTCATTTCTCAATATCAGATCAAGTACAGCCTCTCCTCTTTAAACGCAAACAACAGGAATTCTGCAGATGCTGGAAATTCAAGCAACACACATCAAAGTTGCTGGTGAACGCAGCAGGCCAGGCAGCATCTGTAGGAAGAGGTGCAGTCGACGTTTCAGGCCGAGACCCTTCGTCAGGACTAACTGAAAGAAGAGTGAGTAAGGGATTTGAAAGTTGGAGGGGGAGGGGGAGATCCAAAATGATAGGAGAAGACAGGAGAGGGAGGGATAGAGCCAAGAGCTGGACAGGTGATAAGCAAAAGGGGATACGAGAGGATCATGAGACAGGAGGTCCGGGAAGAAAGACGGGTGGGGGGGTGGAAACCCAGAGGATGGGCAAGAGGTATATTCAGAGGGACAGAGGGAGAAAAAGGAGAGTGAGAGAAAGAATGTGTGCATAAAAATAAGTAACAGATGGGGTACGAGGGGGAGGTGGGGCCTTAGCGGAAGTTAGAGAAGTCGATGTTCATGCCATCAGGTTGGAGGCTACCCAGACGGAATATAAGGTGTTGTTCCTCCAACCTGAGTGTGGCTTCATCTTTACAGTAGAGGAGGCCGTGGATAGACATGTCAGAATGGGAATGGGATGTGGAATTAAAATGTGTGTCTACTGGGAGATCCTGCTTTCTCTGGCGGACAGAGCGTAGATGTTCAGCAAAGCGGTCTTCCAGTCTGCGTCGGGTCTCGCCAATATATAAAAGGCCACATCGGGAGTACCAGACGCAGTATATCACCCCAGTCGACTCACAGGTGAAGTGTTGCCTCACCTGGAAGGACTGTTTGGGGCCCTGAATGGTGGTAAGGGAGGAAGTGTAAGGGCATGTGTAGCACTTGTTCCGCTTACACGGATAAGTGCCAGGAGAGAGATCAGTGGGGAGGGATGGGGGGGACGAATGGACAAGGGAGTTGCGTAGGGAGCGATTCCTGCGGAATGCAGAGGCGGGGGGAGGGAAAGATGTGCTTAGTGGTGGGATCCCGTTGGAGGTGGCGGAAGTTATGGAGAATAATATGTTGGACCCGGAGGCTGGTGGGGTGGTAGGTGAGGACCAGGGGAACCCTATTCCTAGTGGGGTGGCGGGAGGATGGAGTGAGAGCAGATGTACGTGAAATGGGGGAGATGCATTTAAGAGCAGAGTTGATAGTGGAGGAAGGGAAGCCCCTTTCTTTAAAAAAGGAAGACATCCCCTCGTCTAGAGTGAAAAGCCTCATCCTGAGAGCAGATGCGGTGGAGACGGAGGAATTGCGAGAAGGGGATGGCGTTTTTGCAAGAGACAGGGTGAGAAGAGGAATAGCCCAGATAGCTGTGAGAGTCAATAGGCTTATAGTAGACATCAGTGGATAAGCTGTCTCCAGAGACAGAGACAGAAAGATCTAGAAAGGGGAGGGAGGTGTCGGAAATGGACCAGATAAACTTGAGGGCAGGGTGAAAGTTGGAGGCAAAGTTAATAAAGTCAACGAGCTCAGCGTGCGTGCAGGAAGCAGCGCCAATGCAGTCGTCGATGTAGCGAAGGAAAAGTGGGGGACAGATACCAGAATAGGTACGGAACATAGATTGTTCCACAAAGCCAACAAAAAGGCAGGCATAGCTAGGACCCATACGGGTGCCCATAGCTACCCCTGTAGTTTGGAGGAAGTGGGAGGAGCCAAAGGAGAAATTATTAAGAGTAAGGACTAATTCTGCTAGACAGAGCAGAGTGGTGGTAGAGGGGAACTGATTAGGTCTGGAATCCAAAAAGAAGCGTAGAGCTTTGAGACCATCCTGATGGGGGACGGAAGTATATAAGGACTGGACATCCATGGTGAAAATAAAGCGGTGGGGGCCAGGGAACTTAAAATCATCAAAAAGTTTAAGAGCGTGAGAAGTGTCACGAACATAGGTTGGAAGGGATTGAACAAGGGGTGATAAAACCGTGTCGAGGTATGCAGAAACATCTTCCCAACCACTGAGGTAATGCCAACTTGTCTATAATTTCCTTTCTGCTGCCTTCCTCCTTTCTTAAAGAGTGGACTGACATTTGCAATTTTCCAGTCCTCCTGCACCATGCCAGAGTCCAATGATTTTTGAAAGATCATTTCTAATGCCACCAGAATCTCTAACGCTACCTCTTTCAGAACCCTAGGGTGCAGTTCATCTAGCCCAGGTGACTTATGTACCCTTAGGTCTTTCAGCTTTTTGAGCACCTTCTCCCTTGTAGTAGTAACTGCACCCACTTCTCTTCCCTCACACTCTGCAACATCTGACACACTGCTATTGTCTTCCACAGTGAAGACTGATGCAAAATACTGATTTAGTTCATCCGCCATCTCCTTGTCCCGTTATTAATTCTCCTGTCTCATCTTCTCGCGGTCCTCTATCCACTCTCATCTCTCTTTTATTCTTTACCACTTGAAGAAGTTCTTCTATCCATTTTGATATTGTTTGTTAGCTTGCTTTCAATTTTCATTTTTTCCCTCCAAATGATTTGTTTAGTTGCTGTCTGTGGGGTTTTAAAAGCATTCCAATCCTGTCTTCCCAGTAATTTTTGCTTTGTTGTCTGCCCTCCCTTTTGCTTTTACATTAGCTTTGACTTCCCTTGTCAGCCAAGGTTGTACTATTTTGCCATTTGACTGTTCCTTTGTTTTTGGAATACATCTATCCCGCACCTTCCTCATTTTCCCCAGAAACTCACACTATTGCATAATACGCTTACTTGGAACTTTTTTTCATTGCATATAGCAATGTAGTGTTGCCACAAAACAACAAATTTCAGGATATATTGTAGCAATATTAAACTCGATTCTGATTCTAATTCTGTTGCTTGACCTGCAGAGATTCTCCAGCAGATTGTTTGTTGCTCCAGATTCCAGCATCTGCAGTCTTTTCAGCAACACGTCAAAATGCTGGAAGAACTCAGCAGGTCAGGAAGCATGCAGGGAAATGAATAAACCGTCAAGAACCTCCATTAGGAACCTCTGCAGTTTATGATCTGCGGCCTCTTATGTCTCCATGATCCCGAGGAGGCTTGACAGGGTAGATACAGCGAGGATGCTTCTCTTTTTAGGATTCTGTCACCAGTGGGTGAGCCATAGACTTAAGGTTGTCATAGTCTGGGAGGCTATGCTGTAGGTAATGGAATAATCTCCAGATCACCAGGTCAGAAACAGCTACTTCAACCAGTTGGTTCTTCAAGCAAGCTGCACAACCCTAATCAGCAACACTGTGACCACTCTGATCATTTTGAGAAAAAGTGGACTTTGTACTTTTTTGTTCTTTTTGTGGTCTTTACTTGTAAAAAAAAATGTGCATAATGTATGTTTTTCTTGTGAATGCTGCATATCTGACGTTCTCTGCCTGTGATGCTGCTGCAAGTATTTTGTCATTGCACCTATGCATACATACGTGGTATATTCCTCATGGTAACACGTAGTCAATTTTTAATGTATTGCTGCCACAAACAACTAATTTTATGAACTGCAGTCAGAGGTCACTTTATTAGGTACACCTGCTCGTTAATGCAAATATCTAATCGGCCAATCATGTAACAGCAACCCAGTGCATAAAAGTATGCAGACATTGTCAAGAGGTTCAGTTGTTGTTCAGACTAAACATCAGAATGGAGAAGAAATGTGATCTAAGTGACTTTGACCACAACATGATTGTTGGTGCCAGATGGGGTGGTTTCAGTATCTCAGAAACTGCTGATCTCCTGGGATTTTCATGAACAACAGTATCTAGAGTGTACAAAGAATGGTGCAAAAAACAAAAAGAAATCCAGTGATTAGCTGTGTGAAGACGCCTTGTTAATGGGAGAGGTCGGAGGAGAATGGCCAGACTGCCTCAAGCTGGTAGGAAGATGACAGTAACTCAAATAACCACGCAGTGGTGTGTAGAAGAGCATCTCCGGATGCACAACATCTCAAAACTAGGAGTGGATGTGCTACAGCTGCAGAATACCATGAGTATACACTCATTGGCCACTATTATTTATTTATTTTATTGAGACACAGCGCAGAACAGGCCCTTCAGCCCTTCAAACTGCACCGCCCAGCAACCCCTGATTTAATCCCAGCCTAATCACAGGGCAATTTACAATGACCAATTAACCTACCAACCGGTACATCTTTGGAATGTGGGAGGAAACCAGAGCACTCGGAGGAAATCCACACAGCCACGAGGAGAACGTACAAATTCCTTACAGACAGCGGTGGGAATTGAACCTGGGTGGCTGGTACTGTAAACCACTACTCTGCCATGCTGCCCCAAGGTACAGGAGGTACTTAGTAAAGTGACCACTGAGTGTATGTCAGTGACTCTGATTCTGGCATATCCTTGGATTTTAAACTAAAACTACTTCAATCCTACTGGAACATACACAAGGAATATCTGTTTACGCTGATATACCCGTCATGGAAATGCAGATGGCTCTTCAGGTAGCAGGATGAACATTCAACAGGGTATTTTACACTGAGAAAGCTGTTTAACGTCTGTTTAAAAAGGGATTCTGCAAACTGCAAATCAGTTGCATGAAGTCATGAAAACAATGTGACCACCAGGCTTGATGGGGAAACTGCTCAATCTCTGCACTCTGACCGTGTTCCGATGCCAAATATTTCACTTAGTTGTTGTACAGTCATTCAAAACAGATGCCACAAGGGAAAGCTGCCACTGGCTATCAGAGTGTGCAGAAATCCTTACATAAGCTCACCATGTACAGTACTGTGCACGTCTATATCACTAGGAAGCCCAAGACTTTTGCACTGAATTGTAGTAATTTTATGAACTGCACTGTACTACTGCTGCCATGAACAATAAACAAATTTCATGATGTATGTGAGTGATGATAAATCTGATTCTGATCTGGAACTCTATTGCAGACTGAGAGTGGAAAGGGGGCAGGGAGAGGGGAATCGTGCTTGGGAAAAGGGGAAAGGTGTGGGGAGGGAGCGAGAAGCACCAGAGAGACGTTCTGTAATAAGACCGTAAAAGCCATAAGATATAGATGCAGAATTAGACCATTTGGCCCATCGAGTCTGCTCCCCCATTTCACCATGGCTGATTCATATTTCCTCTCAGCACCAGTCTCCTGTTTTCTCCCAGTATCCCTTCATGCCCTGACGAATCAAGAATCAACCTCTGTCTTTAAAAAACTTGGCCTCCCCCAGCTGCCTGTAGAAACGAATTCCACAGATTCACCACTCTTTGGTTAAAGAAATTCCTCCTCATCTAGACAGTAGAATACTACAGCACAGTACAGGCCCTTTGGCCCTCGATGTTGTGCCGACCCATATATTTGTTAAAAAAAAGTACTAAACCCACACTACCCCGCAACCCTCTATTTTTCTTTCATCCATGTGTCTGTCCAAGAGGCTCTTAAGTACCCCTAATGTTTTAGCCTCCACCACCATCCCTGGTAAGACATTCCAAGCACCCACCCCCCTCTGTGTAAAAAACTTACCCCTGATGTCTCCCCTAAACTTCCCTCCCTTAACTTTGTACATATGCCCTCTGGTGTTTGCTATTCATGGCCTGGGAAACAGGTACTGACTATCCACCTTATCTAATAATCTTGTAGACCTCTATCAAGTCCCCTCTCATCCTTCTACACTCCAAGGAGAAAAGTCCCAGCTCTGCTGACCTTGCCTCATAAGACTTGTTTTCCAATCCAGGCAACATCCTGGTAAATCTCCTCTGCACCCTCTCCATAGCTTCCACATCCTTCCTATAATGAGGTGACCAGAACTGAACACAATACTCCAAGTGTGGTCTCACCAGAGATTTGTAGAGTTGCAACATGACCTCTCTACTCTTGAACTCAATCCCCCTATTAATGAAGCCTAGCATCCCATAGGCCTTCTTAACTATCCCATCAAACTGTGCAGCGACCTTGAGAGATGTATGGATTTGAACCCCAAGGTCTCTCTGTTCATCCACACCCTTAAGTAACCAACCATTAACCCTGTACTCAGCCTTCTGGTTTGTCCTTCCAAAATGCATTACCTCACATTTATCCAGATTGAACTCCATCTGCCACTTTTCTGCCCAACTCTGCATCCTGTCTATATCCTCTTGTAACCTTTGACAACCTACAGCTCCATCCACAACTCTTTCAATCTTCATGTCATCCGCAAACTTACTCACCCATCCTTCTGCTTCTTCATCCAGGTCATTTATAAAAATCACAAAGAGCAGGGGTCCCAGGACAGATCCTTGCAGCACTCCACTAGTCAACAACCTCCAGGCAGAATACTTTCCTTCCACTACTACCCTCTGCTTTCTTCCTGTAAGCCAATTTTTTGTCCAAACAGCCAAGGTTCCACTGATCCCATGTCTCCTGACTTTCTGGATGAGTCTCTTGTGGGGGACCTTGTCAAATGCCTTGCTAAAATCCATGTAGACCATGTCTACTGCCCTACCCTCATCAATTTCTTTTGTTACCTTTTCAAAAAACTCAATTAGGCTCATGAAGCACGACCTTCCCTTCACAAAGCCATGTTGACTATCCTTGAGTAGACTGTACTTCTCCAAATGCTCGTAGATCCTATCCTTAAGAATCCTTTCCAATAGTTTGCAGACACCGACATAAGACTCACCGGTCTATAGTTCCCAGGATTCTCCCTATTACCTTTTTTTAAACAAGGGAACTATATTTGCCATTCTCCAATCCTCCGGCACCTCCCCTGCAGCCAAAGAGGAATCAAAGATCATAGCTACTGCTCCAGTGATCTCTTCTCTCACTTCCCACAGCAACCTGGGGTATATCACGTCCGGCCCTGGGGACTTGTCGATCTTGATGTTTTTAAGAAGATCCAACACTTCTTCTTCCTTAATTTCCACATTGTCCAGCACACAGGCCTGTTCTATTTCGACCTCACCCTGATCAACGTCCTTTTCACTTTTGAATATTGAAGTAAAGTATTCATTTAGGACCTCCCCACCTGTTCTAAAAGGATGCCCCTCTATTCTGAGGCTGTGTCCTCTGGACCTAGATTCCCACAAAATAGGAAACATCCTCTTCACATCCACTCTGTCAAGGCCTTTCACCATTCAATAGGTTTCAACGAGGTCACCCCTCATTCTTCTGAATTCCAGTGAGTACACACCCAGAGCCATCAAATGCTCTTCATATGACAGGCTATTCAACCTTGGAATCATTTTCGTGAACCTCTTTTGAACCCTCTCCAACATCAGCACATCCTTTCTAAGGGGCCCTAACCTGCTCACAATACTCCAAGTGAAGCCCCATCAGTGCTTTATTAATCCAATTGTTTGGAATCAAAATGACCTTGTCTTGTGTCTCAGGGCTGGATGAGTCTGCACCCACACCACCCCTGTCCCCGGCACTCCTTCTCTGACCCCTGTCCCACACCCCACCCATGGCACACCACCCTCACCATCCCCAAAGTCCTTTGTTCCTGTGCTCCCACCAAATTTACAAACTCACTCTTGGCTCAATGATGACAAATACAGTACTGTGCAAAAGTTTTCGGAACCCTAGTTATATTAATGTGTTAACACTAATCCTAACCTTACTATTAAACCCGCTGATAAGGGGTGTGCTGTTGTAGTCTGGCGTACTGACCTCTACCTTGCCGAGGCACAGAGACAACTCACGGATACCTCCTCTTATTTACCTCTCGATCATGACCCCACTAAGGAGCACCAGGCCATTGTCTCCCACACCATCACCAACTTCATCAGCTCAGGGGATCTCCCATCCACTGCTACCAACCTTATAGTTCCCACACCCCGCACCTCCCGTTTCTACCTCCTACCCAAGATCCACAAACCTGCCTGTCCAGGTAGACCCATTGTCTCAGCTTGCTCCTGCCCAACCAAACTCGTTTCTGCATACCTCAACACTGTTTTATCCCCCCTGGTTCAATCCCTTCCCACCTATGTTCATGACACTTCCCACGCTCTGAATTTTTTCAATGATTTTAAGTTCCCTGGTCCCCACCGCTTTATTTTCACCATGGATGTCCAGTCCCTATAGATCTCCATCCCCCACCAGGAAGGTCTCAAAGCTCTCCACTTCTTTTTGGATTCCAGACCTAACCAGTTCCCCTCTACCACCACTCTCCTCTGTCTAGCAAAATTAATCCTTACTCTTAATAATTTCTCCTTTGGCTCCTCCCACTTCCTCCTAACTAAAGGTGTAGCCATGGGCACCCGTATGGGTCCCAGCTATGCCTGCCTTTTTGTTGGCTTTGTGGAACAGTTCATGTTCCAGGCCTATACTGGTATCTATCCCCCACTTTTCCTTCGCTATATCGACGACTGCATTGGCGCTGCTTCCTGCATGCATGCTGAGCTCGTTGACTTCATTAACTTTGCCTCCAACTTTCACCCTGCCCTCAAGTTTACCTGGTCCATTTCCAACACCTCCCTCCCCTTTCTTGATCTTTCTCTCTCTATCTCTGGAGACAACTTATCTACTGATGCCTACTATAAGCCTACTGACTCTCACAGCTATCTGGACTATTCCTCTTCTCACCCTGTCTTTTGCAAAAATGCCATTCCCCTTCTCGCAATTTCTCCGTCTCTGCCGCATCTGCTCTCAGGATGAGGCTTTTCATTCCAGGACGAAAGAGATGTCTTCCTTTTTTAAAGAAAGGGGCTTCCCTTCCTCCACTATCAACTCTGCTCTCAAACGCATCTCCCCCATTTCACGCACATCTGCTCTCACTCTATCCTCCCGTCACCCCCACTAGGAATAGGGTTCCCCTCATCCCCACCAACCACCCCCCCCACCAGCCTCCGGGTCCAACATATTATTCTCCGTAACTTTTGCCACTTCCAACAGGATCCCAACACCAAGCACATCTTTCCCTCCCCCTCCTCTGCTTTCCGCAGGGATTGCTCCCTACGCGACTCCCTTGTCCATTCGTTCCCCCCCCATTCCTCCCCACTGATCTCCCTCCCAGCACTTAGCCTGGTAAGCGGAACAAGTGCTACACATGCCCTTACACTTCCTCCCTCACCACCATTCAGGGCCCCAGACAGTCCTTCCAGGTGAGGCAACACTTCACCTGTGAGTCGGCTGGGGTGATATACTGCGTCCGGTGCTCCCGATGTGGCCTTCTATATATATTGGCGAGACCCGATGCAGGCTGGGAGACCATTTCACTGAACACTTACGCTCTGTCCGCCAGAGAAAGCAGGATCTCCCGGTGGCCACACACTTTAATTCCACGTCCCATTCCCATTCTGATATGTCTATCCACGGCCTCCTCTACTGTAAAGATGAAGCCACACTCAGGTTAGAGGAACAACACTTTATATTCCATCTGGGTAGCCTCCAACCAGATGGCATGAACATTGACTTCTCTAACTTCCGTTAGTGCCCCTCCTCCCCTTCGTACCCCATGCCATAGCCAGAGTCTCGAGATTTTCGGACGGACTCTGTCCGCTGCGGTTGGGTGCTTCCAGTGGTGCTGCATCGGCAAGTTGGTGGCGCTTGGAGGTTCGTGGCAGGGAGAGTTCCTCCCTTCTGCCGCCTGCGTGGGATGATGAGTCTGTCGGGACTTTGAGACTTTTTTTTTACCGTGCCCATGGTCTGCTCTTTATCAAATTATGGTATTGCTTTGCACTGTTGTAACTATATGTTATAATTATGTAGTTTTGTCAGTTTTAGTCTTGGGTTTGTCCTGTGTTTTCTTGTGACATCATTCTGGAGGAACGTTGTATCATTTTTTAATGCATGCATTTCTAAATTACAATAAACGAGGACTGAGTGTCCTCATAATCTAATAATAATATATTTTTTATTTTTTCCCCTTTTTTTCTCTCTCTGTCCCTCTCACTATAACTCCTTGCCTGATCTCCATCCTCTGGGCTCCACTCCCCCTTTCTTTCTCTCTAGGCTTCCATCCCATGATCCTCTCCCTTCTCTAGCCTTGTATCCCTTTTGCCAATCACCTGTCCAGCTCTTGGCTCCATCCCTCCCCCTCCTGTCTTCTCCTATCATTTTCGATCGCCCCCCCTCCCCCTCCCACTTTCAAATCTCTTACTATCTCTTCTTTCAGTTAGTCCTGACCAAGGGTCTCGGCCTGAAACGTCAACTTTACCTCTTCCTAGAGATGCTGCTTGACCTGCTGCGTTCACCAGCAACTTTGATTTGTGTGTTGTTAATGTGCCTAAGAAATTGGGAGGAAATTGGGATCCAATGTCAACACTAATCTCTAGATATTGTCACTACTTTGCAGGAAAAATGTATTCAAATCATTGTCAGAATATGACAAAAATAATATGATTAATTTCTAAGCTTATGTGTTAATTCTGTGCAGACGAAATGGTCAACCTACTGGACAAACCTCTATATAATCCGGTTCAAATTGATAATTTGTCATTTCTAACACCTGTGATCTTAGAAATATTTTGAACTGATCTTGTTAAGGGATGATTTTGATAAACGAACAGAAAGGAAGTTTTTTCCTGCATTGATCCAGACTGATGAACACCATCACAGCAAATCTACTCTCGCCATTGACAGCTTCCAACTTCAACATTCAATGCTCAAAGCTCAAATTTATTATGTATACTTCGATCAACAACACCAAACCTGTGAACAACAGATAGGCCAGGGATAATCCAAAAAAATATTCATACAGGATCAATCACCAAGCTTCTAAACAAAGTCAGCAGAATTTGAAATGAAATTCTAGTGCAGGCATGAGTACTTGTTTCCATCGGCTCCTCAGCTGAACACAGTCTGTGGTTTTGTCGTGTTTCGAAACAGGAAGGTTATATTTTCTTTTGCGCTTTCAAGATAAGGATCTGGAATGTGTTGGACTTTTCCAGAGTAGTGTTTCCAGTACATTAGTTCGGACATGGAAAGGTTCTCTTGGGAATCAACCATTCCTGAGCTCCGGCTCAGTTGACAAGATCGAGGAGTCTGGTACTTTTCTGCCGTGTTTGCCACTAGGGGAAAAAAAGCACATTAGTTGAAATAAAGCTGTTAGAACAGCATTCTGGAAATGTTTTCACAGAATAAATCTGATGGTTACAAAGAGCACAATTCCACCTTTGGCACATTGTTTCTGCTGGGGCCACCTTAAAAGATGTGCTGGCATTGGAGAGGGTTCAGAGAAGGTTCACGAGAATGATTCTGGGAACGAAAGGGTTAACATATGAAGACATTTGATGGCTCTGGGCCTGTACTCACTGGAATTAAGAAAAATGGAGGGGGGGGGGGATCTCATTGAAACCTATCAAATATTGAAAGTCCTGGACAGAGTGGATGTGGAGAAGATGTTTCCTATCGCGGGGGAGTCTAGGCTCAGAGGGCACAGTCTCAGAATAGAGGAACATCCAGTTAGAACAGAGATGAGGAGGAATTTCTTGAGCCAGAGGGTGGTGAATCTGTGGAATTTTTGCCACAAACAGCTGGGGAGGCCAAGTCACTGGGCATATTTAAAGCAGAAGTTGATAGGTTTTTGATGAGTCAGGGCACAAGAGATTGCGGGGAGAAAGCAGAAGAATGGGGTTGAGAGGGATAATAAACCAGCCATGATGGAACGCGAAGCAGACTCAATGGGCTGAATGGCCTAAATGTGCTCCTATGTCTTATGGTCTTAAGAACTAATCAGTCCGGCAACATAAGTAAACTGAATAATCCTTAGAAAAATTCGGTTTTGAGAGGCACAAAAGCCTAGAAGTGTAATAGTTCTGGCTTGCAACACACTGTACATCCAATCAGTGGCCATGTTATTAACAATACCTGCTTGTTAATGCAAATATCTAATCAGCCAATCATGTGGCAGCAACTCAATGCATAAAACGTATAGACATGGTCAAGAGGTTCAGTTGTTGTTCAGACCAAACATCAGAATGGGGAAGAAATGTGATCTAAGTGTCTTTGACAGTGGAATGATTATTGGTGTCAGATGGGGTGGTTTCAGTATCTCAGAAACAGCTGATCTCCAGAGATTTTCATGCACAACAGTCTCCAGAGTTTTCAGAGAATGGTGAGAAGAACAAAAAACATCCCGTGAGCACAAACGCTTTGTTAATGAGAAAGATCAGAGGAGAATGGCCAGACTGGTTCAAGCTGACAGTAACTCAGATAACCACATGTTACAACAGCGGTGTACAGAAGAGCATCTCTGAATGCATAACGCGTTGAATCTTAAAGTGGATAGGCTTCAGCAGCAGAAAACCAGGAACATACATGCAGTGTCCACTTTATTAGGTACAGGAAGAATGCATAAAGTGGCCACTTAGAATACTACTGTGCAAAATTGTTAGGCACCATAGATTTTTTAAAATGTTTTCAGACGGTATGGGCCTCCACAGAGCCCATACGATTAGGAGTTTGTACGTTCTCCCTGTGACCATGTGGGTTTCCTCTGGGTGCTCTGGTTTCCCCCCATTGAAACCTACCGATTGGTAGGTTAATTGGTCATTGTAACTTGTCCAGTGATTAGGCTACTGTTAAATTGGGGGTTGCTGGGCGGCTCGAAGGACCATAATGGTCTGTTCCACACTGTATCTCAATCAATCAATCTCAACATCCTCAAGGCTGTCTGGGATTACCTGGAGAGGCAAAATCAAGCGAGACAACTAAAGTCTGCACAAGAACTGTGGCAAGTTCTCCAAGATGCATGGAACAACTGACCAGACAATTTTCTTATAAAACTGTACAATGGTGTACCTAAGAGAATTGATATAAAATCAAAGGGTGGACACACCAAATATTGGTTTAAATTAGTTTTTTTACTGTTTACTGCTATTTAGAGTTTTTTTTATATTTAAAAACTTTTCATTTCATTATTTTTGAAAGCATCTTCGCTTTACAGGATTTTTTTTACATGTACCGAAGACTTTTGCACAGTGCAGCATGTCTGTGTATGTAACAAGGGAGGCAACATGTTTGAGCTCACACGCACCCTCAACCCCTTTTGATAAAGATTCCTGGCTCAGAATCTGTCATTAGCTACAACAGAATGTAGAGGCAGGGGATTTAATGTCTGGCTGAACTCTTCACTGTTTAAAGAATTGCCTGTAAAATGACAGATTTTGCATTTTTACTAACTTCACAGTAAAACAGCTGCCATTTAATCTTAATGACTAATCCAGGAACCCATCATTTAAAAAAAAATCACAGGGGGTGGGGTTTGTAGCGTGGTGGTCATTTTGCAAGCACCAATTATTACATCAGGGTTCAGTTCCTGCTGCTCTCTGTAAGGCGTTTGTACGTTCTCCCTGTTTTCTGCAGGTGCTTCTCCCACATTCCAAACATGTAAGGTTAGGAAATTAACCAAATTTCCCTCGGGACTAACGAAACCAAATTTCTCTCGGGATTAATAAAGTATATTTATCTATCTATCTAGGGTTAATAAGTTGTGGCTATACTATGTTGGCACTGGAAGCCTGGTGACACCTACTTCTTGCTGACTTGATTTGATTCAACGACAGAGTTCACTATATGTAATAATTAGTTTGCCATTTTATTGAAATATAACCAAAACCTGGTTTACAATGTTCAGCAGGGCTCAGCATATTTAAGGGGAACCTGAGGGGGATCTTCACAGGGTGGTGAGAGTGTGGAGCCAGCTGCCAGCAGAAGTGGTGGACACGTGTTCGATTTCAATGTTTAAGAGTAGTTTGTATAGATAGATGGAGGGCTATGGCCCAGGTGCAGATTGATGGGACTTGGCACGGACTAGATGGGCTGAAGGGCCCATTTCTGTGCTGTGGTGCTTTATGACTCTATGACTTACCTGACAGTTCCCCATTTCTCAGGCAGGTACAAGAGAGGAGGTCATGAGTCAGACAATCAGAGTCTTCATCCAATTCAAAAAGATTTCTAAGTTCTTCCAGGGAAAAGCTGGCATGGTCTCTCTTCTTTTTCAGGTCAACCACTGCCCCAGATAAACTTTGTTTACTAATCTGTCGCTGATAAATTTTCTCTTCTATCGTTCCTATAACAGATGAAAAAGTTAGTGACCAGTCACTTACTTACAACTCATCTTGTACACCCCGACCAAGTCACCTCTCATCCTCCTTCACTCCAGAAAGAAAAGCCGTAGCTCATTTAACATGTCCTCATAAGACTACTCTTTAATCCAGGCAGCATCCTGGGAAATCTCAGGGTGGCCTGGAGGTAGTGGTTAGCACGACCAGTGACCCTGGGTTCAATTCCCACCGCCGCCTGTAGCAGGTTATTTGTTCTCCCCGTGACTGTGTATGTTTTCTCAGGATGCCCACTTTCCTCCCACAGTCCAAAGACATACCAGTTGGTAGGTTAATTAGTCATTGTAAACTGTCCCGTGCTTAGGTTCGGATTAAATCAGGGGAATATTGGGCGGCACAGTTTGAAGGGCTGGAAGAGACGATGCCACACTGCATCTCAATAAATTAAAAATAAACTCCTCTGCACCATCTCTAGAGCCTCAATATCCTTCCTGTAATGAGGTGACCAGAACTGAATACAATAGTCCAAGTGTGGTCTAACCAGGGCTTTATAGAGCTGCAACATTATCTTTCAGCTCTTAAACTCAAAGAGAAGTTAAAACCAAATTCTAAATCACATTTCAACAGAGTTGCAAAATCAATAATGATCAGAGAATGCCAGTGGACTTCAGCTGAATATTACAATTATATAAAAGCATTAACACGGGAAAATGAGCTTTACTCACGGAAACGCTCTTTATTAGTTAATCCGAGGATTAAGTGATTAAACATTTTTCAATTCAATCACAATCAAATAAGCTATAGAAAGCAGCCAGCAGAATATCAGGGATAGATTTGAGTTTATAAACATCTGGGACAATACAACCTCCTGGGATATCAACATATTTTCCTCTGTTTTCAAAAAAAAAATGAGAAAGGTACATCTTTTTTCAACATATATAGAGAAAGGTGCCAGAAAAGGGCTAGTAACATCATGAAGGATCTCACCCACCCTGCTCATGGACTGTCTGTCCCACTCCCATCAGGGAGGAGGCTACACAGCATCCACACCAGGACCACCAGACTCAAAAACAATTACTTTCCCCAAGCAGTAAGGCTGATCAACACCTCCACCCACTAACCCACCCTCCACATCCCAACTATCACTACATTATCATTTCCAGTCAGTCACCTTGTGTACAGACACTTCTGTGCCTAGCGTCATCTTATGGACATACAATCAATCTCTGTATATAGGCTATCTTATGTATTTATATTGATTGTATTTTCTCATTATTATTATGTTCTTTATCTTGTCATTTTTTTGTGCTGCATTGTGTACCCAGAGTAACAACTATTTCGTTCCCTTGCATACAGAAAATGACATTAAGCAGTCTTGGATGATCCCACCTGGACCCTCAATATGAAGGCACAGCAGCACCTCCACTTCCTGAGGAGATTGCAGCAAGCAAGGCCTCCCCCCCCCCCCCCCCCAACCCCATCTTAACTGAATTTTATAGTAGCACCATTGGGAACATCCTGACAAGTTGCATTTCCATCTGGTATGGGAGCAGTCGAGCATTGGACTGCAAGTCCCTACAAAGGGCTGAGAGAATGGCTGAGAGGACCAGAGGGGTCTCTCTTCTATCCATCGGGGACATTTATCAGGAGTGCTGCATACACAGGGCCCTTAGCATTATCAAGGATCCCACCCATCCATACAGTAATGTCTTTGACTTTCTACCATCAGGCACGAGACTCTGATGCATAAAAACAAGAACGGTCAGGATGGGAACCAGCTTCTTCCCCCAGGCCATTAGGCTTCTGAACACTGTCGCATTGCATTCAAAGTGTCACCGGATAATTTGTACTGTACACACAATATTTAACTTAAGCACTTCACTTTGTTTACCTATGCACATTTCTTACTTCCTAAGTTATTGTGTGTTATGTGTACTGCTGTGCTATACACCCTGGACAGGAGAAATGATGTCTTGTTTTATATTACGCATGATAAATGACAATCAACTTGACTTGACTTGAATCATGAATAATTTTCACCTTGTCCTTCATCATTTATGATGTAGTGGCCATTACAGAGACTTGGCTGGCATCAGGGCAGGAATGGATTCTCAATATCCCTGGATTTCAGTGCTTTAAAAGGGATAGAGAGGGCGGAAAAAGGGGAGGAGGGGTGGCATTACTAGTCAGGAATACTATAACAGCTACAGAAAGGGTGGGTAATGTAGCAGGATCCTCTTTTGAGTCAGTATGGGTGGAAGTCAGGAACAGGAAGGGAGCAGTTACTCTGTTGGGAGTATTCTATAGGCCCCCTGGTAGCAGCAGAGATACAGAGGAGCAGATTGGGAGGCAGATTTCGGAAAGGTGCAAAAATAACAGGGTTGTTATCATGGGTGACTTTAACTTCCCTAATATTGATTGGCACCTGATTAGTTCCAAGGGTTTAGATGGGGCAGAGTTTGTTAAGTATGTCCAGGACGGATTCCTGTCACAGTATGTGGACAGGCCGACTAGGGGGAATGCCATACTAGATCTAGTACTAGGTAATGAACCGGGTCAGGTCACAGATCGCTCAGTGGGTGAGCATCTGGGGGACAATGACCACCGCTCCCTGGCCTTTAGCATTATTATGGAAAAGGATAGAATCAGAGAGGACAGGAAAATTTTTAATTGGGGAAGGGCAAATTATGAGGCTATAAGGCTAGAACTTGCGGGTGTGAATTGGGATGTTTTTGCAGGGAAATATACTATGGACATGTGGTCGATGTTTAGAGATCTCTTGCAGGATGTTAGGGATAAATTTGTCCAAGTGAGGAAGATAAAGAATGGTAGGGTGAAGGAACCATGGGTGACAAGTGAGGTGGAAAATCTAGTCAGGTGGAAGAAGGCAGCATACATGAGGTTTAGGAAGCAGGGATCAGATGGGTCTATTGAGGAATATAGGAAAGCAAGAAAAGAGCTTAGGAAGGGGCTGAGAAGAGTAAGAAGGGAGCATGAGAAGGCCTTGGCGAGTAGGGTAAAGGAAAACCCTAAGGCATTCTTCAAATATGTGAAGAAAAAAAGGATGACAGGAGTGAAGGTAGGACCAATTAGAGATAAAGGTGGGAAAATGTGCCTGGAGGCTGTGGAAGTGAGCAAGATCCTCAATGAATACTTCTCTTCGGTATTCACCAATGAGAGGGAACTTGATGATGGCGAAGACAATATGAGTGAGGTTCATGTTCTGAATTAAGGGAGAGGAGGTGTTGGAGTTGTTAAAATACATTAGGACAGATAAGTCCCCGGGGCCTGACGGAATATTCCCCAGGCTGCTCCACAAGGCGAGGGAAGAGATTGCTGAGCCTCTGGCTAGGATCCTTATGTCCTCGTTGTCCACGGGAATGGTACAGGAGGATTGGAGGGAGGTGAATGTTGTCCCCTTGTTCGAAAAAGGTAGTAGGGATAGTCCAGGTAATTATAGACCAGTGAGCCTTACATCTGTGGTGGGAAAGCTGTTGGAAAAGATCCTTAGAGATAGGATCTCTGGGCATTTAGAGAATCATGGTCCGATCAGGGACAGTCAGCATGGCTTTGTGAAGGGCAGATCGTGTCTAACAAGCCTGATAGAGTTCTTTGAGGAGGTGACCAGGCATATAGGTGAGGGTAGTGCAGTGGATATGATCTATATGGATTTTAGTAAGGCATTTGACAAGGTTCCACATGGTAGGCTTATTCAGAAAGTCAGAAGGCATGGAATCCAGGGAAGTTTGGCCATGTGGTTTCAGAATTGGCTTGCCTGCAGAAGGCAGAGGGTCGTGGTGGAGGGAGTACATTCAGATTGGAGGATTGTGACTAGTGGTGTCCCACAGGGATCTGTTCTGGGACCTCTACTTTTCGTGATTTTTATTAACGACCTGGATGTGGGGGTAGAAGGGTGGGTTGGCAAGTTTGCAGACGACACAAAGGTTGGTGGTGTTGTATATAGTGTAGAGGATTGTCAAAGATTGCAGAGAGACATTGATAGGATGCAGAAGTGGGCTGAGAAGTGGCAGATGGAGTTCAACGCAGAGAAGTGTGAGGTGGTACGCTTTGGAAGGACAAACTCCAAGGCAAAGTACAAAGTAAATGGCAGGATACTTGGTAGTGTGGAGGGGCAGAGGGATCTGGGGGTACATGTCCACAGATCCCTGAAAGTTGCCTCACAGGTAGATAGGGTAGTTAAGAAAGCTTATAGGGTGTTAGCTTTCATAAGTCGAGGGATAGAGCTTAAGAGTCGCAATGTAATGATGCAGCTCTATAAAACTCTGGTTAGGCCACACTTGGAGTTCTGTGTCCAGTTCTGGTCACCTCACTATAGGAAGGATGTTGAAGCATTGGAAAGGGTACAGAGGAGATTTACCAGGATGCTGCCTGGCTTAGAGAGTATGCATTATGATCAGAGATTAAGGGAGCTAGGGCTTTACTCTTTGGAGAGAAGGAGGATGAGAGGAGACATGATAGAGGTGTACAAGATAATAAGAGGAATAGATAGAGTGGATAGCCAGCGCCTCTTCCCCAGGGCACCACTGCTCAATACAAGAGGACATGGCTTTAAGGTAAGGGGTGGGAAGTTCAAGGGGGATATTAGAGGAAGGTTTTTTACTCAGAGAGTGGTTGGTGTGTGGAATGCACTGCCTGAGTCAGTGGTGGAGGCAGATACAGTAGTGAAGTTTAAGAGACTACTAGGCAGGTATATGGAGGAATTTAAGGTGGGGGCTTATATGGGAGGCAGGGTTTGAGGGTCGGCACAACATTGTGGGCCGAAGGGCCTGTACTGTGCTGTACTATTCTATGTTCTATTAGAAAGTGGTGTCAGAATACACTACCCAAACTACTACAGTATTATAGAAGTGTGTATTAGTTCCTAGCAGTTATTGACAGATGAATTCATCCAGTGCACACTGCTGTGTTCTTTTGATTGACTGTCATATCTTGCTCTCAGGTGACATGGACGATCATTTGGTAATTTGACAATGGTAATGGTAATTTTACATTTAAAATTTGATCAAGCCTGACCTCGTATCTACATACCTATACTCAAAAGCTGGATAATAACTTGGAGCTGAGGATGTGCCTAACCAAATGAAACTAAGACCAGTCAGTTCCTCAGCAAAGGTTCTTCAAACAGAAAGCTTTATTTATCTCAGTTATTCTGCTTAACTAGGACAGGAGACTCTTGCTGAACAGCTTCTATCTAGCATCAGTCATATGTACTTGTGTGGCAGTTAGATACTACACCGTGCTCAGAGAGAAGTTTTTAAATAGTATCAGTTGCGTGTGTTTGTGTTCAAAAAGCAGAGATTTTGTCACTGATATTCGATGAGAACTAAGCAGTAGGAAACTTCAGAACTGTTTTGCTCACTGTGGTTTCAAGCATGAAGGTTTGGAGATTCCAGAAATGGCCAGGAGTGAAAAAGAAACGGTTTCACTACATCAACAAGTTAGTACCTACAAAATATTTGAAGGTTTAGACAATCATCTTGAATTTTACAAGAAAAATGAAGATTTGGGGGATGCAATAGTCAAAAGCATTGTATGGTAGTATTCCAGGGTTCCAATCAGTGTCGGGAGCATGATACTTCAAAGAGGTTACTCGCAGGTCGGCAAAGCTGGTATAAATGGAGAGCTTCGCGGACGTTCAGACACCCCAGAGGTCCAATCAGCATCAGGAGCAGAGCACTGCATATTAAATAGGTGTATAGAAGGGGCAAGCGGTCCAGCCATTGTTGGGAGTGGGCCAGCGATGGGAGAGGGTGCGTCAGGCTTTGACTGAAGAGGCTTCAACGAAAGGAGGCTGAGGTCAAAGAAACAGGCTAGAAGATTTGGTCTTGGTTGCCCATTGTACAGTGCAGGCAGGATGGCAGATATAGCAGTGGAATGCTCCTCCTGTAGGATGTGGAATTCATGGAACCTGATGGTCTCCCCGACGACTACACCTGCTGGAAATGCAGCCAACTCCAGCTCATGAAAGACCGCATTAAGGAGCTGGAGTTGGATGAACTGAGGATCACCCGGGAGGCAGAGCAATTGAGAATTAAGGCTTTTGAGCAGGTGGTTACACCCAGAGTGCAGAATTTGGAGCATAAAGGGGAAGGAAGTCAGTGCAGGGTCCCCCTGTGGCCATTCCACTCAGCAACAGGTATACCCCTTTGAATACTGCTGAGGGGAATGACCTATCTGGGCAAGGCAGCAGCAGCCAGACCAATAGCACTGTGGTCGGCTCTAAGCCTCAGAAGGGTTAGGTGAAGTCAGGCAGAGCAATAGCCATAGGGGACTCGATAGTAGGGGACAGGCAGGAAATTCTGTGGTAACAAAACAGACACCAGGAGAGTATGTTGCCTCCCAGGTGCTAGGGTCCAGGATGTCTCTGAGCGGTTGCAGAATATTCTTTAAGGGTGAGCACCTGAAGGTTGTGGTACATGTTGGTACCAATGACATAGACGGGAGAGAAGTAGAAGTCCTACGCAGTAAGTTCAGGGAGTTAGGAAGGAGGCTGAAGGGCAGGACCTCCAAGGTGCTAATCTCCAGATTACTCCCAGTGTCACGAGCTAGTGAAGGTCAGAACAGGAAGAGAGCGCAGATGGATGAGTGGCTGAGGAGATGGTGCACAGGGCAGGGTTTCAACTTCTTGGATCATTGGAACCATTTCTGGGGAAAAGGTGACCTGTTCAAGTGGGATGCTTTGCACCTGAACTGGAGGGGAGCCAATATTCTGGGGGGGCAGTTTGCTGATGCTATTGGGGAGGGTTTAAACTAGATTTGCAGGGGGGTGGGAACTGAAGTGAAGAAGCAGAGGATGAGGCGGTTGGCACACAAGTAATGACAGCGTAGGGAGTTTATGAGGAAGGATAGGCAGATGATAGAGCAGAGAGGCACTCACCCAGATGGTTTGAGATGTGTATCATAATGCAAGGAGTATCATAAACAAGGTGGTGAACGTAGAGCATGGATCAATGTGTGGAACTGTGACATTGTGGCCATTACAGAGATTTGGACGACTTAGGGGCAGGAATGGCTGCTGAGAGTTCCATGCTATAGCTGTTTCAAAATAGACAGGGAGGGAGGCAAAAGAGCGGGGAGGAGTGGCACTGCTAATCAAGGATAGAATCATGGCTGCAGAAAAGGAGGAAGACATGGAGGGATTGTCTATTGTGTCATTGTGGGTGGAAGTCAGAAACAGGAAGGGGGCAATAACTCTACCAAGTTTTTTTAACAGACCCCCCAACAGTAAAGAGACATCGAGGAGCAGATAGGAAAGCAGATTCTGGAACAGTGCGATAATAATAGGGTTGTTGTAATGGGTGACTTTAACTTTCTTTATATTGACTGCCATTTCCTTAGAGCAAGGGGTTTAGATGGAGTGGTGTTAGGTGTGTTCAGGAAGGTTTCGTAACGCAAAGTGTAGATAAGACAACTGGAGGAGAGGCTGTACTTGAGCTGGTATTGGGAAATGAACCTGGTTTACTGATAACACAAAAGATGGGAGAGGATACAATAGGGCCTTTTAAGAGACTCTTAGATAGGTACATGGAGGCCTGTCAGAGGTGACAGCGACATCAATAGGATGCAGAGCTGGGCTGAGACGTGGCAGATGGAGTTCAACCCAGATAAGTGTGAAGTGGTTAATTTTGGTAGGTCAAATTTGAAGACAGAATATAATATTAATGGTAAGACTCTTGGCAGTGTGGAGGATCAGCAAGATCTTGGGGTCTGTGTCCATAGGACACTCAAAGCTGCTGCATAGGTTGACAGCATTGTTAAGAAGGCGTATGGTGTGATGGCCTTCAACAACCGTGGGATTGAGTTCAAGAGCCGTGAGGTAATGTTACAGGTATATAAGACCTGAGTTAGACCACACTTGGAGTACTGTGTTCATTTCCGGTCACCTCATTACAGGAAGGATGTGGATACTATAGAGAAAGTGCAGAGGAGATTTACAAGGACGTTGCTTGGATTGGGGAGCGTGCCTTATGAGAATAGGTTGAGTAAACTTGGCCTTTTCTCCTTGGAGTGAAGGAGGATGAGAGGTGACCTGATAGATGTGTTTAAGATGATGAGAGGCATTGATCATGTGGATAACCAGAGGCTTTTTCCCAGGGCTGAAATGGCTAACATGAGGGGGCACAGTTTTAAGGTGCTTGGAAGCAGGTACAAGGGGGCTGTCAGAGGTAACTGAGTGGTGGGTGTGTGGAATGCACTGCCAGTGAAGGTGGTAGAGGCTGATACCATAGGGTCTTTTAAGAGACTCTTAGATAGGTACATGGAGCTTAGAAAAATCGAGGGCTATGCGGTGGGGAAATTCTAGGCAGTTTCTAGAGTAGGTTACATGGTCGGCACAACATTGTGGGCCGAAGGGCCTGTAATGTGCTGTAGATTTCTAAGTTCTATGATGGAATCCACCATCTGCACTAGGTGCCTGCATTGATTTTGTTTATTTACAGTCAAAGAACATGGCAGCGTACACTGGGTGAACTCCTCTGTTGAGTTCAATTGTTGACCTCTGTTGACCTCCTCTCAGGGTGTCTGACCCTCCAGGGGAGCAGTTGTAAAGTTTGATGGCCACAGGCAGGAATGACTTCCTATGACGCTCTGTGCTGCATCTCGGTGGAATGAGTCTCTGACTGAATGTACTCCTGTGCCCAACCAGCACATTATGTAGTGGATGGGAGACATTGACCAAGATGGCATGCAACTTGGACAGCATCCTCTTTTCAGACACCACCGTCAGAGAGTCCAGTTCCATCCCCACAACATCACTGGCCTTACGAATGCCTATTAACTATGCCTATGCCTTTTAACTATTTTCACGAAACTTTAGCTAATTTAGGCAGCTACTTAATTGGGCCAAGATGTACTGGTTCCAAAGCAACCCAAGTAACCGGAATCCACCAGTCATCAGGAATCAATCAGGTGTTGATGTAATACTGTGTGTTTATACTTCATGAAATACTATAACAATGTACTTACTGTACATGACATAAATACAACTTTTTCCTTCAACTTTTCTTCTGTCTCCTGGTTAAGGTGTAAATGAATATGTAAAATAGTGCTGAATATCAAACTGAATTCACACCTATAGGCAACAAAACATTACAGCCCAGTACAGGCTCTTTGGCCCACAATGTTGTGCCAACCTTTTAACCTACTCTTAGATCAATCTAATCCTTCCCTCCTTTGTAGCCCTCCATTTTTCTGTCATCCATCCATCCAAGAGTTTCTTAAATGTCTCTGGCTCTGCCTCCACCATAGTCCCTGGCAGTGTGTTCCATGCACCACCAATCTCTGTAAACATTTACTTCTGACATCCCCCTATATTTTCCTCATATCAGCTGAAAGTTATGCTTCATAGAAAAGAACAGGTAGAAGAACAACATCCATCCACCTATCTCGTCCACCCAGCCAAGATATTTACCAGGATCGCTGTGCACACGGGGCCCTTAGCAATATCGAGGATCACTCCCATCCATCCTGCAATATCTTTGACCTCCAACCATCAGGCAGGAGGTACCGTAGCATTAGAACAAGGAGTGTTTTGATGGGAAATAGCTTCTTCCCCCAGGCCATAAAACTACAGAACTCCCTGACACCTTCCACACCTCATCATGTATGAAGCTCCAGAAGTGTTATACAGTTTACTTTCTAACTTATGCTAAGTATAAACCTTCTGGATTTGTTAATTTACTTGTGTTAATATTACTTTTGGGCTGCCTGGTGGTGTAGTGGTATCAGCACTGGACTTCGAGATGGAGGGTCCTGAGTTCAAATCTGGCCGGGTCCCAGCCTGGGCAGTAGCAGTATCTGTGTGGGAGTGAGGCCTGGCAATCTGCTCTTGTATCTTGTCACAAAACCCTACAGACAACTACACTATCCTATGAGTCGATGGCAGCTCGACCACAAAAATAATACTACTTTATGTGTTCTGTGTGTGAGTTATATGTACTGTGTTGGTCTGGAGGAACAGTGTTTCATTTGGTAGTATACATGTGTACAGTTGAATGACAACAAACTTGAACAACAAAATAACCCAAGTGAATTTTTAAACTTGTGAAACAGAGTAGTGAAGATACTGCATTCAGATAAAATTAATAAAATTTAATCAGTTTAGTCAAAACTTAATAAGTAAAACAGTTATAAATGCTAATTCTATAAAACCAATGAAATGTCATGGAAAAAAAATAGAAAATGAGAATTTATAAAGGGACTCAATAACTACTTAACAGGGTTGTAGATGGTGACATCTATGTACGTTGGTAACAAACTTATTTTGAACTTTGAACATCATGCCAGTTCAGTTCAAAATCTGCAACTTTGTGATTCTAAGCTTCCGGATGTGATGGGTTGCACCCAGCAACAAAAAATCTGAGACAGATATGGATATATAAACCTGTCTACGTTTTCTAGTGATTTGTTGAAATGGAAAATAGCATTTTTTCAGCAAACTTCGATCATCCTTCAAACGCTAAAAATAACGGATCAGGTTTCCATACACAGGCAATCTTTTCCATTTATAATTCAATCTATGTACATTTATTAGAGCAAAGACCACTACAAGATTCCTTTCTAATAACACTCAAAAGTATTTTGGTTAAAAGGTTTCTAAATTTTGAAACTGTTTGGACATATAGCATGAAATATATCCAATTTAGTGCTCTGGTTTATCTGTTCATTAGCACAAATCCTGCCATCTTGTGGCCGGTTAGCGTAACTGATGTTATACAATCCTAATGATTTAGACCAGGGTTCCCAACCCTTTTTATGCCTTGGACCCCTACCATTAACCGAAGGGTCTGTGGACCACAAGTTGGAAACCCCTGATTTAGAACATAAGACATGGGAGCAGAATTAGGCCATTTGGTCCATCGTCTGCTCCATCATTCCATCACAGCTGATTTATTATCCCTCTAAACC
Organism: Mobula birostris; assembly: GCF_030028105.1. NCBI lineage: Eukaryota > Metazoa > Chordata > Chondrichthyes > Myliobatiformes > Myliobatidae > Mobula > Mobula birostris. The sequence goes on along the minus strand of NC_092370.1, from coordinate 5,672,379 downwards.
CCATTCTCCTGCCTTCTTCCAGTAACCTTTGATGCCCTGGCTAATCAAGTACCTATCAACCTCTGCTTTAAATATACCCAGTGACTTGATCTCCACATCTGTCTAAACCTCTAATCCTAACAGCATCTGGTTAACTTCCTCTGCCCCCCTCCACATCCGTCCAGTACGTGTGCTTGCAACACTGTGTGTCTGACAGAGTGATCAGCAGCACTGGAGCTCCACAGGGGACTGTCTTGTCTCCCTTTCTCTTCACCATTTACACCTCGGACTTCAACTACTGCACAGAGTCTTGTCATCTTCAGAAGTTTTCTGATGACTCTGCCATAGTTGGATGCATCAGCAAGGGAGATGAGGCTGAGTACAGGGCTATGGTAGGAAACTTTGTCACATGGTGTGAGCAGGATTATCTGCAGCTTAATGTGAAAAAGACTAAGGAGCTGATGGTAGACCTGAGGAGAGCTAAGGTACCGGTGACCCCATTTCCATCCAGGGGGTCAGTGTGGACATAGTGGAGGATTACAATTACCTGGGGATACGAATTGACAATAAATTGGACTGGTCAAAGAACACTGAGGCTGTCTACAAGAAGGGTCAGAGCTGTCTCTATTTCCTGAGGAGACTGAGGTCCTTTAACATCTGCCGGACGATGCTGAGGATGTTCTACGAGTCTGTGGTGGCCAGTGCGATCATGTTTGCTGTTGTGTGCTGGGGCAGCAGGCTGAGGGTAGCAGACACCAACAGAATCAACAAACTCATTCGTAAGGCCAGTGATGTTGTGGGGATGGAACTGGACTCTCTGACGGTGGTGTCTGAAAAGAGGATATTCATAGTCATAGTCATATTTTATTGATCCCGGGGGAAATTGGTTGCATGCCACCTTGGACAATGTCTCCCATCCACTACATAATGTACTGGTTGGGCAGAATTAGGCCATTTGGTCCATCATCTGCTTCGTCATTCCATCATAGCTGATTTATTATCCCTCTAAACCCCATTCTCCTGCCTTCTTCCCATAACCTTTGATGCCCTGGCTAATCAAGTACCTATCAACCTCTGCTTTAAATACACCCAGTGACTTGATCTCCACATCTGTCTAAACCTCTAATCCTAACAGCATCTGGTTAACTTCTTCTGCCCCCTCTCCACATCCGTCCTGTAATGGGGCGACCAGAACTGAATGCAATAGTTTTATCTAATATAATTCGTTCTCCTGAAAGTCGAGAAACCTCTGCTTCTCAACACCTGCAGGAAAGTAAAGACAGGAATATTAACATCATCCTCAATCTGTTTTTTCAGATAAGGTGAGCTTTCGTTAACATTCTCATATACATATTTCAGTTAGTGATAGGAAACCAGAGGACAAAGAAAATACTCATAGAGTACAGCACAGAAACTGGCCCTTTGGCCCATCTAGTCCAGACCAAACATTTTAAATTGCCATTTCCCATTGACCTGCACCAGGACCATAGCCCTCCAATCCATGTACCTATCCAAACTTCTCTTATATGTTGAAATTAAACTCGCATGCAGCAGTTGTGCTGGCAGCGCATTTTACACTCACAGCACATTCTGAGTGGAAAAGTTCCGCTCATGTTCTCCTTAGACTTAGACCACAAGACATAGAAGCAGAATAAGATCATCTGGCCCATTGAGTCTGCTCCGCCATTCAATCACGGCTGATCCTTTTTTCTATCTCCTCCTTTACCCCAGTTCACGGAATTCTCCCCGTAACCTTTGATGCCATGTCCAATCAAGAACCTATCAATGTCTGCCTTAAGTACACCCAACAACCTGGCCTCCACGGCTGCATGTGGCAACAAATTCCACAAATTCACCACCCACTGGCTAAAGAAATTTCTCCACATCTCTGTTTTGAAAGGGTGCCCCTCTATCCTGAGGGTGTGCCCTCTCGTCCTAGACTCTCCCACGATGGGAAACATCCTTTCCACATCTACTCTGTCTAGCCTTTCAATATTCAAAAGGTTTCAATAAGATCTCCCCTCATCCATCTGAATTCCAGCGAGTACAGACCCAGAGCCATCAAACGTTCCTCGGATGATAACTCTTTCATTCCTGGAATCATCTTTGCGAACCTCCTCTGAACCCTCTCCAATGCCAGCACATCTCTTCTAAGATTAGAGGCCTAAAACTCTTCACAATACTCAAGGTGAGGCCTCAACAGTGCCTTATAAAGCCTCAGCATCATATCCTTGCTCTTGTATTCTAGACCTCTTGAAATGAATGCTAACATGGCATTTGCCTCCCTCACCACTGACTCAATCTGCAAGTTAACCTTTAGGATGTTCTGCACAGGGACTCCCAAGTTCCTCTGCATCTCATATTCCTGGATTTTCTCCCTGTTTAGAAAATTGTCTGCACATTTATTTCTACTATCCAAGTGCATGACCATGCATTTTCCAACATTGTATTTCATTTGCCACTTTCTTGCTCATTTTCCTAATCTGTCTAAGTCCTTCTGCATCCCACCTGTTCGAACAACACTACTTGCCCCTCAAATTTGAAAGGGACTTTCAAATCCCTTACTCACTCTTCCTTCAGTTAGTCCTGACGAAGGGTCTCGGCCTGAAACGTCGACTGCACCTCTTCCTAGAGATGCTGCCCGGCCTGCTGCATTCACCAGCAATTTTGATGTGTGTTGCTTGAATTTCCAGCATCTGCAGAATTCCTGTTGTTTGTCCCTCCACCAATCTTCATATTATCTGCAAACTTGTCAACAAAGTTGTCAACTAAGCCATCTATTCCATCATCTAAATCATTGATATACAGCATAAAAAGAAGTGGTCCCGATAACAACCCTGCCAAACACCACTAGTCACTGGCAGCCAACCAGAAAAGGATCCTTTTATTCCCACTCACTGCCTCCTACCATTCAGCCAATGCTCTAACCATGTTAGGAACTGTCCTGTAATGCCATGAGCTCTTAACTTGGTAAGCACCCTCATGTGTGGCACCTTGTCAAAGGCCTTCTGATAGTCCAAATATACAACATCCACTGCATCCCTTTATCTATCCTACTTGTAATCTCCTCGAAGAATTCCAACAAGATCGTCAGGCAGGATTTTCCCTGAAGGAAACCATGCTGACTTTGTACTATCTTGTTCTGTGTCACCAAGTACTCCATCACCTCACCCTCATCAATTCACTCTAACATCTTCTCAACCACTGAGGTCAGGCTAACAGGTCGATAATTTCCTTTCTGTTGCCTTCCTCCTTTCTTAAAGAGTGGAGTGACATTTGCAATTTTCCAATCCTCTGGCACCATGCCAGAGTCCAATGAATTTTGAAAGATCATTACTACTGCCACCACAATCTCTTTCGGAACCTTGTTGTTTGTCCATCATTGACATCGATGAGGACCTCGACACCATAATGGTGGTGTCGAGACTAGTGCATGATTTGGATTTAAGTGAGGGAGAGTTGCACAGCGTCAGCCTCACTCTCTCTTCCCAATTCCCATCTGGATCCAGTGGCAAGACAGAGTCTAGACGGCTGGAGATGGGACTAGGCGCAGTGGATGACCAGGATGTCTTCTGTGTCTTGTCCTGCTCTACACATTCCACGACGCTTGCAGAGACCGCCTTCTTGACCGTTGGACCTTCCATAGGTCTCGTCCGCTCAATCCGCCGGAGTCTGTCTTCACATGCTGGGATAGACAACTCCCTATCTCACTGAGGGCTTGAGACCCGTCGGCTACCCTCACCTGGTTTAGCCAGCTTGTCGAAGCCGTTGCCCGGGGTGTGGCCGCTGTCGCATGCAAACAGCTACGGGGAGCCACGGGTGAGAGCTGAGTGCCAGGTGGGGACCAAAGGTGGATTAACCGCCCTGAAAAGGACGTGACATGTTCCCCCACCAGAGGTGCTACCCCTCCCTGGCACCCCATACACCCTAAGGGTGCAGTTCATCTGGTCTTTCAGCTTTTTTGAGCCCCTTCTCTTTTGTAACAGTAACTGCACTTCACTTCATTCAAACACTACAACATCAGGCATACTGCTAGTGTCTTCCACAGTGAAGACTGATGCAAAATAATCACCTCGTTCAGCAGCCATCTCCTCGTCCCCCGTTATTATTTCTCCTACCTCATTTTCTAGCGGTCCTATATCCACTCTCACCTCTCTTTTATTTTTAACATACTTGAAAAAACTTTTACTATCCACTTCGATATTATTTGCTTTCATATTTCATCTTTTCCCTTCTAATGATTTTTTTAGGTCTTAAAAAATTTCGCAATCTTCTATATTCCCACTAATTTATACTTTGTTGTATGTCCTTTGTTTTGCTTTCACAATAGCTTTGACTTCTCTTGCCAGCCACGGTTGTACTATTTTACTATTTGATTATTTCTTCATTTTTGGAATACACATGTCCTGCACCTTCCTCATTTTTCCCAGAAATGCATGCCATTGCTGCTCTGCTGACATCCCTGCCAGCAGCTCCTTCCAATTTACTTTGACCAGCTCCTCTTTCATACCACTGTAATTTCCCTTACTCCACTGAAATACTGTTACATCAGACTTTACTTTCTCCCTATCAAATTTCAAGTTGAACACAATCATATTGTGATCATTGATTCCTAAGGGTTCTTTTACCTTAAGCTCCCTAATCGCCTCTGGTTCGTTACATAACACCCAATCCAGTATAGTTGATCCCCTAGTAGCTCAATGAGAAACTGCTCTAAAAAGCTATCTCTTAGGTTGTCAACAAACTCACTCTCTTGAGATACGTTATCAACCTGATTTTCCCATTCGACCTGCATGTTAAAATCTCCCATGACGACCATAACATTGCCAATTGACTCGCTTTTTCTATTTCCTGTTGTAACCTGTGATCCACCACCCAGCCACTGTTGGGAGGCCTGTATATGACTGCCATCAATGTCCTTTTACCCTTGCAGTTTCTTAACTCAACCCACAAAGATTCAACATCTTCCGATCCCATGTCACATCTTTCTGCTGATTTGATGCCATTCTTTACCAGTAGAGCCACACCACCCCCTCCGCCTACCTTCCTATCCCTCCAATATAACGTGTAAGCTTGGACATTCAGCTCCCAACTACAACCATCCTTCAGCCACAACATCATACCTGGCAATCTGTAATATTGCAACAAGATCATCCACCTCATTTCTTATACTACGTGCATTTCGATACAACACCTTGAGTATCATATTTGCTATCCTTTCTGACTCTGCATCCCTAATGAATTGATACTCAGCCTGATAGCTGCAACTAAGTCCTATCATCTGCCTGCCCTTCCTGACAATCTGACCGCACGCTATCTTTGCTTTTTTACCATCTGTCCTTCCCTGAGTCCCTTCATTCCAGTTTCCACCCCCCCCCCGCCAAATTACTTTAAACCCTCCCTAACAGCTCTAACAAACCTGCCCGTGAGGATATTGCCCCCCCCCCGGGTTCAGGTGCAACCCGTCACTTCTGAAGAGGTCATACTTTCCCCAGAAGAGATCCCAGTTATCCAAGAACCTGAAGCCCTGCCCTCTGCACCAGCTTCTCAGCCACGCAATTATTTGCCAAATCATCCTGTTTCTACCCTCACTGGCACGTGACACAGGTAGCAATCCAGAAATTACTACCCAGGAGGTCCTGCTTCTCAGCTTTCTACCTAGCTCTCTAAATTCTCATTTCAGGACCTCGTTGCTTTTCCTTCCTATGTTATTGGTACCAATACGTAACAAGACAACTGGCTGCTCCGTCTCCCTCTCCAAAATGTTGTCGATGCGATCTGAGGCATCCCTGGCCCTGGCACCAGGGAGGCAACATACCATCCGGGTATCCCGTTCACATCCACAGAATCTCCTGTCTGTTCCCCTCACTATTGAGTCCCCTATCACTACCGCTCCCTTCTTCTCTCCCTTTCCCTTCTGCACCATGGACCCATGCTCAATGCCTGTAATCCGGTCGCCATGGCATTCCCCCGGGAGGTCATCCCCCACCAAAGTATCCAAAGCAGTACACTTGTTTTTGAGGGGAATGGCCACAGGGGTGCTCTGCTCTAACTGCCTATTTCCATTTCTCCTGACAGTCACTCAGCTGCTCACCTCCTGCAACTTATCACCTTTCACCCTTAACCCATGACCTCTAGTTGTAGTCTCACCCAGCCTCAGTGAAAAAAGGCTGCTTGCATTTACCCTATCTATACCCCTCATATTTTGGTGTACCTCGGTCAAATCTCCCATCAGTCTTCTATGTTCTAGGGAATAAAGTTTCTACCTATTCAATCTTTCCTTGTAACTCAGGTCGTCCAGTTGCAGACTGAGACTGAGGTGAGAGTTCCTCCAGATTTTTCTGCTGATCAACAGAACTGAACTTATATCCCCGGCTTCCCTGAAAATCTGAAATTCTATTGATCCCTGTAGTAGAGCAGAGAGCACAACATTTCACAGTGCTGGCGCTCTTGATTGGCATTCCAATTCCTGCTGCTGCTTGTAAGGAATTTGAATGTTCTCCCTGTAACCGGGTGGGTTTCCTCCGGGAGCTCATTTCCTCCGGGAGCTCGTTTCCTCCCACATTTCAAAGATGTACGGGTTAGTAAATTGTGGGTATGCTATGTCGGCATTGGAAGTGGCCCCCAGCCCCCAGATTCCCATCTGTGTTGGTCGTTGACACAAACGCACAGTTCACTGTATATTTTGATGCACGTGCAACAAATCCTGTCTTTGAATACACTTGGTGACCGAGTCTCCACACCATTCTCAGCCTGAAAATTCCAAAGATTCACAATCCTCTAGGAGAAGAAATTTCCTTTCAAGTCTGATGACTAATGTTATGACAAATACCCTTGTTCGAGATGTCTCTCCAAGAATTGTTACCTTGTTGTTGTGGAGAGGCCTGTGAGTTCCTCAGATCCCAAGATCGATGCTGTCTGGAGTTCAGCCATCTGGCACTTAGCTCCTGGTAGGGCCACCCATGGAGGTAAGTCAAGGTGGTGGTTCCAAACAGCAATCCAACCAAGTCCTCAACAGTGGAGCTGGCAGAAGGTGATGACACATCACAACGGCAGTAAAGGTGAAGGATCCCCAGTCGTATTGCATTCCATATTTAATGCAGCAGTTGATAGGTTCTTGATTAGTCAGGGTGTGAAAGGTTATGGGGAGAATGGGATTGGGAGGGATAATAAATCAGCCATGATGGAATGGTGGAGCAGACCTGATAGGCCAAGTGGCCTAATTCTGTTCCTATGTCTTATGGTATTTGGGGAAGTGCATTCAGATAACAAATATCATAGTTAGACAAACAAACCTGTAGTTAGTAGTCGGTAAATGTGCACAGGCCTCCTTTGACCATCTCTCCAGACTCTGGCCATTGCCTTCAGAAAGAAAAACGCAATTAACTTAAAATTCAACTGGGACAAAAGCAACAACTGAATAGTTCAGTCTCTACCATAGTCAGATTAAAAATTGTATTTTAAACTTCCAATTACCTTTGGCACAGTGCACCTTTTAAAATATAATGGTGTTTAATAAGTCTGTGTGCACAGACAATGAAGCTCCAATAGATAGTGCTTTAGGTCAGCGGTCCCCAACCACCGGGCCGCAAAGCATGCGCTACCGGGCTGCGAGGAAACGATATGATTTGGCGATATGAGTCAGCTGCACCTTTCCTCATTCCCTGTCACGCCCACTGTTGAGCTTGAACACACGCAAGGTCATTACCCGCGCGTCATCCACGTCAGCGCAGGAAGGAGATCAACTCCTCGAGCTTGCAAATGACGGTGGGCTGAAAAGTATGTTTGACATAACATCTCTGCTGGCATTCTGGATCAAAGTCAAGGCTAAATATCCTGAGAGAGCCACGAAAGCACTGAAAACGTTGCTTCCATTTCCAACATATCTCTGCAATGAATGCAACGAAAACTAAATTGCGGAATAGAGTGGACATAAGGAACCCCCTTCGAGTATCGCTGTCTCCCATCACCCCTCGATGGCACCGTCTTGTTGCAGGGAAACAAGCCCAGGGCTCCCACTGATTCAGTGATATTGGTGTGTTGCAATGATTTTAAATGTTCATATGGGGAAAATATGCACTGTGTGTTTAATATCCAAACGTTACTTAAAATGTTATGATGCTATTGACTTATAAGTGACTTATATAACCATATAACAATTACAGCACGGAAACAGGCGATCTCGGCCCTTCTAGTCTGAGTCGGACGCTTATTCTCACCTAGTCCCACCAACCTGCACTCAGCCCATAACTCTCCATTCCTTTCCTGTCCATATACCTATCCAATTTTTCTTTAAATGATAATATCGAACCTGCCTCTACCACTTCTACTGGAAGTTCGTTCAACACTTACTTCAAGCTCCCCTGTCCTCCCCTGATAATTGACTTAACACTATGTTCATGTGAGGAAAATATGCGCTGTGTGTTTAATATTAAATTCGTTAGATAAACCCTTTTAGAAATGAAATTGAGTGTATTAGCTACTTATCACCTATATTCCGGTCGTGATTAACAACCCCCCCCGAACAGAATCGCCAAAAATGATTTGTAGAAAAAAATCGGCATATACACAGATGCGCACTGTGCCCGTGCAAGGCTCCATGGTCATGGTAGTCTTTCTCGGGGTAAACACAATATATTGACTGCTACCCTTGTCCGTTGGCAACCCTACCCCGCCCCCCCCGGTTGGCCGGTCCGCAAGAATATTGTCGATATTAAACCGGTCCGCAGTGCAAAAAGGTTGGGGACCTCTGCTTTAGGTAATCGCATTCAAGTTCATTGTCATCTGAGTGTACAGGCGGCACGGTGGCGTGGTGGTTTGTACAATGCTTTACATTTTAGGTGACCCGGGTTCAATTCTCATTGCTGCCTGTCAGGAGTATATACATTCTCCCATGGCCATGAGGGTTTCCTCCTGCAGACGTACCGGTCGGTAGGTTAATTGGTTCATTAGTCATTGTAAATTGTCCTGTGACTCGGCTAGGATGAAATCAGGGATTGCTGGGTTGTACAGCTCGAAGAGCCTTAGGGGCCAATTCCTCGCTTTATCTAAATAAATAAAATACAGCACTGTGCAAACATCTTAGGCACATATACATAGCTAGGATACCTAAGACTTTTGCACAGTACTGTAAATTGGTTAAAATTGGAAGGTGGCTGGAAAACAGAAAGAAGAGTACTTAGCTTTTTATTAGCTCAGTAGTGTTATTTCATGACTGGAAAGACATAATATACAGTACTGTGCAAAAGTCTTATGCAGCCTGGCTATGTATATGTGCCAAAGACTTTTGCACAGTACTGCATACAAAACCAATTAAACAACATTTCTCTGGAGCACATATATCATACACATAGAATGAAATATTAGAAACATAGAAAACTTACAACGCAGAGTTGTGCTGAACATGTCCCTACCTTAGAAATTACTAGGCTTACCCACAGCCCTCTATTTTTCTAAGCTCCATGTACCTATCCAAAAGTCTCTTAAAAGACCCTATTGTATCCGGCTCCACCACCGTTGCCGGCAGCCCATTCCACGCACTCACTACTCTCTATGAGTTAAAAACTTACCCCTGACATCTCCACTGTACCTACTCCCCAGCACCTTAAACCTGTGTCCTCTTGTGGCAACCATTTCAGCCCTGGGAAAAAGCCTCTGACTATCCACACGATCAATGCCTCTCATCATCTTATACACCTCTGTCAGGTCACCTCTCATCCTCCATCACTCCAAGGAGAAAAAGCCTAGTTCACTCAACCTATTCTCATAAGGCATGCTCCCCAATCCAGGCAACATCCTTCTAAATCTCCTCTGCACACTTTCAATGATTTCCGCGTCCTTTCTGTAGTGAGGTGACCAGAACTGAGCACAGTACTCCAAGTGGGGTCTGACCAGGGTCCTATATAGCTGCAACATTACCCCTCGGCTCCTAAATTCAATTCCATGATTCATGAAGGCCAATACACTGTACGCCTATTACCATAGCAAGTTAATAAAATCTAATTCAAAATGCATGTGCAGTGTGCAGCGCAGGTAAACAGTAAACAGCTCGCTGTTCTAGTGATGAGACCTCGGTGCTGGCAGGGTAGTCATTAGTCTCACAGTCCGAGGGAAGAAACTGTTGTCCAGTCTGGCAGTTCTAGTCCTGGTGTTCCTGTACCTACTTCCTGATGGTAGTAGGTCAAAGAGATTGTAGGATGCATGGCAGTCATAGAGTCATCGAGAAGTACAGTACAGAAACAGGCCATTCGGTCCATCAAGTATATGCTGAAACTATTTAGACTGCCTACTCACATTGACCTGCACTGGGACCCTAGCCCTCCAACCACTACCATCCATGTATCTATCCAAATTTCTCTCAAACGCTGACATCGAACTCGCATGCACCACTTGTGCTGGCAGCTCGTTCCACACTCTCACCACTCTCTGAGTGAAGAAATTTCCCCTCATGCTCCCCTTAAGTTTCTTCAGATACTTAAAGTGTAAAAGAGAGGCGACAGTGGACATCAGAACGCTGGAAAACGATGCTGGAGAGGTAGTAATGGGGGACAACAAAATAGTGGACAAACTGAATAAGTATTTTACATCTGTCTTCACTGCGGAAAACACCAACATTATCATGGAAGCTCCAGGTGTCAGGGGACACGAAGTGTATGAAGTTATCATTACTAGAGAGAAAGCTCTTGGGAAACTGTAAGTTCTAAAGGTAGATAAGTCACCTGGACCGGATGGTGTAACATAGAAACATAGAAAATAGGTGCAGGAGTAGGCCATTCGGCCCTTCAAGCCTGCACCGCCATTTATTATGATCATGGCTGATCATCCAACTCAGAACCCCGCCCCAGCCTTCCCTCCATACCCCCTGACCCCCGTAGCCATAAGGGCCATATCTAACTCCCTCTTAAGTATAGCCAATGAACCGGCCTCAACTGTTTCCTGTGGCAGAGAATTCCACACATTCACCACTCTCTGTGTGAAGAAGTTTTTCCTAATCTCAGTCCTAAAAGGCTTCCCCTTTATCCTCAAACTGTGACCCCTCATTCTGGACTTCCCCAACATCGGGAACAATCTTCCTGCATCTAGCCTGTCCAATCCCTTTAGGATTTTATACGTTTCAATCAGATCCCCCCTCAATCTTCTAAATTCCAATGAGTACAAGCCTAGTTCATGTAGTCTTCATATGAAAGTCCTGCCATCCCAGGAATCAATCTGGTGAACCTTCTTTGTACTCCCTCTATGGCAAGGATGTCTTTCCTCAGATTAGGGGACCAAAACTGCACACAATACTCCAGGTGTGGTCTCACCAAGGCCTTGTACAACTGCAGTAGTACCTCCCTGCTCCTGTACTCGAATCCTCTCGCTATAAATGCCAGCATACCATTCGCCTTTTTCACCGCCTGCTGTACCTGCATGCCCACTTTCAATGACTGGTGTATAATGACACCCAGGTCACGTTGCACCTCCCCTTTTCCTAATCGACCACCATTCAGATAATAATCCGTTTTCCTATTTTTGCTACCAAAGTGGATAACTTCACATTTATCCACATTAAATTGCATCTGCCATGAATTTGCCCACTCACCCAACCTATCCAAGTCACCCTGCATCCTCTTAGCATCCTCCTCACAGCTAACACTGCCGCCCAGCTTCGTGTCATCCGCAAACTTGGAGATGCTGTATTTAATTCCCTCATCCAAGTCATTAACATATATTGTAAACAACTGGGGTCCCAGCACTGAGCCTTGCGGTACCCCACTAGTCACTGCCTGCCATTCTGAAAAGGTCCCGTTTATTCCCACTCTTTGCTTCCTGTCTGCTAACCAATTCTCTATCCACATCAATACCTTACCCCCAATACCGTGTGCTTTAAGTTTGCACACTAGTCTCCTGTGTGGGACCTTGTCAAAAGCCTTTTGAAAATCCAAATATACCACATCCACTGGTTCTCCCCTATCCACTCTACTAGTTACATTCTCAAAAAATTCTATGAGATTCGTCAGACATGATTTTCCTTTCACAAATCCATGCTGACTTTGTCCGATGATTTCACCGCTTTCCAAATGTGCTGTTATCACATCTTTGATAACTGACTCCAGCAGTTTCCCCACCACCGACGTTAGGCTAACCAGTCTATAATTCCCCGGTTTTTCTCTCCCTCCTTTTTTAAAAAGTGGGGTTACTTTAGCCACCCTCCAATCCTCAGGAACTAGTCCAGAATCTAACGAGTTTTGAAAAATTATCACTAATGCATCCACTATTTCTTGGTCTACTTCCTTAAGCACTCTGGGATGCAGACCATCTGGCCCTGGGGATTTATCTGCCTTTAATCCCTTCAATTTACCTAACACCAATTTTACCTGCCATGTGCTGGGAGATGAAGGATACCACTTTGTGGAATCGTTTTACGACCTCCACCTTGTGAGATATAGTTGCTTTGTTTTCAGTGTTTCAAAGAAGACACAATGATGCTTCAGGTAATCTGCAGGACTAGAGATCATTTCCAAATAAGAAATTATTTGGGAGATGTTCTTTGATAAAACATAACATGCAGGTTTGTGAATGTTGGGGTTGGTGCCTGCCTGGAGTGATTGGACCTGGTTACTGAAAAGAACAAAGAGCCATAAATTACCAACTGTCACTTGCTGGGAAGAGGGCAATAAATTAATGCTGGCCTGGAGCAGAGCCAATAAAAAGGTGTTGGAGGTCAGACACATGACCTGCAGCCGATGACGCTGGAATGCAATATTTATACTGGGAAGGAACAAGTGTAAAAGTGGACACTAGGAGTGTGCTGTCAGCAATAAATCTCTCAAGAAACCCACCATCACAAGGAAGAGCCCCCACACCAGAGGCTGGGTGAAGAAGGGATCAATCATCTGGCCAACAGAGATCCTCTATTCCAGTGTTATAAATTGGACAAGTGATCTGAGTGAGTATTGGTACAGAGGGAAGAGTAGAATTCACGTTCTAAGTTGTTGGCCTGGGGTCAACGCAGTTATGTTGTTGTTTGTGCAGAGATGATGAACTGTGAGCTTCGATTAATTACGAGTTGCGTAGTGAATTTCCTAACCTAGTTCCGTTAACAAACGGTCAACACCATGAGACCATAAGATATAAGAGCAGAATTAGATAATTCAGCCCATTGAGTCTACTCCACCATTTCATCATGGCTGATCTATTTTCCCTCTTAAACGCACTCTTCTGCCTTTCCCATAACCTTTCACACCCTGTCTAATCGAGACCCTAGCTGGCTGGTGGTGAAGTGGCATCCTTACTGGAATTTGAGGCAGGTGGTCCAGGGTTCGAATCTGGCCGTCTTCTTGCATGCTTTCTATCCATGTTGAGAATCAAGCTAGCAACATGATGCACCATAGAGGAGAACAACGTAATCAAGACCCTATCAACCTTCACCTTAAATACACCCAGTGACCTGGCCTCCACAGCTGACTGTGGCAATGAATTCCACAGATTCACCACACTCTGGATAAAGCAATTCCTCCTCATCTTTGTTCTAAATGCACGTCCCTCTCTTCTGAGGCTGTGCGCTCTGATTCTACACTCTCCCACTATAGGAAACATCCTCTCTGCATCCTCTCTATCTACACCTCTCAATATTCAGTAGGCTTCAATGAGATCCCCCCACCCCCTCATTTTTCTGAATTCCAATGGGTACAGGCCCAGAGCCATCAAACATATGATAATGCTTTCATTCCCGGAATCATTCTCATGAAACTCCTCTGAACCCTCTCCAATGTCAGCACATACTTTCTTAGATATGGGGCCCAAAACTGCTCACAATACTCTAAGTGAGCCTCACTAGTGCCTTACAAAGCCTCAGCTTTACATTCCTACTTTTATATTCTAGTCCCTGTGAAATGAATGCTGTTGTTCCACTTGCCTTCCTCACCACCGACTCATCCTACAAGTTAAGCTTTAAGTAATCCTGCACGTTAGATTTTTGAATTTTCTGCCAGTTTAGAAAATAGTCTACACTTTTGTTTCTTCTACCAAAGTGCATGATCATACACTTCCTGACACTTTATTCCATCTGCCACTTCTTTGCCCATTCTCCTAATCTGTCTAAGTCCTTCTGCAGCCTCTCTACTTCTTCAACACTACCAATTCCCTCCACTAAAATGCCATCAATTCTGTCATCCAAATCATTGACATATAATGTAAAAAGAAATGGTCCCAACACTGATTCCAGCAGACCACTAGTCACTGGCAGCCAAACAGAAAAGGCTCCCTTTATTAGAAACATAGAAACATAGAAAATAGGTGCAGGAGTAGGCCATTCGGCCCTTCGAGCCTGCACCGCCATTTATTATGATCATGGCTGATCATCCAACTCAGAACACCGCCCCAGCCTTCCCTCCATACCCCCTGACCCCCGTAGCCATAAGGGCCATATCTAACTCCCTCTTAAATATAGCCAATGAACTGGCCTCAACTGTTTCCTGTGGCAGAGAATTCCACAGATTCACCACTCTCTGTGTGAAGAAGTTTTTCCTAATCTCGGTCCTAAAAGGCTTTCCCCCTATCCTCAAACTGTGACCCCTCGTTCTGGACTTCCCCAACATCGGGAACAATCTTCCTGTATCTAGCCTGTCCAATCCCTTTAGGATCTTATACGTTTCAATCAGATCCCCCCTCAATCTTCTAAATTCCAACGAGTACAAGCCCAGTTCATCCAGTCTTTCTTCATATGAAAGTCCTGCCATCCCAGGAATCAATCTGGTGAACCTTCTCTGTACTCCCTCTATGGCAAGGATGTCTTTCCTCAGATTAGGGGACCAAAACTGCACATAATACTCCAGGTGTGGTCTCACCAAGGCCTTGTACAACTGCAGTAGTACCTCCCTGCCCCTGTACTCAAATCCTCTCGCTATAAATGCCAGCATACCATTCGCCTTTTTCACCGCCTGCTGTACCTGCATGCCCACTTTCAATGACTGGTGTATAATGACACCCAGGTCTCGTTGCATCTCCCCTTTTCCTAATCGGCCACCATTCAGATAATAATCTGTTTTCCTATTTTTGCCACCAAAGTGGATAACTTCACATTTATCCACATTAAATTGCATCTGCCATGAATTTGCCCACTCACCCAACCTATCCAAGTCACCCTGCATCCTCTTAGCATCCTCCTCACAGCTAACACTGCCACCCAGCTTCATGTCATCCGCAAACTTGGAGATGCTGCATTTAATTCCCTCATCCAAGTCATTAATATATATTGTAAACAACTGGGGTCCCAGCACTGAGCCTTGCGGTACCCCACTAGTCACCGCCTGCCATTCTGAAAAGGTCCCGTTTATTCCCACTCTTTGCTTCCTGTCTGCTAACCAACTCTCCACCCACACCAATACCTTACCCCCAATACCGTGTGCTTTAAGTTTGCACACTAATCTCCTGTGTGGGACCTTGTCAAAAGCCTTCTGAAAATCCAAATATACCACATCCACTGGTTCTCCCCTATCCACTCTACTAGTTACATCCTCAAAAAATTCTATGAGATTCGTCAGACATGATTTTCCTTTCACAAATCCATGCTGACTTTGTCCTCACCCTTTGCCTCCTGCCAATCAGCCACTGCTTTATCCAGTCCTCCAGAACCATTCCAGAATTTACTGATTCTTGAAAGATCATTACTAAAGCCTCCACAATCGCTTCAGTTACCTCTTTCAGAACTCCAGGTCCATCTGATTCAATTGACTTATCTACCTTCTGACCTTTCATCTTCCCAGGAACCTTCTCTATAGTTATAGCAATTGCACTTACTTCTGCCCCCTAACACTCTTGAACTTCAGGCATATTGCTAGTGCCTTCTATAGTGAAGACTGGTGCAAAATACTTATTCAGTTTGTCCACCATTTCATTGTCCCCCATTACTACCATAGTTTTCCAGTGATATGATATCTACTCTCACCTCTCTTTCACTCCATATTTCTGGAAAAAACTTATGGTACCCTCTTTAATATAATTGGTTAGCTTACCTTCATACTTCATCTTTCTCTCTTTATGGATTTTAGTTGCCTTCTGTTGGTTTTTAAAAGCTTCCCCATCCTCTAACTTCCCACTAATTTTTGCTCTATTATATGCCCTCTCTTTTGCTTTTATTTTTGACATCCCTTGTCAGCCTGCCTTTAGAATACTTCCTGTTCTTTGGATTCATCAGCTGTGAGACAGGGGGAGCCTACTACATGGGCAACAGCTGGCTCTCCATATTGTACTGGCCTGGCTTACGTATCACGTAGACAGCTGGGACGCAGTATTCAAAGTCGACCCTGACCAACGGAGGTGTTGAACCACAAATTAACTTGAAATTCATTAATAAAGTTTATTGTATTTATGTAATAACTAACGTCACAAAGCAAGTATTTGAAATTATTTTCTAGAACATTGAACAGGAACGGTCCCTTTGGTCCACAATGTTGTGCTGAACCAATTAAATTAGTAATCAAATAGCCAACTAAACCAGAAGCTTAATCACAATCAGAATCAGGTTTAATACCACTGGCACAAGTCGTGAAACTTGTGGTTTTGCAGTAATAGTATATTATGATAAATAATAAAAAACCTATATATATAAAAAACTAGTAAGTAGTGCGAAGGTGAGCAAACATGGAAAAAGAAAAAACTAATCCCTTCTACCTACACAATGTCCATATCTTTCAATTTTCCTCACATTCATACGTTATCTTAAACGTCTCTTAAAAGTTTCTAATGTATCTGCCTCTACCACCACCCCAGGCAGCGCATTCCAGGTACCCATCACTCTTGGTGTAAAAAACTTACTCCTCACATCTCCTTTGAAACAACGCCCTTTCACCTTAAATGCATGCCCTCTGGTATCAGACATGTCAATCCTGGGAAAAAGGTATTGTCTGTCTACTCTGTGTATGTCTTTCCGAATCTTATTCTCATAATCTCATAATCCAATTTTGCAGCAATTTTATCCAAAGCTAATTTATTAAATCATATTGTGGTTTCTAATCTGAACAGTTAAGGGATTAGCCAATTTATACTCTTGCTGAAGTTTATGCAATCTTCATTGTCACCAAAGAAGAACTTTATTCCCAAGAGCCTAGAAGATTGAGGTAATATTTTACAGAGGTATATAAAATTCTGAGAGATATAGGTAGGGAAAATGCAGGCAGGCTTTTTCCACTGAAGCTGGGTGAGACTAGAGTCATAGAGTACTACAGCACAAAAACAGGACCTTTGGCCCATCTAATCCATCTATTACTTTGCCTAGTTCCACCAGCCTGCACTCAGATCATCTCCCTCCATACCCCTCTCATCCATGTTCCTATCCAAATTTCTCTGACATGTTGAAATCAGATCTGCATCCACCACTTCCGATGGCAGCTGGTTCCACACTCTCACCACCCTCTGAATGAAGAAGTTCTCTCTCAGGTTCCCCTTAAACATTTCATCTTTCACCCTTAACCTATGTTGGAAACGTGGAGACTACATTGGGATCAGGAAGAATACCTGGCCAGCACAGACTCCGTTTCCCGGACATTACCTTTTCTCTTCTGACTGTTCATGGAGGCTTAGGGAAATCCAGTGGGTGTGCTCATAGGTATTTAGTTGTGTAAATTCATGTGTTTTATGAACTGATCCAATAAAGGTACTTGCCAATAAATACAGATTCTCTCTGTGCCTGAATGATCATTATTGTTGAGAGTTAATACTTGAGGGTTGATCCCTGTAGCATGGTCTATATTTATTTTCTATGCTCTACAAATTACAAAAAGCTTCAGTCTTCAGTGGTTATGAAGTATTTACTACAGTTCTCATCTTCTACCTGAGCATCATTTCAAACACAAATGTCAATTAAACGTCACCTGAACATCATTTGCTGGATTCCAGTCGATATCATACAGAACCAATCGAGATGCTCCGATCAGATTTAATCCAACTCCGCCTGCCTTTGAACTGAGTAAGAAGACAAAGTGCTGGCTGTGCTTGCTGTTGAACGATTCCACAATATGCTGTCGATGGCTGACAGGGGTTTGTCCATCCAATCGGGTGTAGCTGTATCCAGAGGACTTGCACATTTCTTGCAAGAGGTCCAGCGTCTGAGTGTAGTTTGAAACAAGCACAACTCTGCAACAGGAGAAATTAAAACAAGCAATTTAAACGCCAAGTCAGATTAAAAAGATGAGGGTGTCAAGGCCAAGGGCGAACGACAAACCAGTGTACAGGTCACTACAACGTGAGATCTTACCCGTCTCAGTGCTGAACTGAGCCTACAGCTGTGGCCTGCAGTCATCAGCACCCATTTCAGCACTGAAATGGCTCCACGGCTGTGGCCTGCAGCTATCAGGCTCCTGGACCAGTTACCTCCGTGGCTGTGAACTCACTTTCAGGGAGTCTGCAGTTCATATTCTGTCATTTTTTTTTATTGTTTGCTGATTCTTTTTCTTTCTTTTTCACACAGTGAATGTTTGTGGTGTGGAGTTTTTAGTGGATTCTATTGTGATTTTTATACACTGTACATTTGAACTTTCTGAAGCCCCCATATTAATAGTGTACTGTGTGAGAGCATTTCATACAAAACCTGACTGGCATTTTTATAAACATATACGATAGGATACACTCAATGGCCATTTTATTCAGTACACCTGCTTATTAATGCAATTATCTAATCAGCCAATCATGTGGCAGCAACTCAATGCATGAATGCACGCAGACTTGGTCAAGAGGTTCAGTTGTTGTTCAGACCAAAAATCAGAATGAGGAAGAAATGTGATCTAAGTGACTAAAGAGATAATGATGAGCAAACTAGAGGGCCTGAAGGTAGATAAGTCCCCTGGTCCTGATGGGATGCATCCCAGGGTGCTGAGGGAATTGACGGAGGATATAGTAGACGTGTTGGTAATCATTTACCAAAACTCTCTAGACTCTGGGCAGGTCCCGGCAGATTGGGAGACAGCAAATGTCACGCCACTTTTTAAAAAAGGATGTAGACAAAAGTCAGGCAATATAGGCCAGTTAGCTTACCATCTGTAGTCAGGAAAATGCTTGATGCTGTCATTAAGGAAGAAATAGCAAAACATTTAGGAAGGAGTGGTTCCATTAGACAGACATAGCATGGATTCAGAAAGGGCAGGTCCTCTTTGACAAACTTACTGGAGTTCTTTGAGGACATTATGAGTGCAGTGGATAGAGGGGAACAGGTGGATATCGTATACTTGGATTTCCAGAAGGCGTTCGATAAGTTGCCGCACAAGGGACCTATAAATAAGATATGGATGCATGGAATCAGAGGAAGTGTATTGGCATGGATAGTGGTTTGGTTAACCAATAGAAGTTGGTATAAATGGGTGTTTCTCCGGTTGGCAGTCAGTGGTGAGTGGGGTGCCGCAGGGGTCGGTGCTGGGCCCGCAACTGTTTACAATTTACATTGATGATTTGGAAGAGGGGACTGAGTGTAGCGTAGCAGAATCTGCTGATGATACCAAACTAAGTGGAAAAGCAAATTGTACAGAGGATGTGGAGAGTCTGCAGAGGGATAGAGATAGATAGGTTAAGTGAGTTGGCTGAGGTCTGGCAGATGGAATACAATGTTGGTAAATGCAAGATCATCCACTTTAGAAGGAATAATAGGAGAGCAGATTATTATTTAAGTGGTGAAAGATTGCAGCATGCTGTTGTGCAGAGGGACTTGGGAGTGCTTGTTCATGAATCACAAAAAGTTGGCTTGCAGGTACAACAGGTTATTAAGAAGGCAAATGAAATGTTGGCCTTCATTGCTAGAGGGATTGAATTCAAGAGCAGGGAGGTCATGCTGCAACTATACAGGGTACTGATGAGGCCAAACCTGGAGTACTGTGTGCAGTTCTGGTCTCCATACTTGAGGGAAGGATATACTGGCTTTGGAGGCAGTGCAGAGAAGGTTCAACAGGCTGATTCCAGAGATGAAGGGGTTAATCTATGAGGAGAGATTGAGTCGCCTGGGATTATACTCTCTGGAATTCAGAAGAATGAGGGGGGATCTTACAGAAACATACAAAATTTTGAAAGGGACAGATAAGATAGAAGTAGGAAAGTTGTTTCCATTGGTAGGTGAGACTAGAACTGGGGGACATTGTCTCAAGATTCAGGGGAGAAGATTTAGGACGGAGATGAGCAGAAACTCTTTTTCCCAAAGAGTGGTGAATCTGTGGAATTCTCTGCCCAGGGAAGCAGTTGAGGCTTCTTCACTAAATACATTTAAGATACAGTTAGATAGATTTTTACATAGTGGGGGAAATAAGGGTTATGGGGAAAAGGCAGGTAGATGGAGCTGAGTTTACGGACAGATCAGCCATGATCTTATTGAATGGCGGGGCAGGCTCGATGGGCCAGATGGCCGACTCCTGCTCCTATTTCTTATGTTCTTATGTGACTTTGTGGAATGATTGTTAGTGCCAGACGAGATGATTTGAGTATCTCAGATACTGTTGATCTCCTGGAATTTTCACACACAACAGACTCTAGAGTTTACAGAGAATGGTGCAAAAAAACAAAAAAAAATCCAGTGAGCAGCAGTTCTGTGGGCAAAATTACCTTATGTGAGAGGTGAGGAGAGTGGCCAGACTGGTTTAAGCTGATAGGAAGGCAACAATAACTCAGATAATCACACGTTACAACAGTGGGTGTGCAGACGAGCATCGTTAAACACAAAACATGTCGATGGGCTGCAACACAGACCACATAAATACAAGACCAGACAAGCTCGCAGCACGGATAGTACTTGCTCTTGTCATATGGCACCAGCAATCTGTGTTCAATTCCTGCAGCTGTCTGAGAAGTTTGTATATTCTCCCTGTAAATGCGTGGGTTTCCTCCAGGTGCTCCAGTTTCCTCCTTCATTCCAAAGACATAAGGTTAGGGCGAGCAAGTATCTCCACTCTGCCACTCATATATGTGTGACAAATAAAACCAATCTTTAATCTTTATGAGCCTCTGTGGAGCCTCTATATCTGGTAGTGATGTGACCATACATCTATATACAGTACGATCACTCCATTCGAGTATGATGTTCTCCTAAGGGGTTGTCTATTGGTGGCTAGAGAGGCCGATCTGGATCCACACATTCTGGGGGGGGGGTGCAATGTGGGCAAGAGTAAGTGGTGGCTGTGGTCAGTGTTTGGGTCTTTTGGTTGTTCAGTCTCTCCTTTCACAGCTGCTGCTTGTTCTCAGCAGCACAGAGGAGGTCGTTCTCATGTAGAACAGCTCACTCTTGAACAGATTTCCTCCAGGTGTATCTATTGAGTGTAATGTCTTCCCAGTTTTTAGATACCTTGTTGAATTTCTTCAGGCTGAGTTTGATGTTACCTTTGAAGTGTTTCCTTTGCCCACTAGGAGCTTGCTGACCTTCCTTCAAATGCGGGTAAAGGATCTGTTTGGGAGACCATAGGTACAGGAGCAGAATTAAGCCATTTGGCCGATCAAGTCTGCTCCACCATTTCCTCATGGCTGATCCAATTTTCCTCTAAACTCCAATTTCCCGGCATACCCCTTCATGCCCTGACCCATCGAGAATCTATCAACCTCTGCCTTAAATATACATACAAACGCGGCCTCCACAGCCACCTGTGACAATGAATTCCACAGATTCATCACTCTCTAGCTAAAGAAATTCCTCCTCATCTCTGTTCTAAAGGGACACCTCTCTATAATTAGGCTTTGTCCTCTGGTCTTAGACTCTCCCACCATAGGAAACATCCTCTCCACATCCACCCTATCAAGGCCTTTCACCATTTGATAGGTTTCAATGAGGTCACCCCTCATTCCTCTGAATTCTAGTGAATACAGGCCCAAGACCATCAAACACTCTTCATATGACGAGCCATTCAATCCTGGAATCATTTTCATGAACGTCATTTGAACCCTCTCAAGTTTCAGCACATCCTTTCTAAGACAAGGGGCCCAAACCTGCTCACAATACTCCGTGAGGCCTCACCAGTGACTTAAAAAGTCTCAACATTACATCCTTGCTTTTATATTCTAGTCCTCTTGAAAAGAATGCTAACATTGCATTTGCCTTCCTCATCACAAACCCAACCTGCAAATTAACCTTTAGGGAATCCTGCACAAGGACTCCCAAATCCCTTTGCGCCTCAGATTTTTGTATTTTCTCTCCATTTAGAAAATAGTCACACTTTAATTTCTCCTGCCAAAGTACATGACCATATGCTTCCCGACACTATTCCATCTGCCATTTCTTTACCCATTCTCCTAATCCATCTAAGTCCTTCTGTAGGCTCTCTACTTCCTCAAAACTGCCTACCCCTCCATCTATCTTCATATTGTCTGCAAACTTTGCAAAAAAGTCATAAATTCCATCATCCAAAAATATTAACGTATGACGTAAAAAGAAACACCTATCTACATGTTACGTGACCATGGTTCTGTTTACTGTGAGTGCCACTTTAAAACCTAGATGAGGCAGGACTATGATGTCAGTATAACAAGCTGAGACAGACCGCTGGGACTTTCAGTAGAGAGAGAGGGAGAGAGAGAGGGGAAGTTTTGGACCGCAAGCTGCCAGCCGTAGCTTTCTGTAAAAATGCGTAAAGTCTGATACTTTCCCATGCCCACAGGACTGGGATGATTAATGGCACACCGTGCACAATGGATGTGTGACTGTCACTTTGTATGATCCATATGTAGATTTTGTTGGAGTATCCTGTGGTGACCACTCTTGTTAACCCTTACCTGGATTCAGGTGTGTTAAATGGTAACCACTTGTGCGAAGGGATACTCTGTGACTGTCACCTTGTGATATTTCTATGTGGATTTCGGAACGACTCGACGGGTAAGATCTTCGGCGACTGTTACTTCATTTTCCCACTGTGGAACCTGTAGAATTTTTGTGATCTCCTTCTCTTTACATTTTAACATGGATTTACAAATCTCTCCCCTCACTTATTTCGTGGAGTACTGGACCTTTCTAGTTTGCCATCTTAAGACTTTAAGAACTGTTCCTAAGCTTGACGGTTTTGGAGCCACACACACGCATAACACTTAACTTCTGTTTATTTCGTTTAAGTTTCTATATTTTGAGTAGATACTAATAAAGATGGTGGTTTTAACATTAAAACCTGACTCAATTTGTGATCTATTGCTGCTGGTACGTAACATACATCTCTAGAAATATCTAAGAGTCCACTATATATTTGTAGTAATTTGCAAGAGTCTTGAGTGCCATACCAAATCTCATCAAAATCCTACTAAGATATAAAGATGAGGAAGTCTGCCGATGCTGTAGATCCAAAGTGACCCACATAAAATGCCAGAGGAACTCAGCAGCTCAGGGAGCATCTACGGAAATGAATAAACAGTCAACGTTTCTGTCCCAGACCCTTCCTCAGGACTCAGATCTTCTCACTGACTTAAGTTTTACCATGGCTCCTTTGTGCTACAACTCAGTCAAAGGATGTCTCAGTATCAAAGGCAGTCATTTTGAACAGACATCTGGATCTCAGTCCATGTCCATGTTTTGATCAAGGCTGTGAAGAAGCTGCAGCTAAGTAGTCCCAACAAAACCCAATCTGGACAATCAGTGAGTGAGGCAATGGCCAGCTCAGGCACTGGTTGTGCTAGCAAGGGTTTCTTCATGATGGATATTGAGTGACTTAACAGTGAAATACAATGTTGGAAAGTGTATGGTTATGCACTTTGGCAGAAGAAATAAACAGGCAGACTATTGTTTAAATGGGGAGAGAATTCAAAGTTCTGAGATGCAATGGGACTTGGGCATCCTCGTGCAGGATACCCTTAAGGTTAACCTCCAGGTTGAGTCGGTGGTGAAGGCGGCGAATGCAACGTTGGCATTCATTTCTAGAGGAATAGAGTATAGGAGCAGGGATGTGATGTTGAGGCTCTATAAGGCGCTGGTAAGGCCTCACTTGGAGTACTGTGGGCAGTTTTGGGCTCCTTATTTAAGAAAGGATGTGCTGACGTTGGAGAGGGTACAGAGAAGATTCACTAGAATGATTCCGGGAATGAGAGGGTTAACATATGAGGAACGTTTGTCCGCTCTTGGACTGTATTCCTTGGAGTTTAGAAGAATGAGGGGAGACCTCATAGAAACATTTCGAATGTTAAAAGGCATGGACAGAGTGGATGTGGCAAAGTTGTTTCCCATGATGGGGGAGTCTAGTACGAGAGGGCATGACTTAAGGATTGAAGGGCACCCATTCAGAACAGAGATGCGAAGAAATTTTTTTAGCCAGAGGGTGGTGAATCTATGGAATTTGTTGCCACGGGCGGTAGTGGAGGCCAAGTCATTGGGTGTATTTAAGGCAGAGATTGATAGGTATCTGAGTAGCCAGGGCATCAAAGGTTATGGTGAGAAGACGGGGGAGTGGGACTAAATGGGAGAATGGATCAGCTCATGATAAAATGGCGGAGCAGACTCATGGGCCGAATGGCCAGCTTCTGCTCATTTGTCTTATGGTCTTATAATCAGTGACTGATTATGACCTAGTTAAGAGTAGATACCATAGCGGGTCTACTACAGACACAGCCCAGTCCATCAAAGACAAACCCCTCCCCACCACTGAGCATATCTACAAAGGGCACTGCCACAAGAAAGCTGCATCCATCATCAAAGGCCCCCACCACCCAGACCATGCTCTCTTCTCACTGCTGCCATCAGGGTCCCACACCACAGAGTCAGGAATAGTTATTATCCCCCAACCACCAGGCTCCTGAACCAGAGGGGATAGTCCCACTCTCCTCAACTCTGAACTGATTCTAAAGTCTACAGACTCACTTTCAAAGACTCTCCACAACTCATTCTCAGTATTATACTTTTATTTATAGTATGTCTTCTTCTGCACACTGGCTGTTTGTCAGTCTTTGTTTATGTATAATTTTTTTGTAAATTCTATTGTATTTCTTTATTTTCCTGTAACTGCCTGCATGAAAATGAATGTCAAGGTCGTGGATAATGACATAAACACAAGAGATTCTGCAGATGCTGGAAATCCACGGCAACACACACAAAATCCTGGAGGAACTCAGCAGGTCAGGCAGCATCAATGGAGAAGAGTAAACGGCCGACATTTCAGGCCAAGACCCTTCTTCAGGACTGAGAAGAGAGGGGGGAGATGCCAGAAAAAAGGTGGGGGAGGGGAAGGATGCTACCTGGATGGTAGGTGAAACAAGGTGAGTAGGAAAGCTAAAGGGCTGGAGAAGAAAGAATCTGACAGGAGAGGAGGGTGGACAATAGGAGAAAGGGAAGGAGGAGGGGGCCCAGGGGGAAATAATAGGTAGGTGAGAAGTGGTAAAATGCCAGAATAGGTAGTAGAGGAGGAAGGGAGGGGGACGGTGTCATACTGCATGCAGGTATGGTGACATATAAAGTAAAAAGCTTTACGCTACGTCTCTGTCGAAATGTGCAATATGCAATTTATAGTAATTCATAATAAATAGTATGTACAACAGGACAGTCAATATAACACAGAAATACAATTGTATCAGCATGAGTTAATCGGTCTGATGGCCTGGTGGAAGAAGCTGTCTCGGAGCCTGTTGGTCCTGGCTTTTATGCTGCGGTAAACATAAATAGAAACATAAAAAACCTGCAGCATAATACAGGCTCTTAGGCCCATAATGCTGTGCCGAATATGTACTTACTGGATCCACAAAACAAGATCCCCTTGGATCCCATGCTTCCTTACTTTCTCAATAACCCTTGAATGGGGTACCTTGTAAAATGCCATGCTGAAATCCATATACACTACATCTATGGCTCTACCTTCATCAATGTGTTTAGTCACATCCTTAAAAAATTCAATCAGGCACGACCTGCCTTTCACAAAGCCATATTGACTATTCCTAATCATATTATGCCTCTCCAAATGTTCATAAATCCTGCCTCTCAAGATCTTCTCCATCAACTTACCAACCACTGAAGAAAGACTCACTGGTCTATAATTTCCTGGGCTATCTCTACTCCTTTTCTTGAATGTGAACAACACCTGCAACCCTCCAATCCTCCGGAACCTCTCCCGTCCCCACTGATGATGCAAAGATCATTGCAAGAGGCTCAGCAATCTCCTCCCTCGCCTCTCACAGTAGCCTGAGGTATATCTCGTCCAGTCCCAGTGACTTATTCAACTTGATGCTTTCCAAAACCTCCAGCACATCCTCTTTCTTAATGTGTATACGCTCAAGCTTTTCAGTCCGCTGTAAGTCATCCCTACAATCGCCAAGACCCTTTTCCATAGTGAATACTGAAGCAAAGTACTCATTAAGTCCCTCTGCTATCTCCTCCGGTTCCATACACACTTTTCCACTGTCACACTTGATTGGTCCTATTCTCTCACGTCTTATCATCATGCTCTTCACATATTTGTAGAATGCCTTGGGGTTTTCCTTAATCCTGCTCACCAAGGCCTTCTCATGGCTCCTTCTGGCTCCCCTAATTTCATTCTTAAGCTCCTTCCTGCTAGCCTTATAATTTTCCAGATCTCTACCTTTGCCTACTTTTTTGAACTTTTCATAAACTTTTCTTCCCTTCCTGCTAGATTTTCAACAGCCTTTGTACACCACAGTTCCTGTACTTTACCATCCTTTCCCTGTCTCATTGGAATGTACCTATGCAGAACGCCACGCAAATATTCCCTGTGCATTTTCCACATTTCTGCCATACATTTCCCTGAGAGCATCTGTTGTTAATTTATGCTTCCAAGTTCCTGCCCGATAGCTTCAAATTTCCCCTTACTGCAATTAAACGTTTTCCTAACTTGTCTGTTCCTATCTTTCTCCAATGCTCTGGTAAAGGAGATAGAATTGCGATCACTATCTCCAAAATGCTCTCCCACTGAGAGATCTGACACCTGACCAGGTTCATTTCCCAATACCAGATCAAGTACAGCCTCTCCTCTTGTAAGCTTATCTAAATATTGTGTCAGGAAACCTTCCCGAACACACCTAACAAACCCCACCCCATCTAAACCCCTCATTCTAGGGAGATGCCAACCAATATTGGGGAAATTAAAATCTCCCATCATGACAGGCACATCTCCCATTATTGCACAGTTCCAGAACCTCTCTCCCTATCTGCTCCTCATTGTCCCTGTTACTATTGGGTGGTCTTTAAAAAACACCCACTAGAGTTATTGACCCCTTCCTGTTCCTAACTTCCACTCACAGAGACCTGTAGACAATACATCCATGACATCCTCTTTATCTGCAGCCGTGACATTATCTCTGATCAGCAGTTCCATGCCCCCACCTCTTTTACTTCCCTCCCCATCCTTTCTGAAACATCTAAAGCTTGGCACTTGAAGTAACCATTCCTGTCCCTGAGCCATCCAAGTCTCTGTAATGGCCACAACACCATAGCTCCAAGTACTGATCCACGCTCTAAGCTCATCCGCTTTGTTCATAATACTCCTTGCATTAAAACAGACACATCTCAAACCATCAGCTGAGCACATCCCTTCTCTATCACCTACCTATCCTCCGTCTCACACTGTCTCCAAGCTTTCTCTATTTGTGAGCCAACCACCTCTTCCTTGGTCTTTTCAGTTCGGTTCCCAACCCCCAGCAATTCTAGTTTAGACTCTCTCCAATAGCCTGAACAAACCTCGCCGTCAGGATATTGGTCCCCCTGGGATTCAAGTACAACCCATCCTTTTTGTACAGGTCACACCTGCCCCAAAAGAGGTCCCAATGATGCAGAAATCTGAATCCCTGCCCCCTGCTCCAATCCCTCAGCCACACATTTATCCTCCACCTCACTCTATTCCTATACTCACTGTCACATGGCATAGGCTATAATCCCGAGATTACTACCTTTATGGTCCTGCTTCTCAACTTCCTTCCGAACTCCCTATAGTCTGTTTTCAGGACCTCTTCCCTTTTCCTGCCTATGTCGTTGGTACCAATGTGTACCTCGACCTCTGGCTGTTCACCTTCCCACTTCAGGATATTGTGGACGCGATCAGAAACATCCTGGACCCTAGCACCTGGGAGGCAAACTACCATCCGTGTTTCTTTCCTGCGTCCACAGAATCGCCTGTCTGACCCCCTAACTCTGGAGTCCCCTATCGCTGCTGCCATCCTCTTCCTTTCCCAACCCTTCTGAGCCACAGGGCCGGACCCTGTGGCAGAGGCACAACCACTGTTGCTTCCCCCAGGTAGGTCACTCCCCCCAACAGTACTCAAGCAGGAGTACTTATTGTTGAGGGGGACAGCCACAGGGGTACTCTCTAGCATCTGACTCCTGCCCTTCCCTCTCCTGACTGTTACCCACTTACCTGTCTCCCGAGGCCCCAGTGTGACTACTTGCCTATAGCTCCTCACTTTTCCTGACCATCTCCAGTTCCCTAACCCAGTCCTTAAGGAGCTGCAGCTCCATACACCTGGTGCAGATGTGGCCGTCCGGGAGACTGGGAGACTCCAGGACCTCCCACATCTGACACCCAGTACAGGACACCGGCCTCGCAGACATACTTCCTATTCCTGCTCTTCACAAGTAACTTATCTCGCCTCGACCCTCTATCGCCGAAGCCCTATTGAGCCAAAGCCTTGCTACTCTGACTCCCTCTACTCCGACACCCGCTCTATAAAGCTATCTTCTTTTTAAATTCTTCATGCTGGTCTAACTCACTAACGTCCACGCGCCTGTGCGGTCATGCCTTGATCAAACAGCTGAAGAAAAAATGCTCTCCTTTTAAATCCGTCCCGCCAGTCTAACTCGCTGACATCCATGTGCCTGCTCAGTCGTGCCTCGATCAAACTGCTGAAGAAAAAATGTTCTGCTTTTAAATCCTTCCCACTGGTCTAACTTACTGACGTCCACGTGCCCGCGCAGTTGTGCCTCAATCCATGCACTCCTTTTCAAAGTTCAAAGTAAATTTATCATCAAGGTACGTATACGTTACCATATTCACAAACGTTTGTACCTTGAGGTTCATTTTCTTGTGGGCATTTACAATAGAACAAAGAAATACAGTAGAATCAATGAAAAATTACACACAAACAAATTAAGACATCTTCGCCAATCAACCCATGGCAAATGCATTCATACATTTATACAATATTTTTACGTGACTATGCAAAAATATTTCTAAAATTAGATTTTCAGATTGCTGAGGCTTTATAAGACCGCATTTGGAGTATTGTGAGCAGTTTTAGGCCCCTTATCTAAGAAAAGATGTGTTGGCATTGGTGAGGGTCCTCTGTCTGATGGTCTAAGACTCTCAAGAAATAGAAATCCAGCTCCTTTCCCTACCTTTCAGCTGAACTCTGTGCACGAATGCCTACTAAAAGATCTCTCAGTACTTTTAGTTTCCCTGAATCCATGGCAGTGAATACATCTGGTTCACGGTTCATCGAAAATATGCTGGTCAGATCTTTGTAAGGGTTCATGTCCAACGGTGGATCAAAATCGGGATTTATGGAGCAATTTTCATTTCCCTAAGAAAGTGAAGAGACGGGTCATTTATTCCATTTTAATTAATGTGCCAGAAACCAAGATAATTCTTACAGTGCTTCGAAAGCTTTTCTCTGAAGAAATATTGACTCCAAAGTAGCAGGTTACACTGCTCTTCAATACATTATTCTGGGATATATTTCTGAGGTGCACAGACCATAGACGTTACAGCATAGTACAAGCCCTTTGGTTCACAATGTTGAGCTGACTTTTTAACCTACTCTAAGATCAAGCTAACCCTTCCCTCCCACAAAGCCCTCAATGTTTCTTTCATCAATCTAAGGGTTTCTTAAACGTTCCTAATATACTTGCCTCTACCACCACCTCTGGCAGTGTGTTCCATGCACCCACCAATCTGTGTAAAGAACCTAAACCTCTGACATTCCCCCCTCCCCCATACTTTCCTCCAATCACCTTAAAATAATGCCCCCTTGTATTCACCATTTCTGTCCTGGAAAAAAACACTCTAGCTGTCCACTCAGTCAATGCCTCTTATCATCTTGTACACCTCTTTCACTCCAAAGGGAAAAGCCCTGACTCAGTCAACCCTTCTTCATAAGACATGCTCCCTGATCCCAGGCAGCACCCTGGTAAATCTCCTCTGCACCTCTCTAAGGCAAATTCCTCCATTTCTATAAACACAGTACATTTTTACACAACAATTAAACTACTAAGTCATTAAAGTACTTTTTAAATTCAAACTTCTTAAATCAATATTAATCCTCAAGCAGCTATACTCATTCACCTCAATGCAGAATTATCAGAACATTTTTGTGAAGTGAACTCTATTGCAGAAAAAGTATCAAGAAATGGCAGAAATGGTCAATAATAGCACTATAGGGCTATTAATAGAAACATAGAAAACCTACAGCACAATACAGGCCCTTCGGCCCACAAAATTGTGCTGAACATCTCCCTACCTTAGAAATTACTAGGCTTACCTATAGCCCCTGATTTTTCTAAGCTCCATGTACCTATCCAAAAGTCTCTTAAAAGTTTTGTTTTATTAAAACAAAAACTTCATGCCATTTAAAATGTTTCTTCCCCAGGCAGTTAACCTGATCAACCATTCTAGTTAGCCCCCTCCCTACCCCCTCTATCTTTTACCCACTGTCACTGCAGTGCACTGTAAACACTTTAAACCACTTTTTTGTAAAGCTGTTTACATACTGGCATTTACGTATTTAAGGACATTTTATTCCATATCTGTACTTTAACCTCTAACTTTATTTTTTATATAATTATTTACACTTTATATTTGTTGAATGTTGCTGTTTTTGTTGCATGTCACACCCTGACCAACCCACCACAGCAAATTCCCAACACTTGTAAATGTATTTGGTGAATAAAGTTTACCCTTGATCCTTGAAAAAACTGTTAGCGGCTCCTCTGTGTTTTTGTAAACTTTTCTCCATTCCTCGCCTGAATCATGTTGCAATAAAAGTCAAAGGCTCAAATTATTACTTTCACTAACAAACTATTCATCCCTGTTAGGGCCAACAGTTTGGTCTATTCCAGCATTTTGATTTCTGCTGATTTGCTGATGTGATGATAGGCATTTGGAAAAGAAATAGTGTCATAGAGTGATAGAGCACAGAGCACAGAGCACAGAATAGGCCCTTTGGTCCGTCTAGACCACACCGAACCGTTATTCTGTCTAGTCCCATCAACCGGCACCTTCAACCCCCTCCACACCCTTCTCACCTACGTACTTGTCCAAATTTCCCTTGCTATTGCTATCAAGCTCACATTCACCACTTCCACTAGCATCTCATTCCACAATCACACTATCCTCAGAGTCCAAGTTTGGAACTTACCCACTCAGGTGCCCCTTAAATATTTCACCTTTCATCCTTAGCCTGTGACCTCTAATTCTCATCTCAATCTCAGTAGAAAAAGCCTGCTATCTATACCTGTCATAATTTTGTATACCTCTATCAAATCTCCCCTCATTCTCCTACGCAAAGGGAATACAGTCCTAACCTATTCAAGCTTTCCCTCTAACTCAGCTCTGGCAGTTCTGACAACATACTTGTAAATTTTCACTCTATTCTTTTGTTATCTTTTCATGAGCAGAGAGCATTCTGCCAGGTTGCATGATTGAATGGTCCAGAAACTGCCCTGCGGTGGACAGGAAGACTCTACAATGGGTTGTCAAAACTGCCCAACGCATCACCAGCACCAGCCTACCAACCATCAAAGGTGTCGGACAAGGACCAGTAACATCTTGAAGGATCCCACTAACCCTCCTCATGGACTGTTTGTCCCACTCCCATCAGAGAGGACGCTATGCAATATCCATGCCAGGACCACCAGACTGAAAAACTGTTACTTTCCCCAAGCAGTAAGGCTGATCAACACCTCCACCCACTAACCCACCCCTCCACACCCCCAACCATCACTACTGTATCATTTCCTGTCAGTCCAGACACTCCTCTGCCGAGAGTCACTTTGTGAACGTACAATCTGTGTAAAAACTATCTTATGTATTTACATTTATTGTGTTCTTGTATTATTGTGTCCTTTATCTTACTGTGTTTATTTTTTGAGCTGCACTGGATCTATTTATTTTATGTATTTAGAGATACAGCATGAAGTATGCCCTTCTGGCTCTTCAAGTCGTGCTGCCCCCAACAACTACCGTGGCACACAATTCCAGGGACCGAACAGATAATCAAATGGCCAACTAATCTAATCTCTTCTGCCTACACAATGTCCATATCCTTTCATTTCCCTCGCATTCATGTGCCTGTCTAAGTGTCTCTTAAAAGTCTCCAACATATCTGCCTCTACCACCACCAAAGGCAGTGCATTCCAGGCACCCACCACTGTGTGTGCAAAAAAACTTGCCTCTTGTATCTCCTTTGAAATTAACCCATCTCACCTTAAATGTACGTCCTCTGGTACTAGACATTTCAACCCTGGGAGAAAAAGATATTGTCTGCCTCCTCTGACTATGCCTGTCATAATCTTATAAAGATTACTACTGGCTCTTAGGGAGCTGATGCTCATATGCACCTCAAACCAATACCTTTACTGTATTATAGAGAAGCGTAGGGTGATTGCAGAGTTTCTTCAGTAACCCTATGCATATTAAGTGGAGACTGCTATCCAGCGTTCCCTGTAGGAAAGATTTCACTGTGTGAGACGACAGTAGCTTGTGATAGAGTTCGAGCTGCAGCGCAGTGGGGCGGCAGAAGATAATCCATTCAGTCTTCGGAGGGAGGTAATTGTTAATGATGTCCTGTGTGCGCCGAAGTATGAAGAGCCCCGTTAATCGGCATAGCTCCGCTGCCCTTTCTTCACCCAACTGCTTTTCATCCTGCGGACAAAAAGAAATCGCAAATGAGCAAAGGCTGGAATGTTGAGGAGAGAATTCCTGAATTAATGCATTTTCGAACAAGGCTTCATTGTTTATTGTTCAGCTTTACGGGCATTTTTGGCCAAGAAACTGAACAATTGTATAGGTTAAACTTGCAAACACATACACCCGAAACAACTCTATTGTAATATTATTAAATATTTGGAGGCTTGAAAACCAATTTAACACAATCAGATTTGCTTGTAAAATCTTTATTCATGCACTTTTTGCATCATCTTGCTGTTCACCCTCCATTCTGAAGCTAGCCAGTTTGAAGTGCATGTGGGTGGTCCATAAGAGGCATATTATGATCAGAAACTTGATGTCTTTTGTACAATTCCTTTACAAACTCATTGCAGTGGCAAAGAATGGTCAAAATTTAAAGCAGAAAACAAAGATACGCACGAAGAGACTGAAGTTCAGTTTTATCATACAAAGCTGACACTCTGCCTAGTTCTGATACATAGTGGATTTCCCCTGCCTCACCTTAAAAATCAGCAGCTGGTGGCATACTTCTAAGATTAAGATTAATGTTATTTGTCGCATTTCAAATAAAACAGACAGGAAAAAGTGTCACTGGTGTCAACAACCAATCAGTCTGAGTATGAACTGGGGGCAGCCCGCAAGTTTCGTAATGCTTCCAGCACCACCATGATATGCCCACAATTTGCTAATCCTAGTATGTCTTTGGAAAATGGGAGGAAAGCTTCCTTCAGTTAGTCCTGATGAAGGGTCTCGGCCCGAAACGTCGACTGTACCTCTTCCTAGAGATGCTGCCTGGCCTGCTGCGTTCACCAGCAACTTTGATGTGTGTTGCTTGAATTTCCAGCGTCTGCAGAATTCCTCGTGTTTATGATATAATATTCAAGTAGACAAAAGCATACTTATGGAGGGTATGTTGGAGTATGTTGTTTATAAAGGCTTGGAAAATGCTGGAGTGCTTGCAAGGCCGAAGGGCATAACCAGGTACTCATAGTGCCCGGGCGGTGTATTCAATGCAGTCTTCCACTCATCACCTTCCCTAATAAGGACCAGATTATATGCAGTCCATAGGTCTAGTTTTGTGAATACCCACGCTCCAAGGAGCATTTCGGAAGTTGTATTTATGAGTGGAAGGGGTTAGCGACTCTTGGCCATTATGCGGTTTAACCCCCAATAATCAATGCATGGCTGCAGGCTCCCATATTTCCCGAAGCAGAAGCCTGCACCGGCGGGTGAGGTGGAGGACCGAATGAAGCCTGTGAAAAGAGTTTCCTTTATATACTTCTTCATTGCACTTCTCTCTGGGCTTGACAGCATACAATTGATCCCATGGGGGACAAGAACCAGGCAGAGGTCAATAGCACAGTTGTAGGGTTGGTGCGGTGGAAGAGTTGAGGCCTTTCCCTTGCTGAAGAACTCCTCCAAACCCTTGTAGACGGAGGGGATTTTGACCAGTTTGTGTGTTGCTGTCTCCTCCGGACCTTCCTTCGAGGGTGTCTCGAGGCTTCTTAGGTGACGGGTGATTTGACAGACCTCAGAGTCCTCTCCCTACATTCACAAAATTCCCTCATAGAAACAGCGGCTAAATCAAAGTCCAAATCCCCGCTTGCATCCTCAGGCAACAGCAGCGAGGCATTACAGAGGTTCTCTCCCTCACCCCACTCCTCCCCCAGAACAGGCTTCAAGGATCAGTGTACAGGAGTCTCTCCCCTCCTTGAGACCCGGCGGCTGGAAGCATAAGCTTAGCGGCAGGTTTCTCAGACACCTCAGGCACCTCTTTGGACCTTTCCTGAACTAGAAATTCCCTCCCTATAGTTCTATAGGTCCATAAGACATTGGAGCAGAATTAGGCCATTTGGCCCATCAAGTCTGCTCTGCCATTCAATCATAGCTGATCCTTTTATTCCTCTCCTCAGCCCCACACCCCGGCCTTCTCTCTGTAACCTTTGATGCCGTGTCCAATCAAGAACATATCAAGCTCTGCCTTAAATACAACCTGGCTTCCACAACTGCTTGTGGTAACAAATTCCACAAATTCATCACCCTCTGGTTAAAGAAATTTTCTGCATCTCTGTTTTAAATGTATGCCCCTCTATCCTGAGGCTGTGCCCTCTTGTCCTAGACTCCCCCACCACGGGAAACATCCTTTCCAAGTTACCCTGTCTAGCCCTTTCAACATTCGAAAGATTTCAGTGACGTTCCCCCTCATCCTTCTGAACTCCATCGAGTACAGACCCAGAGCTATGAAATGTTCCTTGCATGATAACCCTTTCATTCCCAGAATCATCCTTGTGAATCTCCTCTTAACTCTCTCCAATGCCTCTTGAAAAGTCTGAACCTCTTGAGTAGTCTTGTTCCTTCAGGATCCCGATTTGTCTGCTCTTGAGGACAGGACTAGGTTTCCAGAAGGTCTTAGGTTCCTTCATACTGACAGCCGCCTCCTTATTTGTCATTGGTCAGGGAAGACTCTGGGTCTCGGAATACCATGCAGCAAACAAACTCTCTTACAATGACTGGACCAAGCAATGATTCTCCACTCCTTCCAGTCTGCCGACGGACTATGCTGCGACAGCCAAGGATACCCGAGGATCAGGGGTATGAGTGAAGAGTCAATAACGTAGGAACTAATGTCTTCCACATGATCCCTATCCTCATCTGCAAACCCACTGTCTGTTCCTGAATCTGCCTGGACTGTAGCGGGTGGCTGTCCAGGACTGTCGAAGAAAGCCAGTTCAAGCCCGTCCCTACGCATTGCCCGGGCATGGGCTGGCTCAATTCTCGCAGCGGTATGTCGAATCAACAGACAGTTCTTAAATCCCAAGAATTACCCATTGCCCCAGAGTCCACAAAAGCCTTTACCTGCCTCAGGTTCTTATCCCGGCTATCTCCACCTTTGGCACGAAACCAGAATCCATGGGGTTGGGCGTAGTAGCTGCTACTGTCACAGTCCTCCTGCCACTGGACGGTCTTAGCAGATCTCCAGGTGGCTGTAGCTTTGGACGTTCAGCTGCAGGTGACCTGCTTCACTGCAGTAAAAGCAATCACCTTGACCCCAATGCCGGGACCTCTCATCAGCAGAGTCTAGTGCAACCAACTTGCATGGGTTTGACTGGAACTTGAGCAGGCAACAGGCCGATGATGGCCCAAGGCTGAGGAGTGGAACTGCGATGCGAAGAGACTGGGCTCGGAATGGCTCTCTTCAACCTCCTGAAGTGGTTCCACTTTCGCCCTGTCAGACAATTATCAAAATGGATGGATTGGTCGATCAGAACCTCTAAGTTCTCTGCTGGCTCTCCGAAGGCGAGGGCATCCTTCAGCTCATCTTGGAGTCCTGGTATAGCGCTCTCCTGGGCCAAGGTCTGGATTTCAATCACCTAGTCGGCCACTGACCATCCTCCCTGTTGAATGTGAAATCTTTATCAGCCAGTCCGAGGCTCGCTGGCTCTGGTGGGGTGATGAAACACCTTTCTCCTAGCGTTCATGAATTCCTCCGAATCCAAGCAAATCTCTGACCTACGTTTGCAATGTGCCGTAGCCCAGGCTAGGGTTCTTCCAGACAGAAGAGAGATGATGAAGGCCACCTTGCCGCCCTCCGAAGTGAACCAGGACGCTGGGAGTTCAAATACTAATGAGCATTGTACGAGGAAGCCGCAGCACGAACCCAGATCCCACCGAATCTCTCCAGGGCTGGAAGATTGCACTGCAGAGCAACCAACAGCCTCAACTGAACGACTTTAGTTTCCTCCCAGTAATAGTCTGGCAAACGGCGACCTGGAGGTAATGTATCTCCAGGCTCTTTCTGGAAACTTCCCCGCTGTGGCAGCTGAGGAATTTTCCCAGCTGACGAATGGCTCTGATACCTCTCTGGTTCCACGTTGGCTCAAGTGTACTGTGACGAAAGCCCTTGATGAGGATGGTTTGGACCCAAATGCTGTGGTATCCAAAGCAAGGTATCAAACTGGAACTGAGCACAAAACAAAGGCTAGACAATATCACCAGTAGGTTTATGATTGAGCACCAAACACAGTTCTGATGTTCCTCAAATACTCAATTCTTGGCACTCGAAACATGATTACCAATTAGCAGGACCATCCTGAACCCTTAAAGGGGCCGTGCCAGCTTTCACAGCCAGGCTCGGGACCGTCCATGCCAGTTTAAGAATACTTAAACCATGTTTAAGAATTAACATCTTGTTCACACCTTGGTTGCAGAGGGTTGCTGTGACCGGACGATAGGCTCCTCATAAATCTTTTTGTAAGTGGATGAAGATCCAAGGACACCTGGATTCACAAATTCTACTAGAGAGTAGAACTCCTGAAGATCATTTTGTATTGGAGTACCTGTAATGTAACCAAATTTACTTTGAATATATGATCTATCAAATCTTTACAATGATTGCTTATTGCACACAGATTCCTTATTAATTTATGATTTTTCTTTGTATTTGCAGTTTGTTGTATTTTGCACACTGGTTGTTTGTCTCTGTCGTGTGCAGCATTTCAGAGGTTCTATTGGGTTTGTTTGCATTTACAGTGAATGCCCACAAGAAAATGAATCTCAGCATAGTATATGGTGACACACACAGTACTGTGCAAATGTGTTAGGCACATAGATATGGTATATCTAGGTCGAAGACTTTTGCACAATTCTGTAGTAATTTTATGTATTGCACTCTACTACTGCCACAAAAAAACTAGTTTCATACTGTATATGAGTGATGATAAACCTGATTCTGATACAGGTCTATATTGTGGACTGAGAGTGGGAAGGGGGCAGGAAGAGGGGAATCATGGTTGGGAAAAGGGGAAGGGAGAGGGGAGGGAGCGGGAAGCACCCGAGAGACATTCTGTAACGATCAATAAACCAATTGTTTGGAATCAAATGACCTTGCCTGGTGTCTCAGGCCTGGGTGTGTCTGAGTGATCCAAAGGCATGAAGGTGGCAGGGAAGGAATGCTGGGGCAGGGTGGTGGGTGTAAATGTACATATAAATCAATTAACTTATGCAAGTGCTATAGAACATAGAACACTACAGCACAGTACAGGTCCTTTGGCTCACAATTGTTGTGCCAACCATTTAACCTACTCCAAAATCAAGCTAACCCTTCCCTCCCACACATGTGCTTGCAACACTGTGTGTCCGACAGAGTGATCAGCAGCACTGGGGCTCCACAGGGGACTGTCTTGTCTCCCTTTCTCTTCACCATTTACACCTCAGACTCCAACTACTGCACAGAGTCTTGTCATCTTCAGAAGTTTTTGGATGACTCTGCCATAGTTGGATGCATCAGCAAGGGAGATGAGGCTGAGTACAGGGCTACGGTAGGAAACTTTGTCACATGGTGTCAGCAGAATTATCTGCAGCTTAATGTGAAAAAGACTAAGGGGCTGGTGGTAGACCTGAGGAGATCTAAGGTACCGGGGACCCCTGTTTCCATCCAGGGGGTCAGTGTGGACATCGTGGAGGATTACAAATACCTGGGGATACCAATTGACAATAAACTGGACTGGTCAAAGAACACTGAGGCTGTCTACAAGAAGGGTCAGAGCCGTCTCTATTTCCTGAGGAGACTGAGGTCCTTTAACATCTGTCGGACGATGCTGAGGATGTTCTACGAGTCTGTGGTGGCCAGTGCGATCATGTTTGCTGTTGTGTGCTGGGGCAGCAGGCTGAGGGTAGCAGACACCAACAGAATCAACAAATTCATTCGTAAGGCCAGTGATGTTGTGGGGATGGAACTGGACTCTCTGACGGTGGTGTCTGAAAAGAGGATGCTGTCCAAGTTGCATGCTATCTTGAGCAATGTCTCCCATCCACTACATAATGTACTGGTTGGGCACAGGAGTACATTCAGCCAGAGACTCATTCCACCGAGATGCAACACTGAGCATCATAGGAAGTCATTCCTGCCTGTGGCCATCAAACTTTACAACTCCTCCCTTGGAGGGTCAAACACCCTGAGCCAAAAGGCTGGTCCTGGACTTATTTCCTGGCATAATTTACATATTACTATTTAATTATTTATGGTTTTATTACTATTTAATTATTTATGGTGCAACTGTAATGAAAACCAATTTCCCCCAGGATCAATAAAGTATGACTATGACTATGACTATGACTATGACTATTTCTCTACCATCCATGTGCCCATTTAAGAGTTTCTTAACTCCCCTAAAGTATCTGCCTTTACCCAGAACTCTATGTGGGTCGATGGTACTAGTTCAGCATGGACTAGATGGGCCCATTGGCTTGGTACTGCACTGTGGTTGGTGGAGTTGTAGATAGTGTGGAAGGCTGTTTCAGGTTACAAGGGGCATTAACAGGATGCAGAGTTGGGCTGAATAATGACAGATGGAGTTCAACCAGGAGAAATGTGAAATGATCCACTTCGGAGGGTCAAATTTGAAGACAGAATACAGGGTTAATGACAGGATGCTTGGTCATGTGGAGGAACAGAGAGATCTTGGGGTCTACATCCATAGATCCCCACAACGTAGCCATGCAAGTGTTTGTGTGTTGGCCTTCACTAGTCAGGGGATTGCATTCGAGAGCCATGAGGCAACAAGACCCTGGTGAGACCACACTTGGAATATTGTGTTCATTTCTGGTCATCTCATTATAGGACGGATGTGGAAACTTTAGAGAGGATGCAGAGACCTACCAGGATGCTGCCTGGATTGGAGACCATGTCTTATGAAGATAGCTTGGATGAGCTAGTGGTTTTCTTTTTAGAGCGAAGGACGATGAGAGGTGACTTTATAGGGGTGTACAAGAGGATAAGAGGCATAGATAGAGTGGGTGGCCAGAGTTCTCTGTTCTATGTTCAAATACTATGACGGTACTGCTTCCATCAAGGCAGTGCCGAGACAGAGGAGATACAAATTGCATCTTGAAAGAATGATGGGGTGGTACAGCCATAAGGAACAGCAATATTATTTATTTATTTGTTGCTTATTAATTATTTGTCCTTTTGTATTTGCACAGTAGTTGTTTGTCCATCTTTGTGTGTCATTTTTCATTGATTCTATTGTACTTTTGTGCCTACTGTGAATGCCCTCAAGAAAACGAATCTGAAGTATATGGAGATATTTGGGCAGCTCGGTACCATTGGGGTTAGCACGACACTATTACAGCTCGGGGCATTCCAGAGTTTGGAGTTCAATTCCAGCACCACTCTGTAAGCAGTTTGTATGTTCTCCCATGGAATGTGTGGGTTTTCCCCGGGTGCTCTGGTTTCTTCCCACAGTCCAAAGACGTACCAGTTAGTCAGTTAATCGGTCATTGTAAAATTCTCCTGTGATTAGGTTAGGGTTAATCGGGTTTGTCAGGAGTTGCTAGGACAGTGTGGCTCGAAGGGACTACTCTGTGCTGTTTCACTAAATAAATAAATATACGTACTCTGAAAATTAATTTGTGTTGAACTTTGCTTTCAGTTCTGCACCAATGACTTAGTGATGATTTATTGATAACTTACCAGTGAGAATCACTCTTTTCTCACAGGAGAGGCTAAGAATTGCCGTGGATGTCTTAATCGAACTATTTTTTAAACGGTGCCCTTCGTCACAGATTAATAGGTTGAATTGAATGCTCTGAATTTGTTCCAGGCACCGCAGCAACATCTCATAACTGATGACAAGAACTGAGTACAGCGGCGAAGCGATGAAGTCTTCTACTTTATGATCCTGTAGGTAAATAAGTTAACAAAAATCAGAGACAGAGGCCTCACTTGGAGTACTGTGAGCAGCTTTGGGCCCCTTATGTATGAAAAGATGTGCTGTCATTGGAGTGGGTTCAGAGGAGGTTCACGAAAAATGGTTCCGGGATTGAAAGGCTTGTCATATGAGGAGAGTTTGATGGTTCTGGGCTTGTATTCATTGAAATTTAAAAGAAGGAAGGGGAGATCTCATTGAAACCTTTAGACATTTTAAAGGCCTAGATAGAGTGGATGTGGTGAAGATGTTTCCTACAGTGAAAGAGTCTAGGACCAGAGGGAACAACTTCAGGATAGGGGGGTGTCCATTTAGAACAGAGATGAGGAAGAATTTCTTTAGCCAGAAGGTGGTGAATCTGTGGAATTCATTACCGCCAGCAGCTGTGGAGGCAATAAAAGGGAAATGGATCAGCTACTGATGGGCCAAACGGCCTAATTCAGCTCCAATGTTTTACGATCTTGTGGTCACTAGGATGATTCTTGCTTGGTTTTGTACTTTCCAAGACAGATCAGATCAACAGCAGACTTGCTTGCTGCCCTACATCATCTTTCACATTTCCCATTATCCGTTGTAGTG
Organism: Mobula birostris; assembly: GCF_030028105.1. Lineage (NCBI taxonomy): Eukaryota > Metazoa > Chordata > Chondrichthyes > Myliobatiformes > Myliobatidae > Mobula > Mobula birostris. The sequence continues at coordinate 5,631,320 of NC_092370.1, read as the reverse complement.
CCCCCTCTCCTTTGTTCTTGTTAATGTTCTGTATCTAAACATCATAACCTGAACACATACTCAGGTTACTGGGAGCTGTGTGGCCTTGGCTGTTCCGCAGACCTGTCCTTCATGACTTTGGATCACTCGTTGCTGCTGCCCATGAGGGAGACGCCTGTTGGCATGGACATCGATTTCTACAACTTGTGGTAATTTCTCCGCCCTCCCCTTTTCTCTTTTTGAAATCCCCATTCTGGCTCTCTTCTTACCCCTACTCTTCACCTCATCTGTCCATCACTGCCCCAGGTGCTATTCCTCCATTCCTTTTTATCATAGTCCTCTGTCCTCTCTTTTTATCCCTCTCAGATGCCTCCTGCTTCAGCCCTTTAACCTCTTCCATCTATTACCTCTTAGCTCATTCCCCTTCCCTCACCCACACACCTTCCCTCACCTTCCCCCTCACTGGTCTCACCTATCACCTCCCATCTTCGCACTTCATTACCCCTCAAAGTACAAAGTTCAAAGTAAAATTTATTATCAGAGTACATACACATCACAACATACAGCCCTGAGACACACATCAAAGTTGCTGGTGAACGCAGCAGGCCAGGCAGCATCTCTAGGAAGAGGTACAGTTGACGTTTCAGGCCGAGACCCTTCGTCAGGACTGACCTGACCGTACAGTCCTGACGAAGGGTCTCGGCCTGAAAAGTCGACTGTACCTTTTCCTAGAGATGCTGCCTGGCCTGCTGCGTTCACCAGCAACTTTGATGTGCGTTGCTTGAATTTCCAGCATCTGCAGAATTCCTGTTGTATACAACCCTGAGATCCTTTTTCAGAGGGCATACTTAGTATCTATAGAACAGTAACTGTAAACTATAAACATCAGGATCTGTAAACTGTAAGCAAACTATGCAAATGCAGAGATAAATAAATAGCAATAAATAACGAGCATGAACAGAGTACTTAAACGAATATAGCTACCCCCTTTTGTTCAAGAGCTCGATGGTTGAGGGGTAGTAACTATTCTTGAACCTGGTGGTGCAAGTTCTGAGGCTCTTGTATCTTCTACCTGATGGCAGCAGTGAGAAGAGAACATGGCCTGGATCATGAGGATCTTTGATGATGGATGCTGCTTTTCTATGGCAACGTTTCATGTAGATGTGCTCAATGGTTGGGAGGGTTTTACCCATGATGTACTCGGCTGAATCCACTACCTTTTGTAGGATTTTTCACTCAAAGGCCTTGGTGTTCCCCTACCAGGATGTAATGCAGCCAGTCAGCACAGTTTCAGCACAAACTTGCCAAGGTTTTTGATGACATACCAAACCTCCACAGATTCCTGAGGAAGTAGAGGTGCTGTTGTACTTTCTTTGCAATAAAATTTATGTGATGGGTCCAGGACAGGTATTCTGTGATAGTGACACCCAGGAATTTAAAGATACTGGCCCTCTCCACCTCTGATCCTCCAATGATTACTGGCTCATGGATCTCTGGTTTCCCTCTCCTGAAGTCAACAATTAGTTCCTTGGTCTTATTGACATTGAGTCAGAGGTTGTTGATATTACACCACTCAGCCAACTTTACATTCTCGCTCTTGTATGCTGAACTTTCCCCGTACCTGGTCTTACCCATCAATTCCCAGCTTCTCACTTCACACACTCCCCCTTCCCCACCCACCCACCTGGCTTCACCTATCACCTCCAGCTTGTCCTCCTTCCCCACCATCCAGCTTCTTATTCTGGCCTCTTCCCCCTTCTTTCCAGTCTTAATGAAGGGACTTGTCCCAAAATGTCAATAACTTATTCCTCTCCATAGATGTTGCCTGACTTGGTAAGTTCCTTCAGCATTGTGCATGTATTGCTCTGATTTCAGGTGTCTGCAGAATCTCTTGTAGTTATGGATTATTCAGTCTCTAACATTTAGAAAACAAAACAGCATATAAAGGAAAGTAAATGAAAGAAAACTTCACTCAATTTCACTTGCTCCATCACTGAACTGTTCCCTCTTCATCTCATGTTCAACATGTCTAATGTATAATAATAATAATAATTATTTCTTTTTATTCTTACTTCTTGTATTTTTCACAGATTGTTGTCTTTTGCACATTGATGGTATGTGTGTGCTGTTATGTGTATTTTTTCATTGATCCTATTGTATTTCTTGTACTTACTGTGTATACCTGCAGGAAAATGAATCTCAGGGTTGTATATGCTGAAATAAGACCAGAAGACATGGGAGCAGAATTAGGCCATTCAGCCCATCTAATCTACTCCACCATTCCAACATGGCTGATCCCAGATCCCAATCAAACCCATACACCTGTGTCCTCACCATATCCTTTGATGCCCTGACCAATCAGGAAACGACCAATTTCCACGTTAAACATACACATGAAATTGGCCTCCAGTGGAATCTGTAGCAGAGTATATCCAAGATTCACAACTCACTGGCTAAAAGCTTATGATAGGTTCAAAAAATTGAGGTAGTGATAGAGATCTAGAAAATTATGAGGCTAGCAGGAAGGAGCTTAAGAATGTAATTAGGAGAGCCAGAGAGAGCCTTGAGAAGGCCTTGGCGAGCAGGATTAAGAAAAACCCAAAAGCATTCTACAAGTATGTGAAGAGCAAGAGGATAAGACGTAAAAGAATAGGACCAATCAAGTGTGATAATGGACAAGCGTGTATGGAACTGGAGGACATAGCAGAGGTACTTAATGAATACTTTGCTTCAGTATTCACTAAGGAAAAGGATCTTGGCGATTGTAGGGATGACTCACAGTGGATTGAAAAGCTTGAGCATATGGACATTAAGAAAGAGGATGTTCTGGAGCTTTTGGAAAGCATCAAGTTGGATAAGTCTCTCCCCTCTCCCAGGCTCACCTATCACTTACCATCTTGTATTTCTTCCTCCATTCCCCCCCCCCCACCTTCTTACTCTGACCTCATCTTTTTCTCTCCAGTACTGATGAAGGGTCTCAGCCAGAACGTCGACTGCTTATTCTTTTCCATAGATGCTGCCCGGCCTGCTGAGTTTTGTGTGTGGTGCTTCTAATGTGTGAGCTGGCTGCTATTTGCACAGGGGCGTTCATGTTTGGAGGTTACAGGTTTCTATCGAACCTCTGTCGGGGGCTGGTCATAATTGACTGGATGAGATGTACCCCAGGGAGGCGAGGGAAGAGATTGCCCTGACTCTAGCCAACATAGTTCTCCAGATCATTGAGGTATACAAGCCTCCAAACCCTACGACAAGGTTGTGGTCCTCTTGGAGAAGTGATGGAGGAACAGTGGCGTATTTCCAAAATGGGGGGGTGAGGAGTGGTGGGGAATGCATGCCCGCGACAGTGTCTGCCTCGACAAGCTTCTCAGTGTCCCCCATTGGTAGAAGGTATGCATTTCAAAGATATTGTGTTGAGTGGCGGAGGGAGTGCATGGAGTCCAGTCAAGCAGGCTACTTTGTCCCAGGAGATGTTAGGTTCCTTGACCTTTGGAGCTGCATTTGTCCAGGTGAGCGGGCAGTATTCCTTTGCTCTGGTGTATGTGCAGATGGTGGAGAGGTTTGAGTCGACAGCAGGTGGGTCAGTTGGCCTCTATACGGTTCTCTAAGCCATAGTCTATTTGTGGCTGGTGGAGTTGAGTTTCTGATATCATTGCTGAGCCTCTGGCGATGATCTTTGCATCATCAATGAGGACGGGAGAGGTTCCGGAGGATTGGAGGGTTGCAGATGTTGTTCACTTATTCAAGAAAGGGAGTAGAGATAGCCCAGGAAATTATAGACCAGTGAGTCTTACTTCAGTGGTTGGTAAGTTGATGGAAAAGATCCTGAGAGGCAGGAACTATCAGCATTTGGAGAGGCATAATACGATTAGGAATAGTCAGCATGGCTTTGTGAAAGGCAGGCCTTGCCTTACGAGTCTGACTAATGTGACTAAACACATTGATGAAGGTGGAGTGGTAGTGTATATGGATTTCAGCAAGGCATTTGATAAGGTATCCCATGCAAGGCTTATTGAGAAAGTAAGCAGGCATGGGATCCAAGGGGTCATTGTTTTGTGGATCCAGAATTTGTTTGCCCACAGAAGGCAAAGAGTGGTTGTAGACAGGTCATATTCTGCGTGGAGGTCGATGAACAGTGGTGTGCCTCAGGGATCTGTTCTGAGACCCCTACTCTTCCTGTTACCTTTCAAACTGGTAAATTGCTGCTGATACAATTGTTGTTGGTAGAATCTCAGGTGGTGATGAGAGGGCGTACAGGAGTGAGATCTGCCTGTATTGTGCTGTAGGTTTTCTATATTTCTAAAAAAACTCTTACTTAGCTCCATTCTAATAGATCGCCCTTCGATTTTAAGGCTGTGCCCTCTAGTTCTGGATAGACCCACCATTGGAAACATTCTCTCCACATCCACCTATCCAGTCCTTTCAATATAAAACCATAAATAATTAAATAGTAATATGTAAATTATGCCAAGAAATAAGTCCAGTACCAGCATAATTAACATATTACTATTTAATTATTTATGGTTTTATATTGCTATATTTATACTCTATTCTTGGTTGGTGCAACTGTAACGAAAACCAATTTCCCTCGGGATCAATAAAGTATGACCATGACTATACGAAGATAGGTGGAGGAGTAGGTAGTGTTGAGGAAGCAATGCGATTGCAGAAAGACATAGGCAAATTGGAAAAATGGGCAAAAAATGGCAGACGGAATACAGTGTTGAAAAATGTATGATAATGCATTTCGGTAAAAGGAACAACAGTCGGACTATTATCTGAATGGGGAGAAGGTTCAAACATCAGAGGTGCAGAGGGACTTAGGATTCCTCGTACAAGACTCCCAGAAGGTATCAGCCGCAAACTTTGCCACAAAGCTATCAATTCCATTATCAAAATCACAAACACTGTGAAAAGCAGTGGTTCCAATACTGATCCCCGAGGGACACCACTAGTCACCGGCAGCTAAGCAGAAAAGGGCCCCTTTATTTTGACTAAATGCCTCCTGCCTGTCCCCATTCCGCTATCCATACCAGTACCTTTCCTGCAACGCCATAGGATTTTATCTTGTTAAGCAGCCTTGTGTGGCAGCTTATCAAATGCCTTCTGAAAATCCAAGTAAATGACATCCACTGCCTCTCCTTTGTCCACCCTACTTGTTACTTCCTCGAAGAATTCTAACAGATTTGTCAGGCAAGACTTCCCATTCCAGAAACCATGCTGATTTTGACTTATTTTATCATTAGTCTCCAAGTGCCCTGACACTTCGTCCTTAGTAATAGACTCCAACACTTTCCCAACCACTGAGGTTTAGCCTAACTGGCTCATAATTTCCTCCCACAAACAAGAAAAAAATCTGCTGATGCTGGAAATCCGAGCAACACACACAAAATGCTGGAGGAGTTCAGCAGGCCAGGCAACATCTATGGAAAAGAGTACAGTTGACGTTTTGGCCGAGACCCTTCAGCTGTTCTGCTTTTCTGCTGAAAGGTCGCAGCCTGAACCGTTGACAGTACTCTTTTCCAAAGATGCTGCCTGGCCTGCTGAGTTCCTCCAGAATTTTGTGTGTGTTGCTATAATTTCTGCTCTTTTGTCTTCCTCCCTTCTTAAAGAGTGGACTGACATTTGCAATTTTCCAGTCCTCCGGGACCATACCAGAATCAAGTGATGCTTGAAAGATCATAACCAATGCATCCCTTATCTCTTCAGCAACCTCTTCCAGTACTTTGGGATGTCGTCCATCCAGTCCAGGTGACTTATCTACTTTAAGAACTTCGAGTTTGCCTAGCACATTTTTCTTTGTAATCCTCATGCTCCTTGACACTCACGGATCTCTGGCACACTGCTAGTGTCTTCCACAGTGAAGACAGATGCAAAGTACCCATTAAGTTCATCTGCCATTTCTTTGTTCCCCATTACTACCTCACCTGCATCATTTTCCAATGGTCCAATATCAACTCTCACCTCCCTTTTACTCTTTATATAACTGAAAATACTTCTAGTATCCTGCTCTATATTATTGGCTAGTTTGCCATCTTATTTCATCTTTTCCCTTTTATAGCTGTTCTAATTACCTCTTATCGGGTTTTAAAAACTTTTCAACCTCCAACTTCCCACTAACTTTTGCTACCTTATATTCCCCTTCCTTGGCTTTTATGCAGTCCTTAACTTTCTTTGTCAGCCACAGTTGCCTACCCCTGCCATTTGAGAACAACTTCTTCCATGGGACTTATCAATCCTGTGCCTTGTCAACTATTCCCATAAACTTCAGCCATCTCTGCTGTGCCATCATCCTCACCAGTATCCTCCTCCAATCCACCTGGGTAAGCTCCTCTCTCATGCCTTTGTACATCCATTTATTCCATTGCGATACTCATAAATATGATTTATGCTTCTCCCTCTCAAATTGTAGTATGAATTAAATCATATTATGATCACTGCCTCCTAAGTGTTCCTTTACATTAAGCTCCCTTATGAGTTCTGGGTTATTACACAACACCCAACCCAAGATTGCCTTTCCCCGAGTAGGATTAAGCACAAGCACAAGGCATTCAACAAATTCCCTCTCTTGTGATCTGACACCAGCCCAATTTTCCCAATCCCCTTGCAAATTGAAGTTCCCCATTACAATTGTGACATTACTCTTATTACAAGTCTTTTTCAGCTTCCTTTGCAATCTCAACCCCACATCTTGGCTATTATTTGGAGGTCTCTATATGATTCCCATAATGGTTTTTTTACCCTTGCAATTTCTTAACTCCACCCACAAAGATTTAACATTCTCTGACCCTGTGTTATGTATTTCCAAACATGTAATTCCATCTCTTACCAAAAGAGCCACATCACCACCTATGCCTTCCTGCTTGTCCTTTGCTACAAAGTATATCCTTTGATGTTAAGCTCCCAACTACGGCCTTCGTTCAGGCACAACTCAGTGATGTCCACAATATCATACCAACCAATCTCTACATATATACCAACATGTATGACTTCGATAATAAATTTACTTTCAACAATGGAATTTTGAATTGCTGAATATTACTTGCAATTAATTTTCATTATTCAAATGGGAACTCTATGAAAATATCAAAGAGGAAGGAAGAGACATAAAAGGTTACCTGATCCACTGCAAAAACCTTTAACCTCTCCAGTCCAAGCCACTTGTGGAACTCGCTGACCCAGTTCTTCACAAGACTCCCTGGTGTGACTATAAGAGTCTTCTTGATGATAGGCTTGTTCCCATAAAGTCCTTGGCGCATCAGGGTCCAAATCAGGGCAATACACTGCAGGGTTTTCCCCAAACCCATTTCATCAGCCAGAATAGCACCGAACCTGCCAGATGTCCTGGAAATAATTGTTTATATTTCAGAATCACGTTTATTATCACTGACAACTGTCAGAAAATTTGGATGTAAAACTTGAAAATCAGAATAAAATTTTAAAAATCAGCATAAAAGTATCAAATATATGTATATAGTTGATATTGTAATTTAGCATTAAGCTATCCATAACAACTATCCATACAAAGGCTATGGGAACTGTACCTCCCTGAATTGCAGGACTCTGCAGAGAGTGGTGCAGACAGCCCAGCGCATCTGTAGTTGTGAACTTCTCATGATTCAGGACATTTACAAAGACAGGTGTGTAAAAAGGGCTCATAGGATCACTGGGGACCCGAGTCACCCCCAACCACAATCTATTCCAGCTGCTACCATCATAAAAGCCAGGACCAACGGGCTCTGGGACAGCTTCTTCCACCAGGCTATCAGACTGATTAATTCATGCTGATTTGAGCGTATTCTATGTTACTTTGGCTGTTCTGCTTATTATATATTACTATTAAGTACTATGATTGCACATTGCACATTTAGACTGAGACGTAATGTAAAGATTTTTATGTGAAGGATGTAAAAAATAAAGTCAGTTCAATTAGCATAAAAATATAAAATACTTGTAGAATATTGATATTATAAGCTAGCCAATAATATTAAAGAGGATACCAAAAGTTTCTTCAGATACAAAAGAGAGGCGAGAGTGTATATCAGACCGCTGGAAAACAATGCAGGAGAGGTAGTGATGGGGGATAACGAAATGGCAACGAATTGAATAGGTATTTTGCATCAGTCTTCAATGTGGAAGAGACTAGCAGTATGGTGGAAGTTCCAGGTGTCAGGAGGCATGAAGTGTGCGAAGTTACCCTAACTAGAGATAAGGTTTATGGGAAACTGAAAGGTCTGAAGGTAGATAAGTCACCTGGACCAGATGATGTACACCCCAGCATTCTAAAAGAGGTGGCTGAAGAGATTGTGGAGGTATTAGTAATGGATCTTTCGAGAATCATTAGATTCTGGAATGGTTTCTGAAGAGTGGAAAATTGCGAACGTCACTCACATCTTCGAGGAGGGAGAGAGATAGAAGGATGGAAACTATAGGCCAGTTAGTCTGACCTCAGTAGTTGGGAAGATGTTGGAGTTGTCTATTAAAGGTGAGTTCTCAGGGTACTTGGAGGCACATGATAAAATAGGCTGTAGCCAGCATGGTTTCCTCAAGGGAAAATCTTGCCTGACAAATCTGTTGGAACTCCTTGAAGAAATAACAAGCAGGATAGACAAAGGGGAATTGGTTGATGTTGTGTGCTTGGATTACCAGAAGGACTCTGACAAGACCACAAGACCAAAAGACGTAGGAGCAGAAGGTGCCACACATGAGACTGCTTAACAAGTTTCAAGGTCAATGGTATTACAGGAAAAATTCCAGCATGGATAAAGCAGTGGCTGATTGTCAGGAGGCAAGGGTGGGAATAAAGGGAGCCTTTTCTGGATGGTTGCTAGTGACTAGTGGTGTTCCACAGGGGTCTGTGTAAGGACCAATTTTATGTCAAAGATTTGACATACATTTTATGTCAAAGATTTGGATGATGGGATAGATGACTATGTTGCAAAGTTTGCAGACGATATTGAGATAGGTCGATGGGCAGGTAGTTCTGAGGAAGCAGAGAGGCTACAGAAGGACTTAGATTAAGGGTGTGGGTAGAGAAATGGAAGAAGCAATAGAGTGTTGAGCACTTTGTAGAAGAAATGAAAGAGTTGGCTATTTTCTAAAGGGAGAGAAAATACAAAAAATCTGAGGCACAAAGGGACTTCAGAGTGCAGGTTGAATCTGAGGTGAGGAAGGCAAATGCAATATTAGCATTCAAGAGAACTAGAATCTAAGTGCAAGGATGTAATGTTGAAACATTGTAAAGCACTGGTGAGGCTTCATTTGGAGTACTGTGCGCAGGTTTGGGCCCCTTACCTTAGAAACTGGAGTGGGTTCAAAGCAGGGTCACGAAAATGATTCCAGGATTAAATGGCTTATCAGATGAAGAGTGTTTGATGGCTCTGGGCCTGTATTCACTAGAATTCGGAAGAATGAGTGGTGACTTCATTGAAACCCATCGAATGGTGAAAGGCCTTGACACAGTGCATGTGGAGAGGATGTATCCTATGGTTGGAGAGTCTGAGACCAGAGGCCACTGCCTCAGAATAGAGAGCGTCCTTTTAGAATGGAGATGAGGAGGATTTTCTTTAACCAGAGAGTGGTGAATATGTGGAATTCTTTACTACAAGCAGCTGTGGAGGACAAGCTTTTATGTATATTTAAGGCAGAGGTTAATAGATTCTTGATTGGTCAGGGCATGAAGGGTTACAGGGAGAAGGCAGGAGACTGGGACTAAGAGGAAAATTAGATCAGCCATGATGAAATGATGGAGCAGATGGGATGGGCTGAATGGCCTAATTCTGCTCCTATATCTTATGGTGTTATTATATTTTATTGGTTTATTTACATTATTGAAGAAGTGCACAGTAACTTTGATAAAAATGCACTACAAATCCTTTAACAGAGCACCATGCTTTTCTGCCCCATGCAGAGTTTACATCACAAGGAATTTTTGGTATTCTAAAGGTGTAGAGCTTTTCAAAGATCTAAAGATTCACATTATTTGTCAATGTACAATGAAATATCCAGGACATGCCCTCTTCTCATTGCTACAATCAAGGATAAGGTACAAGAGCCTGAAGGCATGCACTCGATAATTCAGGAACAGCTTCTTCCCCTCTGCCATCAGATTTCTGAATGGATCCTGAATCAATGAACACTACCTCCCTGCTTCTTTTTCCTTTTTTTGCACTATTTATTTAATTTAACTTTTTAAATATATATGCACTTCTTACTGTAATTTACAGTTTTTATAATATATTGCACTTTACTGTTGCCGCATAACGACAACTATCAGTGATATTAAACCTGGTTTTGATTCTGAAATGTACAGTGAAATCTGTTGTCTGCGTCAAGACAAATCAGCGAGGACTGTCTGAGAGGTATCCTGCGAGTATCGCCTCGCTTCTGGAGCCAACATAATATATCCACAGCTTGCTAACTTTACTTTGTGTAGGTCTTTGGAATATCAGAGGAAACCGGAGCACCCAGAAGAAACCCACATAGTCATGGGGAGAACTTACAAACTCCTTACAGACAGGAGCAGGAATTGAACCCTGATCGGTGTAATGCAACGTGCTAACTGCCGCCCCCTTTGGTTACCCATTAATAGAAACATAGAAAACTTACAGCACAATACTGGCCCTTTGGCCCACAGTGCTGTGCTGAACATGTCCTTACCTTAAAAATTACCTAGGGTTACCCACAGCCCTCTATTTCTCTGAACTCCACATACCTGTCCAGGAGTCTCTTAAAAGACCCTATCGTATCCACCTCCATCACCATCACTGGCAGCCCATTCCACACACTCACCACTTTCTGCGTAAAAAACATACCCTTGATATCTGTTCTGTACCTACTTCCAAACACCTTAAAACTGTGCCCTCTCATACTAGGCATTTCAGCCCTGGGAAAAAGCCTCTGACTATCCACACGATCAATGCCTCTCATCATCTTGTACACGTCTATCAGGTCACCTCTCATCCTCCACCGCTCCAAGGAAAAAAGGCTGAGTTCACTCAACCTATTCTCATAAGGCATGCTCCCCAATCCAGGCAACATCCTTGTACATCTCCTCTGCACCCTTTTTATGATTTCCACATCCTTCCTGTAGTGAGGCAACCAGAACTGAGCACAGTACTCCAAGTGGGGTCTGACCAGGGTCCTGTATAGCTGCAACATTACCTCTCGGCTCTTCAACTCAATCCCATGATTGATGAAGGCCAATGCACCGTATGCCTTCTTAACCACAGAGTCAACCTGCGCAGCAGCTTTGAGTGTCCTATGGACTCGGTCCCCAAGATCCCGCTGACCCTCCACATTACCAAGAGTCTTATCATTAATACTATATTCTGTCATCATATTTGACCTACCAAAATGAACCACCTCACACTTATCTGGGTTGAACTCCATCTGCCACTTCTCAGCCCAGTTTTGCATCCTATCAAGGTCCCGCTGTAACCTCTGACAGCCCTCCACACCATCAGCAAATTTATTAACCCATTCCTTCACTCCCTCATCCAGGTCATTTATAAAAATCTCGAAGAGTAGTGGTCCCAGAACAGATCCCTGAGGCACACCACTGGTCACCGAACTCCATGCAGAATATGACCTGTCTACAACCACTCTTTTGCCTTCTTTTGAATCCAGTTTTGAATCCACAAAGCAATGTCCCCTTGGATCCCATGCCTCCTTACTTTCTCAATAAGCGTTGCATGGGAAACCTTGTCAAATGCTTTGCTGAAATCCATATACACTACATCTACTGCTCTACCTTCATCAATGTGTTTAGTCACATCCTCAAAAAATTCAATCAGGCTCGTAAAGCACAACCTGCCTTTCACAAAGCCATGCTGACTATTCCTAATCATATTGTACCTCTCCAAATGTTCATAAATCCCACCTTTCAGGATCTCGCCATCAATCTACCAACCACTGAAGTAAGACTTAATTTCTTGGGCTATCTCTACTCCCTTTCTTGAATAATGGCACAACATCCACAACCCTCCAATCCTCCGGAACCTCTCCTGTCCCCACTGATGATGCAAAGATCATCACCAGAGGCTCAGCAATCTCCTCCCTCACCTCTCACAGTAGCCTGGGGTACATCTTGTCGGGTCTTGGTGACTTACCCAATTTGATGCTTTCCAAAACCTCCAGCACATCCTCTTTCTTAATATCTACATGCTCAAGCTTTTCAGTCCGCTGTAAGTCATCCCTACAATCGCCAAGATCCTTTTCTGTAGTGAAAACTGAAGCAAAGTACTCATTAAGTACCTCTGCTATCTCCTTTGGTTCCATACACACTTTTCCACTGGCACACTTGATTGGTCCTATTCTTTCACGTCTTATCCTCTTGCTCTTCACATACTTGTAGAATGCCTTGGTGCTTTGCTTAATTCTGTCCACCAAGGCCTTCTCATGGCCCCTTCTGGCTCTCCTAATTTCTTTCTTAAGCTCCTTCCTGATCTAATCTTCTAGATCTCTATTATTACCTAGTTTTTTGAACCTTTTGTAAGCTCTTCTTTTCTTCTTGACTAGATTTACAACAGCCGTTGTACTCCATGCAAATATCCCTTGAACATTCGCCACATTCCTTCCATACATTTCCCTGAGAACATCTGTTCCCAATTTATGCTTCCAAGTTATTGCCTGATAGCCTCATATTTCCCCTTACTCCAATTAAACGCTTTCCTAACTGTCTGTTCCTACCCTTCTCCAATGCTATGGTAAAGGAGATAGAATTGTGATCACTATCTCCTAAATGCTCTCCCACTGAGAGATCTGACACATGACCAGGTTCAATTACCAATACCAGATCAAGTACAGCCTCTCCCCTTGTAGGCATATCTATATATTGTGTCAGGAAACCTTCCTGAACACACCTAACAAACTCCACCCCATCTAAACCCCTCGCTCTAGGGACATGCCAATTGATATTTGGGAAATTAAATTCTCCCACCACAACAACCTTACTATTATTCCACTTTTCTGGAATCTGTCTCCCTATCTGCTCCTCAATGTCTCTGTTACTATTGGGTGGTCTATAAAAAAAACCCAGTAGAGTTATTGACCCCTTCCTGTTCCTAACTTCCACGCACAGGGACTCAGTAGACAATCCCTCCATGACTTCCTCCTTTTCTGCAGCCGTGACATTATCTCTAATCAACTGTGCCACGCTCCGACCTCTTTGGCCTCCCTCCCTGTCCTTTCTGAAACATCTAAAGCCTGACACTCGAAGTAACCATTCCTACCCCTGAGCCATCCAAGTCTCTGTAATGACCACAACATCACAGCTCCAAGTACTGATCCATGCTCTAAGCTCATACGCTTTGTTCATAATATTCCTTGCATTAAAATAGACACATCTCAAACCATCAGTCTGAGTGCGTCCCTTCTCTATCACCTGCCTATCCTCCCTTTCACACTGTCTCCAAGCTTTCTCTATTTGTGAGCCAACCGCCTCTTCCTCCATCTCTTCAGTTCGGTTCCCACTCCCCAGCAATTCTAGTTTAAATTCTCCCCAATAGCCTTAGCAAACCTCCCCGCCAAGATAGTCATAGTCATACTTTATTGATCCCGGGGGAAATTGGTTTTCATTACAGTTGCATCATAAATAATAAATAGTAATAGAACCATAAGTAGTTAAATAGTAATATGTAAATTATGAAATAAGTCCAGGACCAGCCTATCGGCTCAGTGTGTCTACCCTCCAAGGGAGGAGTTGTAAAGTTTGATGGCCACAGGCAGGAATGACTTCCTATTGGTCCCTCTGGGATTCAAGTACAACCCGTCCTTTTTGTACAGGTCACTCCTGCCCCAAATGAGGTCCCAATGATCCAGAAATCTGAATCCCTGTCCCCGCTCCAATCCCTCAGCCACGCATTTATCCTCCACCTCACTCTATTCCTATACTCACTGTCACATGGCATAGGTAGTAATCCCGAGAAGATTACCTTTGAGGTCCTGCTTCTCAACTGCATTCCTAACTCCCTGTAGTCTGTTTTCAGGACTTCCTCCATTTTCCTACCTATGTCGTTGGTACCAATATGTACCACGATCTCTGGCTGTTCGCCTTCCCACTTCAGGATATCGTGGATGCGATCAGAAACGTCCCGGACCCTGGCACCTGGGAGGCAATCTACCATCCGTGTTTCTTTCCTGCATCCACAGAATCGCCCGTCTGGCCCCATAACTATAGAGTCCCCTATCACTGCTGCCTTCTTCCTTTCCCTACCCTTCTGAGCCACAGGGCCGGACTCTGTGGCAGAGGCACAGCCACTGTTGTTTCCCCCAGGTAGGTCGCTCCCCCCAACAGTACTCAAGCAGGAGTACTTATTGTTGAGGAGTACAGCCACAGGGGTACTCTCTAGCCTCTGACTCCTGCCCTTCCCTCTCCTGACTATTACCCACTTAACTGTCTCCCCAGGCCCCGGTGTGACTACCCGCCTATAGCTCCTCTCTATCACCTCCTCACTCTCCCTGACCAGATGGTCATTGAGCTGTACCTCCAGTTCCCTAACACAGTCCCTAAGGATCTGCAGCTCGATGCACCTGGTGTAGATGTGGCCGTCCGGAAGGCTGGGGTCTCCAGGACTTCCCGCATCTGACACCTGACATCTGGCATTGGTGAGGCCAGACTTGTACAGTTCTGGTCACCAAATTATAGGAAAGATGTCAATAGACAATAGACAACAGGTGCAGGAGTAGGCCATTCGGCCCTTCGAGCCAGCACCGCCATTCACTGTGATCATGGCTGATCATCCACTATCAGTATCCAGTTCCTGCCCTATCCCCATAACCTTTGATTCCACTATCTTTAAGAGCTCTATCCATCTCTTTTTTGAAAGCATCCAGAGACTTGGCCTCCACAGCCTTCTGGGGCAGAGCATTCCATATATCCACCACTCTCTGGGTGAAAAAGTTTTTCCTCAACTCCGTCTAAATGGCCTACCCCTAATTCTTAAACTGTGGCCTCTGGTTCTGGACTCACCCATCAGCTGGAACATGCTTCCTGCCTGCAGCGTGTCCAATCCCTTAATAATCTTATATGTTTCAATAAGATCCTCTTTCAGCCTTCTAAATTCCAGAGTATACAAGCCCAGTTGCGCCAATCTTTCAACAAAACAGAGGGAGTACAGAGGAGATTTGCTAGAATGATACCTGGGTTTCAGCACCTAAGTTACAGAGAAAGGTTGAACAAGTTAGGTCTTTATTCTTTGGAGCGTAGAAGGTTGAGGGGGGACTTGATAGAGGTATTTAAAATTATGAGGGGGATAGATAGAGTTGATGTGGATAGGTTTTTTCCATTGAGAGTGGTGGAGATTCAAACAAGAGGACATGAGTTAAGAGTTAAGGGGCAAAAGTTTAGGGGTAACACGAGGGGGAACTTCTTTACTCAGAGAGTGGCAGCTGTGTGGAACGAGCTTCCAGTAGGAGTGGTAGAGGCAGGTTCGATTTTATCATTTTTTTAAAAATTGGATAGGTATATGGACAGGAAAGGAATGGAGGGTTATGGGCTGAGTGCAGGTAGATGGGACTAGGTGAGAGTAAGCGTTCGGCATGGACTAGAAGGGCCGAGATGGCCTGTTTCCGTGCTGTAATTGTTATATGGTTATATGACACCGAGCACAGAACACTGGCCTCACAGACATTCTTCCTGTCTGTGTTCTACTCAGGCAACCTACCTCGCCTCGACCCGTAATCGCCTAAGCCCCGTTGAGCCAAAGCCTTTCTACTCCGTCTCCCTCTACTTCGTTGCCCACTCCTCAGACACCCACTCTATAAGGTGTTTCCTTTCAAACTCTTCCCGTTGTTCTCACTGGCTGACGTCCACGCGTTTGCACAGTCGTGCCCCGATAAAACCGCTGCAGAAATAACTGCTTCCCTTTAAGCTCTTCTTGCTTTTAAACTCTTCTCACTGTTCTTACTGACTGATGTCCACGCGCTTGTGCAGTCGTGCCCCGATCAAACTGCTGAAGAAATAACCCATATATGGGTTATAATTTGGTAGAATCAATGAGATCTGTCAGGCGCCTAGTAGGAACAGGCGAGGATGCTTACTGCTATCAAGTTTGTTCAGTCAAAAATATGACTTACCACTTGATAAACACAAAAGATTCTGCAGTTGCTGAAAGTCCAGAGCAGCACACACAAAATGCTGGAGGAACTCAGCAGGTCATGCAGCATCCATGGAAAGGAACAAACGGTTCCCCTTCCTTTTCAGTAAAATCAACTTCTCTAACTTCTGGTAAATTTTCCCCTCTCCCTTTCTCTCTTTTTCAATTTTCCACCTTGTCCTTTTACCTCTTCTTCTCACCTGCCTATCATCTCTTCCCTTCTTTCCATGGTCTATTCTCCTCTCCTATCAGATTCCTTCTTCTCCAACCCTTTACCCTTTCCACCTAACACATCCCAGATTCTCACATCTCCCTTACCCACCCACCCACCTTCCCCCTCACCTGGCTTCACCTATCACCTTCCAGCTTCTACTCCCTCCCCTCCCTCCAAATTTTTATTCTGTCCTCTTCCCCCTTTCCAGTCCAGAATAAAGATCTCGGCCATATATGTTGACCATTTATCCATTTCTATGGATGCTGCCGGAGCTGCTGAGTTCCTCCAGCATTTTGTGTGAGTTAGCACCTGAGTTTTTTTTTTAACCGAACTACTTATTTTGTATTCCTTTATTTAGAGATACTACGCAGAACAGGCCCTTCCAGCCCAGTGGGCTGCAACGCCCAGCAGCTCACCTGTTTGATCATAGCCCAATCACAGGACAACTTACATCTACTAACCCGTATGTCTTTGGACTGTGGAAGGAAAATGGAGCAAGCCCACGTGATCACTGGGAGAATATACAACTACAGACGGTGCCGGAATTGAACTCTGAGCTCCGAAACATCCTGAGCTGTAATAGCGTGAAAATTAACTGCTGTGCTACCATGGCACCCTTAGTATGAACCTATTCCCCAATGTTGTTTTTAATAAAAATAGTGCACAGAACAAGCACAAAAAAACTTCCCCAGCACGAGTGAGGTCTCCGTCGGCCAGGGTCGACCATGGACGTTGCACCCTAGCTGTCTGGATGCACAAGCCAGGGCAGTACGATATGGAGAGCAAGCTGTTGCCCATGTAGCAAGCTCCCCCCTCCATGCATCTGATGAACTCAAAGGAAAGGCAGAGACCGATTCATTTCGATACCAGCAGTGTTATAGGAGTTGCCAGTCAACATTGAATTCAACATAGGGTTGCCTTAGGGACTCCAGCTCTGGGTTTACTCCCAAAGCCTTCCCCATTAGTGGGCAAAGCCGCATGATAGTGAAGGTTTGAGGCCAGTTTTCCTTTTCCTAGGTGAGCTGCCACCCACGGCTATCAAGTCCTATCTGCCCCAAGTAACTGGTTTTATGGTGCCAGAAACCCATCTTTGCCCCTTCTCCCGTCAGTAGAAATGGTTCAGCCAGACTTAGTAGCTAAACCACAGGTACTGTATATTGTAGCAAATGTATACTAAACGATAGGTGACTATGAGCACACGCTGTCCTGCCTAAATTAGAGTTGACTGGTAAAAGGGGACAGAGTTGAGGTTGTCATTGGCAGCTGGGGTCTTCAGGGTGACCAACAGCAGGCTGGGGCGGGGCAGAGGAGGCTTTAACGAGACAAACAAGATTAACCAGGAATCAAGACCGATGGTTGAGGGGCTATCATAGCAAAGAGGGCATAGGTTTAAGGTGAGAGGAAGGAATTTTAAAGTGTTTGAGGGCGTATGTTTAACTTTCTGCACAGTAAGACCAAGGAACGGATCACAGACCAGGAGAGGGAAACCAGAGGTCCATGAGCCAGCAATCACCAGAGGATCAGAGGTGGAGAAGGTCAGTAACTTTAAATTCCTGGGTGTCACTATCTCAGAAGACCTGTCCTGGACCCATCATATAAATATAATTGCGAAGAAAGTATGACAGAGGCTCTACTTCCTCGGGAGTCTGTGGAGGATCAGCATGTCATCAAAGACCTTGGCAAACTTCTATGGATGAGTGGTCGAAAGTGTGCTGACTGGCTGCATCACAGTCTGGTATGGGAACCCCAATGCCTTCGAGCAGAATATCATACAAAAGGTAGTAGATTCTGCCCACCACATCAAGGGTAAAACCCTCCCAATCACTGACCACATCCACATGAAACAATGCCATAGGAAAGCAGTATCCATTAGCAAACATCCTCACCACCCAGGCCATGCTCTTTTCTCGCCGCTGCCATCAGGTGGAAGGTACAAGCGCCTTAGGACTCACACCACCAGGTTCAAGAACAGTTACAATCCCTCAACCATCAGGCTCTTGAACAAAAAGGGGTAACTACACTCATTTAAGGACTCTTTTATCTTGTTATCTCATGCTTGCTACTTATTGCTATTTATTTATATCTACTTTTGAAAAGTTTGTTATCCATCGATCCTGTTTACAGTTACTATCCTATAGATTTGCTAAGTATGCCTGCAGAAGAAGTATCTCAGGGTTGTATGTGGTGACACATATGTACTCTGATAATCAGTTTTACTTTGGGTGATTGAATACACTGCCAGATGAGATGGTAGAATCAGATACTGGTACAGTTGCAGGTTGCACTTGAATCCAAGGCAGACCAATATCCTTGCTGGTAGGAGTTGTTTAAATAATATGGCAGAGGGATAGGAACCAGAATCATGGAGCTGAGGATCAGCCAGGAGGTTTACAAGTAGATGATGTAATATGTAATATGAATGTAAGGAAGGACAAGCCAATGACTGGGTACAACTGCAGACAGAGCAAAGAGCTAAGTTGTACCACAGAGGCAAAATTCAAAAGGGCAAAGAATGCACGACTGGAGGTGCTGTATTTAAATGCACGTAGCATTCGGAATAAGGTGGACGAACTCGTGGCACAATTAGAAGTTGGTCAGTATGATATTGTGAGCATCCTGAGTCGTGGCTGAAAGAAAGCCATAGTTAGGAGCTTAACATCAAAGGATATACTTTGTATTGAAAGGACAGGCAGGAAGGCATAGGCAGTGGTGTGGCTCATGTTGGGAAGAGATTGAATTACATCTTTAAAAAGAGGTGACATAGGGTCAGAAAATGTTGAATCTTTGTGGATGGAGTTAAAAAACTGCAAGGGTGAAAAAACCATTATGGGAATTATATATGGACCTCCAAATAGTAGCCAAGATGTAGGGTTGAGATTGCAAAGGGAGCTGAAAAAGAGGTTGGAAGCTCCTGATGTAGATGTTTAAAAGGGTCAGTATGTATACGGTGAGCAGAAGGGCCCATTTCTGTGCTCTATGAACCTTCTGTAGGTTGATCCATACACTGAGATGGATTAGAGAAACTGGCACGTATCTCAACAAAATATGCTTCTTCCCTTTTTACACTGTGCATTCACAAATTAGCAAAGGCACTGCCAATCTGTGTGCAACACACTATATGACAAAACGACATCATGTCTAGTTATCTTTTGTTTGGTGCTAGAATGTGTGGCAACACTTGCGGGCTGCCCCCAGCACATCCTCGGACTGTGTTGGGTCTTAACACAAACCACATATTTCTCTGTACATTTCAATGTACATGTGGTAAATACTGTAAATCTAAATCTGAACCAAACTGACATCTTATAAGAATCAGACCTTTGAGATTACATGCTTCACTTGCACCAGTGCCTTTTAACCAAACTGACAAGAACCATGCAATTATGTTTTTAATTAAATTTCTTTATGTAGTACACATAAATATTTCTTTCGGGTAGATGGAGCTCGTCAGCCTGGGAAGGCAGTCCATCTTTGAGAGGGAAACACTGATTTCAAACCTCCGCTGCCTTGCAGCCATACCCACTCACGGGAAAGGCTTCGGGAGTAAACCCTGAGGACAAATCCGGAGCTGGAGTCCCTAAGGCAGTCCGACGTTGCCTTCAACCTCGTTCTGGCAACTCCTGCGATGACACTGGTGCCAAGCTGTATCGGCCCTTGCCCTTCCCTTGGACAACATCGGTGTCGTGGAGAGGGGAGACTTGCTGCATGGGCAACAGTTCCATACAACCTTGCCCAGGCCTGTGCCCTGGAGACCTTCCAGGCACAGATCCATGGTCTCTCGAGACTAAAGGATGCCACCAAATATTTCTAAAGTACTGATCCTGTGTCTGCTCCTGAGAAAATATATGAAATAATTCTTTCAATAATTATTTTTATGGTGATAAACTTCTGACATATTTCAAACATGTGCAATGATGCATTTGAGTTGTATTGTGGTTATTTACAATTTTATCAAGTTCTAAGTAAATTTATTAACAAAGTACACATCTGTAACCATATACAACCCTGAGATTCATTTTCCTGTGGGCATGCTCAAAAAATCTATAGAATAATAACCATAACAGAATCAATGAAAGACTATGCAACTTAAGCATTGAACCAGAGTGCAGAAGACAACAAACTGTGCAAATAGAAAAAGAAGAAACAGTTATAATAAATCAATAAGCAATAAATATGGAGTACATGAGATGAAGAGTCCTTGAAAGTGAGTCCATAGGTTGTGGGAACATTTCAATGATGGGGCAAGTGAAGTTGAGTGAAGTTATCCCCTCTGGTTCAAGGGCCTGATGGTTATATCAATATGAAACATACTGTAACTGTTCAACAAGATAGGATCATATTTTCACAAGCACTCTGTTCCATATATATCCACGTAATTAAACTTTAAATATTATAGAAGGAAAGATATAATAATCTGGATAGATCTCATACGTGTTGTGTTGTTGTTTTGTTTGGTTGTTCTTGCTTGTGTTGTTCTGCCGAGCAACTACGTTGGCGCTGGAATAAATGGTGACTCTTGCGAGCTGCCCCCAACACAAACTTGCATAGTGTTGGTTGTTTACACAAATGACACACTTTATGACCATAAATCCCTGTTAGACCACACTTGGAATATTGTGTGCAGTTCTGATCGCCTCATTATAGGAAGGACGTGAAAGCTTTAGAGAGGGTGCAGAGGAGATTTACTAGGATGCTGCCTGGATTAGAGAGCATGTCTTACGAGGACAGGTTGTGAGAGCTCGGGCTTTTCTCTTTGGAGTGAAGGAGGGTGAGAGGTAGCTTGATAGAGGTGTGCAGGATGATAAAGAGGCACAGATAGAGTGAACAGCCAGAGACTTTTCCCCAGGGTGGAAATGGATAATACAACGGGGCATCATTTTAATGTGATTGGAGGAAAGTATGGGGGGGTGGGCAGTGTTGGAGATAAGTTCTTTACACAGAGAGTGGTAGGGGCATGGAACGCCCTGCTAGGGATGATGGTGGCAGCAGATACATTAGGGACTTTTAAACAGCCATATGGATGATAGAAAAATGGAGGGTTATGTGGGAGGAAAGGATTACATTGATATTAGAGTAGGTTATAAGATTGGTACAACATCACAGGTCAAAGGGCCTGCACTGTGCTGTAATGTTTATATTCTATGTTCTATTTACCTTAATAAATTTTTTGTTGAGATACATATTTCTGATAAATCTTGTGCATTTGTGGAATGATGCATTGGACTTGTATTGAGGTTATTTACAATTTTATCAACATGAAACATACCTGTTCAACAAGCTAGGGTCACGTTTTCACAAACACTTTGTACTAAATGGACCATAAGATATAGGAGCAGAAGTAGGTCATTTGGCCCATCAAGTCTGCTCCATAATTAAAATTTAAATTAAAGATATAACAATCTTGATAGATCTCATCCATTGGTTTTGATTAGAATTACGTGACATTCCATGAGAAAAGAGCGCCTCCTACCTCATTCCCATGACACACTCATAGAGGAAAACGACACCGTCCCTCTGGTGAGGTCGGAATTGTACAGTGAGGTAGGGATCCACCACCACATCCACCACTGGCAGGCCAGCTTTATTGAAGATCCACTGGTGACTCAGATTTGGCCGTGGCATTACTAAAGCATCTGTCGGTAAATTGAGAACTAGACATTTCACCATTATCTTCAATTTTTTACAAAATTATTCCAGTGCTTATACATATAATAACGTTATACACTAAAACAGTAAAGTATTTTATACCCACAAATCGATAAGTTTTAATAATAATTTTTGTAACACCATAAGACCATAATATATAAAAGCTGAAGTGGGCCATTCAGCCCATCCAGTCTGCTCCACCATTCCATCATGGCTGACTTATTATCCCTTTCAACTCAATTCTTCTGCCTTCTCCCCCAAACCTTTGACATCCTGACTAATCAAGAATTTGTATAACTCCACTTTAAATACTCTCAATGATTTGGACTCCACAGCTGTCTGTGGCAATGAATTCCACAGATTCACCACTTTCGGGCTAAAAAGAGTCCTGCTCATCTCTGATCTAAAGGAACATCCTTCTATTCTGATGCAGTGCCCTCTGGTCCGAGACTCCCCCGCTATAGGAAACATCCTCTTGATGTCCACTCTATCTAGGCCTTTCAATGTACGAAAGGTTTCTATGAGATTCTCTCCTCGTTCTTCTGAATTCCAGCAAGCACAGGCCCAGAGACATCAAACACTTCTATACATTAACCATTTCATTCCTGGGATCATTCTCATGAACCTCCTGTGGACCCTGACAACACTATCAACCTCTGCTTTAAATATATCCGAGAGCAAAGAGGCCTGTCCTGGCGATAGAGAACTGTGTACCTCCACGGGTGGGTGGGACGGAGGAACCAGGTTTGTTTTTTTATTCCTCCACTATCAGCTCTGCTCTCAGACGCATCTCCCCCATTTCACGCACATCTGCTCTCACTCCATCCTCCCGCCACCCCACTAGGAATAGGGTTCCCCTGGTCCTCACCTCACCTACCACCCCACCAGCCTCCGGGTCCAACATATTATTCTCCGTAATTTCCACCACCTCCAACGGGATCCCACCACTAAGCACATCTTTTCCTCCCCCCACCACCTCTGCTTTCCGCAGGGATCGCTCCCTATGCGACTCCCTTGTCCATTCGTCCCCCCCATCCCTCCCCACTGATCTCCCTCCTGGCACTTATCCTTGTAAGCGGAACAAGTGCTACCCATGCCCTTACACTTCCTCCCTTACCACCATTCAGGGCTCCAGACAGTCCTTCCAGGTGAGGCCACACTTCACCTGTGAGTCGGCTGGGGTGATATACTGCGTCCGGTGCTCCCGATGTGGCCTTCTATATATTGGCGAGACCTGACGCAGACTGGGAGATCGTTTTGCTGAACACCTACGCTCTGTCCGCCAGAGAAAGCAGGATCTCCCAGTGGACACACATTTTAATTCCACATCCCATTCCCATTCTGACATGTCTATCCACGGCCTCCTCTACTGTAAAGATGAAGCCACACTCAGGTTGGAGGAACAACACCTTATATTCCGTCTGGGTAGCCTCCAACCTGATGGCATGAACATCGACTTCTCTAACTTCCGCTAATGCCCCACCTCCCCCTCGTACCCCATCTGTTATTTATTTTTATACACACATTCTTTCTCTCATGCTCCTTTTTCTCCCTCTGTCCCTCTGAATATACCCCTTGCCCATCCTCTGGGTTTTTTCCCCCCCCTCCCGCTTTTCCTTCTCTCTGGGCCTCCTGTCCCATGATCCTCTCATATCCCTTTTGCCAATCACCTGTCCAGCTCTTGGCTCCATCCCTCCCCCTCCTGTCTTCTCCTATCATTTTGGATCTCCCTCTCCCCCTCCCACTTTCAAATCTCTTACTAGCTCTTCCTTCAGTTAGTCCTGACGGAATTGGTACAGGTACAGTTCGGCCTGAAACGTCGACTGTACCTCTTCCTAGAGATGCTGCCTGGCCTGCTGCATTCACCAGCAACTGTGATGTGTGTTGCTTGAATTTCCAGCATCTGCAGAATTCCTGTTGTTTTTGTTTTTTTATTGTTGCTTTGTCACTTGCTGTTTTCTGTTTTGTTGTGTTGTGTTCTGTGTTGCTCTGCTGTGCTTGTGGGCATGATATTTCGACGCCAGAACATGGGGCAACACTTGCAGGCTGCTCTCAGTACATCCTTGGGTTATTAAGGGTTATGCGCAAGGCAGGTAGATGGAGATGAGTCCATGACCAGGTCAGCCATGATCTTATTGAATGGCGGGGCAGGCTCAATGGGCCAGGTGGCCGACTCCTGCTCCTATTTCTTATGTTCTTACGTTGGTGTTTATGCAAACGGCACGTTTCACTGTATGTTTCGATGTACATGAGAAAAACAAATCTGAATCTGAATGCTGCCTGAGAGACAAAATTGTTAAGATAAATGTAATGAGGCAAATCAAATCAACTTGATTTACTAAGATGTTGCCTGGATTAGAGAGCATCTCTTTTGAGGAAAGGTTGAGCAAGCTGGGGCTTTTCTCTTTCGAGAATGAGAGGTGACTTGATAAAGGTGTACAAAATCAAGTGGACAGCCAGAGACCTTTTCCTAGGGCAGAGCTGGCTAATATGAGGGGGGCATAATTTTAAGGTGTTTGGAGGAAAGCATAGGGGCAGATGCCAGAGGCAGGTTTTTTTTTA
The DNA here is from genome assembly GCF_030028105.1 of Mobula birostris. Lineage (NCBI taxonomy): Eukaryota > Metazoa > Chordata > Chondrichthyes > Myliobatiformes > Myliobatidae > Mobula > Mobula birostris. Next base: position 5,606,825 of record NC_092370.1, on the reverse strand, counting down.
AACAGAGAGTGGTGTGTGTGTAGAATTTCCACATCAGAACCAGAATTAGGTTTAATATCATCAGCGTGTCATGAAATTTCTTGTCTTTCCAGCAGCAGTACACTGCAATACATAATAATAGAAAAAAATATGAATTACAGTAAATATATGTGTGTGTGTGTGTGTGTGTGTGTGTGTGTGTGTGTGTGTGTGCGTGCGCGCGCACGTGGCCAAGTGATTAAGGCATTGGACTAGCAACCTGAAGGTGCTGAGTTCGAGCCCCAGCCGAGGGAACGTGTTGTGTCCTTGAGCAAGGCACTTAACCACACATTGCTCTGCGACGACACTGGTGCCAAGCTGTATGGGTCCTAATGCCCTTCCCTTGGAGAAGGGAGACTTGCAGCATGGGCTTGTTGCTGGTCTTCCATGCAACCTTGCCCAGGCCTGCGCCCTGGAGAGTGAAGACTTTCCAGGCGCAGATCCATGGTCTCACAAGACTAACGGATGCCTTATATTATATATATATATAAAATTAAGTAAGTATAAAAATAATAAGGAAAACTGAAGGCAGAGGGGAACAAGCTGTTCCTGAATCACTGAGCATGTGCCTTCAGGCTATTGTACCTTCCTGACAGTAGCAATGAGAACAAGGCATGACCTGGGTGATGGGGGTCCTTAATGATGTATGCCAACTGCTTGAGGCATCGCCCTTTGACCATGTCCTGGATACGGTGAAGGCTAGTGCCCATGATGGAGCTGACTAAGCTTATAACACTCTGCAGCTTACTTTGATCCCGTGCAGTAGCATCTCCTCCCATATCAGACGATGATGCAGCCTGTTAGGATGCTCTCCACAGTAAACCTGTAGGAATTTGCGAGTGTCTTTGGTGATATACCAAATCTCCTCAAACTCCTAATGAAACATAGCTGCTGTTGTGATTTCTTTGTTGCTGCTTCGATACCTTGGGCCCAGGATAGATCCTCAGAGACATTGACACCCAGGAAATTGCTCACTCTTTCCACCTGACCCCTCTATGAGGATTGGTGTGTGCTCCCTCAACTTACCCTTTCTGTTTTCTCATCACTGCGTGAGTTTCTTGCAGGCATTCTACTTTCCTCCCACTTCCCAGAGACATGGCGATTGGCAGGATGACGGGCCGCTGCCAAACGTCTTCCGAGCCAGACGAGTGGCAGAGTCTGGGGAATGTGTGGAGATTAAAATGAGATTCATGTAGTGAAAGTGGAATTTTGATTGTTTCACTGAGCTGAAAGCCCTGCCATTAGATCTACTGTTTACAGGAGTAGATCATCATGGGCACTCGCCTCCCCAGCACTGAGGACGTCCAAAAAAGGCGATGCCTCAAGAAGGCGGTATCCATCATTAAGGATCTTCACCATCCAGGACGTGCCCTCTTCTCATCAGGGAGGAAGCACAGGAGCCTGAAGGCACACACCCAGCAGCAGGCTGAGTGGTGTCACAACGACCTTGCACTCAGTGTCAGTAAGACCAAGGAATTGATTGTGGACTTCAGGAAGAGAATGTCAAGGTAAAACACACCAGCCCTCGTCGAGGGATTAGCATTGGAGAGGGTGAGCAGGTTCAATTTCCTGAGTGTCAGCATCTCTGAAGACCTATCATGGGCTCGACATATTGATGCAATTACGAAGAGAGCACGCTAACGGCAACATTTCATTAGGAATTTGAGGAGATTTGGTATGTCACAGATGACTAGCAAATCTTTACAGATTTAGCATGCAGAGCATTCTAACTAGCGGCATCACCGTCTGGCATGGAGGGGCTACTGCATAAGATTGGAAAAAGCTGCAGGGAGTTGTAAATTCACCAGCTCCATCATGGATACTAGCCCTCCCACATTCAAGGACACTTTCAAAAGGCAATCCCTCAGAAGGCAGCACCCATCATTACAGATCCCCATCACCCAGAACATGCCCTCTTCTCATTGCTACCATCAGAGGGGAAGTATAAAGCATGAAGATACACTCTAAGTTTTCCGTCAGCTTCAATAAACCCATGAACACTCCCTCCCTTTTGGCTCTCTTTTTGCACTAGTTATTCATTTTTTTATATTTCTCATTGTAACTTACAGTAATATGTTATGCATTACACTGTACTGCAGCCACAAGTCATCAAATTTCACGACATATGTCAACGATTCTGGTTCTGAGTTTATGGATTCAGCAGTTAATCACAATACTGGTACTATTTAACATTGTCATAGTTAAGTCAGCAACTGCAAAGTTGCAAATCATCAGTTAAGATGCTTACTTGGTGCACTTGGATCATGCCTAGGCTTACAGTCCATTAAGGGTTTTTTAAGGCCTTCTGTTTGGCTCAGTCCAGCAGCATTCCTCAGTGGGCAAGTAAACTGTTTAAGCAAAGGCTGTTGCGAGGTGGGTGGCCGTGACAAGTCTGAAGAAGCAGCAGCTGTATTGTGGAAGCAGCGACCACTCATAAAGTCCTCTGTTGAAATCGTTCCCATAATCTCTATCTCCTTCCCACCAATCATTAACGTCTGGCCTTCAGAAAGGGATGCAAGTTCTTTTAATTTATATCCTGTTCCTGAAAGACAAAGAAAGAACATAGAACTCCAGTTTATTTGTACTCATTTGGAAACATTGCTGTGTAATCACCCATTAAAGTCAAAGGCTTTCAAAGTACATTTATTATCAAAGTATATATGTAGTATACAATTTAGGGGGAAAAATATTTATAAAATGTTTATACTATTAGCCTAAAATTAGTCGCTTTGGGCAGATGGGCTTCGTCAACATGGTTGGCAGCTCATCTCAGAGAAGGAAAACTCTGATCTCAAACTTCCACTGCCTTGCAGCAATACCCACTCATGACGAAGGCTTTGGGAGTAAACCCCAAGCAAAATATCCGGAGCGGGGTACCCTCAGGCAGTCCTATGTTGAATTCATCGCTGACTGGCAACTCCTGCTAGGCTGCTGTTGCCAAACTGTATCGGTCTCAGCCATCTTTTGGGTTCATCAGCTGCATGGAGAGGGGGAGCCTGTTACATGGACAACAGCTTGCTCTCCGTATCATACTACCCTGGTTTGTGTATCTGGACAGCTAAGACACAACATCCACGGCTGACCCTGACCAATGGAGAATATAAGGGCAAGAATGTAATGCTCAGGCTTTATAAGGTATTGGCCAGTGCGCACTTGGAGTATTGTAAACAGTTTTGGGCCCCTTACCTAAGAAAAGATGTGCTAGTGCTGGTGAGTGTCCAGTGGAGATTCACGAGAAAGATTCCAGTAACGAACCGGTCAATGTATGAGGAGTGTTTGATGGCTCTGGGCCTGTATACACTGGAGTTTAGAAGAATGGGGGGGATTGCATTGAAACGTACTGAATACTGAGAAGCTGAGATGGTGTGGAAGTGGAGAGGATGTTTCCTATGGTGGGATAGTCTAGGATCAAAGGACATAGTCCCAGTATAGAGGGACATCCATTTAGAACAGAGATGAGGAGGAATTTCTTCAGCCACAGGGTGATGAATTTGTCGAATTCATTGCCACAGACAGCTTTAGAGGCCACGTCATTGAGTATATGTAATGTGGAAGTTGATATGTTCTTGATTAGTCAGGGCATCAAAGGTTACGGGGGGAAGGCAGAAGAATGGGGTTGAGACGGATAATAGATCAGCCTTGATGGAATGACAGAGAACACTCGATGGGACGAAAGGCCTAATTCTGCCCGTGTGTCTTATGGTCTCATATTTTCATACAACAAAGGACTCTCTGTGGAGGTCGTTCTCTTGTAATTCAGGTCCCTCGAAAGATTTCCTCCAAGTGTATCTATTGAGTGCAACGTCATACTGGTTATTAAATATAATGTTGACTTTTTTCAAGCTGATTTTGATGTTGTCTTTGAAGTGTTTCCTTTGCTGCCCAGAGAATAAGCAGCAGCTGTGAAAGGAGAGACTGAGCAACCAACAGACCCAACCACTAACCACAGCCACCACTTTCTAGAATAACTGGATCCCAGATAAGCCTCCACAGCCACCTGAGCACCCACCAGTAGACAACCCATAGAAGAACATCACACTCGACTAGAGTGATCGCACTACTTCTACAAAGGACTGTGCACACTTAAACTTTGGAAGCAAAGATTCTTGATTATGTACAATGGGAAAATAAATAAACAATAAAAATGAAAAAAATATGGGAAACAGAGAAAAGGTCAAACAAAATGTGGCAGCTCTATAAAACCCTGGTTGAAGCACACTTGCAATTTTGTGTTCAGCTCTGGCCTCATTATAGGAAGGATGTGGAAGCTTTAGAAAGGGTGCAGAAGAGATTTACCAGAATGCTGCCTGGATTAGACAGCATGTCTTGTGATGACAGGTTGAGCGAGCTAGGGATTTGCTCTTTGGATCGAAGGAAGATGAGAGGTGACTTGAAAGAGGTGTACAAGAGGAATAGATAAGAGTGGACAGCCAGAGACATTTTCCCAGGGCAGAAATGGCTAATACAAGAGGGAATAATTTTAAAGTGATTGAAAGAAGTAATGGGGGGGGGGGGGGGCTATAGTGTCACAGGTAAGTTTTTTACAGACAGCAAGGACTGCATAGAACTCCCTGCCAGGGAAGGTGGTAGTTAGGTACATTAGGGGCAATTAAGAGACTCTTAGATAGGCGTATAGATGATGTAAAAATGGAGGGCTATGTAGGAGGGAAGTGTTAGATTGATCTTAGTGTAGGTTAAAAGGTCAGTACAACATCGTGGGCTGAAGGGCCTGTAATGTGCTATAATTTTCTATGTTCTATGCTCTAAAAGAAACAGACTTATTTACTATAATTTCTGCCCCCAAAATTTAGAATTTCTTACCATTCCTTTAATTACAACATAGAAGTTTTTCTGCCGTAATGAGGCCACATTCAGGTTGGAGGAGCAACACCTTATATTCCATCTGGGTAGCCTCCAACCTGATGAAATGAACATTGATTTCTCAAACTTCCACTAATGCCCCCACTTTACCATTCTCCATTCCCATTTCCCTCTCTCACTTTATCTCCTTACCTGCCCATTGGTGCTCCTCCCTTTTCACTTTCTTCCATGGCCTTCTGTCCTCTCCTATCAGATTCCCCCTTCTCCAGCCCTTTATCTCTTTCACCAATCAACTTCCCAGCTCTTCACTTCACCCCTCCCCTTCTCCCAGTTTCACCTATCACCTACCACCTTGCATTTCTTCCTCCCCTCCCACTCCCCACCTTCTTACTCTGACTTTTCATCTTTTCTCTCCGGTCCTGATGAAGGGTCTCGGCCAGAAACATCAACCGTTTACTCTTTTCCATAGGTGCTGCCTGACCTGCTGAGTTCCTCCAGCATTTTGTGTGTGCTTCTCTGGATTTCCAGCCCCTGCAGATTTTCTCTTGTTTGTGAAACATGTTGTTTGCGTCAACGACCAGCACAGTCCAAGGATGTGCTGTGCGCAGCTCACAAGTGCTCAGCATCAACATAGCTTGTCCACAACTTACTGACCCTAACTGCACAGCTTTGGAATATGGGAGGAAGCTGGAGCACCCAGAGCAAAGCCCAATGGTCATGGAGAGAACAGAGAGGCTGTTAAATAAACTATAACGTAATAGTGCTAACCTCTTCCAATGTCTTTGCCTTCTATGTCCTTCAGAAGCACAGATGTCTTCCGAACAATCAAAACTGCATCTCCCTCCCACTTCTTGTGTTTCTTCTTTGACGCCTTACACCACAGGACGCTGTAGTATGCAACAAACGTGTCAGGGGCATTCTCTCCTGTGTCCTTTGCCACATTTGATGGCTGACGTGACATCAGTGGCGTTGGTCTCTCGATTTGTTTTCTCGTTCCAAATGGTTGTTTTGGCTTTAACTGTTTCTGGGCGGAAGCATCTGCGGAAAAGCACAATATGTTTAAATTACACCTGCGAAAAGTAATTCAAATCGGAAACACCACATCAGCTATTGGAATACAGGGAGAACTGACATTACCAAGATGCCCTACAAACATGGTGGGCACAGTATACTGGCAGCAGAATGTGTGGTGACACGAGGGCTGCTCCCAGTATGAGGTTCCTAAAAGTTGTCATAGCCAGGAAAGAAGGGGTGGGAGGTGGTAGTGCGGATAAGCTCCCACTACCCGGTAAATACTCCCTCTGTCATACATCACAAATAGCCTCTGACAACCAAGTCCAGTTCCTCTCCTTCACTTGTAGCTTTGTTACTAAGTCTGGTAGAACTGCTACTATGGACAGAAGGCACAAAGGTGAGTTACTAGCACCTTAAAACCAGTCACTTCGGTGGAGCTCATCAGCGGTGGTTGGCAGCTCAGGTAGGAGAAGAAAAACTCTGATCTCAAACCTCCACTGCCTTGTGGCTCTACCCATTCATGGGGAAGGCTTTGGGAGTAAACCCCAAAGGAAAAAGCCAGACCTGGAGTCCCTAAGGCAGTCCTACATTGAGTTCAACGCCAATTGGCAAATCCTGCAACACGGCTGGTGCCAAACTGTATCGGTCTCTGCCGTTACTTTGGATTCATCAGCTGCGTGAAGAGGAGGAGCCTGCCGCATGGGCAACAGCTTACTCTCCATACTGTACTGCCTTGGCCTGCGTATCATGTGGGCAGCTGGGACACAACATCCATGGTCAAACCCAGCTAACAGATGGCCTCAACAGGTGATAAATAAATGAATCACCTTGTACATAACATAGTCGACATGTTTCATAATCTGAAGAGTGAATATAGTCTGTGAATTCTGAACCATTGGAAGTAAAGTTAATGATTCATTTAGGCCATCATTCTATATAGGTCTCGGACCAGAGGGCACGGCCTTAGAATTGAGGGACATCCTTTCAGAACAGACATGAGGAGGAATTTCTTTAACCCGAGAGTGGTGATTCTGTGGAATTCATTGTCACAGATGGCTGTGTAGAACAAGTCACTGGGTATGTTTAAGGCAGACGTTGATAGATGCAACCTCCATAGGTTAGTAGGGTGGTAGATTGATTGATATATCTACCATCCCACCAGACTCCATGTCCAGCACATAATCCTCTGAAACTTCCTCCATCTCCAATGGGACCCCACCACCAAGCACATCTTTCCCTCACCCTCACTTTCCGCTTTCCACAGGAATCGATCCCTATGCAATTCGCTTGTCCACTCATACCTCCCCACTGATCTCCCTCCTGGTACTTATCCTTGCAAGCAGAACAAGTGCCACACCTGCCCCTACACCTCCTCCCTCACCACCATTCATGGGCCCAAACGGTCCTTGCAGACAAGGCAACACTTCACCTGTGAGTCTGTTGGGGTCATCTACTGCATTGTTCCTCATCCACCGGGCCGCAAAGCATGTGCTACTGGGCCGCAAGGAAACAATATGATTTGGCGATATGAAACGATATGAGTCAGCTGCACCTTTCCTCATTTCCTGTCACGCCCATTGTTAGAACTTGAACGCACGCGAGGTCATTACATAAGGAAACCTCTTTGAGTATCGCTGTCTCCCATCACCCCTCGATAGGACCGTCTTGTTGCAGGGAAACAAGTCCAGGGCTCCCACTGATTCGGCGATATTGGTGTGTTGCAATGATTTTATATGTTCATACGGGGAAAATATGCGCTGTGTGTTTAATAGCCAAAGATTACTTAAAATATTATGATGCCATTGACTTATATAAGTGACTTATAATTGACTTATCACTATATTCATGCGAGGAAAATATGCGCAGTGTGTTTAATATTAAATTTGTTAGATAATCCCTTTTAGAAACAAAATTGAGTGTATTAGCCACTCATAAGTGACTTATAGTTAACTTATCACCTATATTCCAGTCGTAATTAACACCCCCTAGTCAGCCGGTCCACAAGAATATTGTCAATATTAATTCAGTCCGCGGTACAAAAAAGGTTGGGGACCCTCCAATACACCCGGTGGGGCCTCCTGTATATCGGTGAGACCCACCATAGATTGGGAGACAGCTTCACCGAGCAGTTTCACTCCATCTACCACAAAAAGCAGGATCTTCCAGTAGCCACTTATTTCAATCCTACTTCCCATTCCCATTCCGACATGTCAGTCCACAGCCTCCTCTACTGCCACGTCGAGGCCACCCTCAGGCTGGAGGAGCAACATCTTATATTCTGTCTGGGTAGCCTCCAATCTGATAACAGGAAAATTGATTTCTCGAACACCTGGTAATGCCCCCCTCCACCACCATTCCCTATTTCTGTCTTCAGTCCTCTCCTCTCCTATCAGACTCACCCTCCTCCGGCCCTTTATCTCTATCACCAATCAACTTCCCAGCGCTTTACTTCACCCCTCCTACTCCACTGTCTTCACCTATCACCTGCCACCTTGTACATCTTCCTCCCCTCCCTTCACCTTCTTACTCTGACTTCTCCTCCTTCTTTCCAGTCCTGATGAAGGGTCTCAGCACGAAACGTCAATTGTTTACTCTTTTCCATAAATGCTGCCTGACCTGCTGAGTCCCTCCATCATTTTAAGACCATAAAACATAGGAGCAGGAAGAGCCCATTTGGCCCATTGAGTTTGCTCCGCCATTCAATCATGGCTGATCCTTTTAAACCCCTCTCCAGCCTTCTCCCCGGAACCTTCAATGCCATGGCCAATCAAGAACCTATCAATCTCTGCCTTAAATACACCCGACGACTCTGATCTTTACAGCCACCAGTGGAAACAAATTCCACAAATTCACCACACTCTGACTAAAGAACTTTTGCCTGTGTTGCTTTGGATTTCCAGCGTCTGGAGATTTTCTCATGGTTGGGAGGGCGATAGGTTCTTCTTTAGTCAGGGGATGAAGGGATACAGGGGGAAAGCAGGACAGCTTGCCTCCCTACCTTTTCACATAGGTCATCGCACTTACTGATGAGGCTTCATAAAAAAGTTTATGAAAATACATCTTTAAAAAAATGGGACAAGAGGTATAGATTGAGTGGATATAGTCATAGTCATACTTTATTGATCCCGGGGTAAATTGGTTTTCATTACAGTTGCACCATAAATAATTAAATAGTAATAAAACCATAAAATAGTTAAATAGTGATATGTAAATTATGCCAGGAAATAAGTCCAGGACCAGCCTATTGGCTCAGGGTGTCTGACCCTCCAAGGGAGGAGTTGTAAAGTTTGATGGCCACAGGCAGGAATGACTTCCTATGACGCTCTGTGTTGCATCTTGGAGGAATGAGTCTCTGGCTGAATGTACTCCTGTGCCCACCCAGTACATTATGTAGTGGGTGGGAGACATTGACCAAGATGGCATGCAACTTAGACAGCATCTTCTTTTCAGACACCACCATCAGAGAGTCCAGTTCCATCCCCACAACATCACTGGCCTTACGAATGAGTTTGTTGATTCTGTTGGTGTCTGCTACCCTCAGCCTGCTGCCCCAGCACACAACAGCAAACGTGATCCAGAGACTTTTCCCAGGTTGGAAATAGCTAATATGAGAGGCATAATTTTAAAGTCATTGGAGGAAAGTATAGGGGGGGGACGTCAGATGGAAGTCCTGTACAGAGTGGTGAATGTGTGGAACTCCCACCCAGGGGTGATGGTAAAGGCAGATACATTGGAGACATTTCAGAACCTCTCAGGGAGGCACATGGATGATAGAAAAATGGGAGAAAAGGGTTGGATCAATCATAGAGTATGTTAAAAGGTAGGCACAACATTGTGAGCCACAGGATACTATGCTGTAGTGTTCTACATTCTATGGGTGAAAGGGTAAAAGGCAACACACACAAAATGCCAGAGGAACTCAGCAGGTCAGGCAGCATCTGTGGAAATGAATAAACAGTCAATGTTTTGGGCCGAGATCCTTCATCGGGACTGGAAAGGAAGGGGGAAGATGCCAGAATAGAAAGCTGGGGGGAAGGGAAGGAGGCTAGCAAGAAGAAGATGGGTGAAGCCAGGTGGAAAAGAGCTGGAGAGGAAGAAATCTGACAGGAAAGGAGAGTGCACCTTAGGAGAAAGGGAAGGAGGAGGGTACCCAGGGAGAGGTGACAAGAAGTAAGAGTCCAGAGAGGAGAATAGAAGAGGGGAGGGGGAGGGAGAAGGAGAAATCGATAGTTGTAGGCTACCTAGACAGAATACGAGATGTTGCTCCTCCACCCTGAGAGTGGCCTCACCTTGGCACAAAAGAAGGCCATGGACCAACATGACGCAACAGGAATGGGAAAAGGAAAGGCTGGCCACCAAGAAGTTCCACTTTTGGGGGATAGAGGGGTGGTGCTTGGTGAAGCAGTCCCCCAGTTTATGACAGGTCTCACCAACGTACAGGAGGGTAAAAGGTAAAATACACACTTATATTAAGCTGTGCACTGCTTGTTCAGGGTTGACCCAAACTGAGAAATTTATTCGTTGGTCAAAATCAATATCGATATCTGCATGTGTGTGAGTTTTTGAAGGCAGATTCAGAGGTGTTACTTCATCACACTGCTGAATCAGCTTATGGTACTCGGGTAAAAAATGTAAGGAAATTAGCAGCAAATACATAAGGAATTAAAACAGTAAAGGAAATAAAATCTTTCTCTCTCTCTCTCTCTCACACACACATACACACACACAAACAAAAGGTTTTACATTCTGTCTTGTCCATACCAGTAAAAGTTTTTCTCTTGGTTTAGAACATAGAACATAGAACAGTACAGCACAGTACAGGCCCTTTGGCCCACAATGTTGTGCTGACCCTTAAACCCTGCCTCCCATATAACTCCCCACCTTAAATTCCTCCATATACCTGTCTAGTAGTCTCTTAAACTTCACTAGTGTATCTGCCTCCACCACTGACTCAGGCAGTGCATTCCACGCACCAGCCACTCTCTGAGTAAAAAACCTTCCTCTAATATCTCCCTTGAACTTCCCACCCCTTACCTTAAAGCCATGTCCTCTTGTATTGAGCAGTGGTGCCATGGGGAAGAGGCGCTGTCTATCGACTCTATCTATTCCTCTTATTATCTTGTACACCTCGATCATGTCTCATCTCATCCTCCTTCTCTCCAAAGAGTAAAGCCCTAGCTCCCTCAATCTCTGATCATAATGCATACTTTCTAAACCAGGCAGCATCCCGGTAAATCTCCTCTGTACCCTTTCCAATGCTTCCACATCCTTCTTATAGTGGGGTGACCAGAACTGGACACAGTACTCCAAATGTAGCCTAATCAAAGTTTTATAGAGCTGCATCATAAACATCTACATTCTCCTGTGCACAGGACTTATAAGGCCATAAAGACATAGGAGCAGAATTAGACCTTTTGGCCCATCAAGTCCCACCATAGCTGATATATTATCCTTCTCAACCCCATCCTACTGCCTTCTTCCTGTAAACTTTGATGCCCTGGCTAATCAAGAATCTATCAACCTCTGCTTTAAATATAGTATCAGAATCAGGTTTAGTATCACCAGCATACGTCGTGAAATTTGTTAACTTAGCAGCAGCAGTACGATGCACAATAAATATAGAAAAATAAACAAGTAAATCCATTACAGTAAGTATAAGTGTTGGCGCGTGGCCAAGTGGTTAAGGCATTGGTCTAGTGATCTGAAGGTCGCTAGACGGAGCCTCAGCTGAGGCAGCGTGTTGTGTCCTTGAGCAAGGCACTTAACTACACATTGCTCTGCGACGACACTGGTGCCAAGCTGTATCGGCCCTAGTGCCGATGTTGGGCAACATCAGTGGCATGGAGAGGGGAGACTTGCAGCATGGGCAACTGCCAGTCTTCCATACAACCTTGCCCAGGCCTGCGTCCTGGAAACCTTCCAAGGCACAAATCCATGGTCTCACGAGACTAATGGATGCCTATATTTAAAAAGTATATATAGTAGAAAGGAAATTATAGACCAGTTAGCCTGATCTCAGTGGTTGGGAAGATGTGGGAGTAAGTTGTTAAAGATGAGGTGATGGTGCACTTGGTGAGAGAGGACAAGACAGGACAAGTCAGCATAGTTTCCTTAAGGAAAATTCTTGCCTGACAAACTTATTAGAATTCTTTGAGAGATTACAAGTAGGATAGATAAAGGGAATGCAGTGGATGTTGTATATTTGGATTTGCAAAAGGCCTTTGACAAGATGCTATACCTGAAGCTGCTTACCAGGTTAAGAGCCCATGTTGTTACAGGAAAGTTACTAGCATGGTTAGAGGATTGGCTGATTGGTAGGAGGCAGTGAGTGGGAATAAAAGGATCCTTTACTAGTTGGCTGCCAGCGACTAGTGATGTTCCACAGAGGTGGTGTTGGGACCGCTTCTTTTTATGCCATACATCAATAATTTAGATGATGGAATTGATGGCTTTGTTGCCAAGTTTGCAAATGATACGAAGCATGGTGGAAGGGCAAGTAGTGTTGAGGAAACAGGAAGGCTACAGAAGGAAAGACAAATTAGGAGAATGGGTAAGATAGTGGCAAATGAAATACAATGCTGGAAAATGCATAGTCATGCACTTTGGTAGAAGAAATAAATACGCAGACTATTTTCTAAACAGGGAGAAAATCCAAAACTCTGAGATGCCAAGGTGCTTGGGAGTCCTTGCGTAGAACACCCTAAATGCTCATTTCCAGGTAGAGTCAATGGTGAGGAAGGCAAATGTAATGTTGGCATTCATTTCAAGAGGTGTAGAACACAAGAGCAGGGATGTGAGGCTTTATAAGGCACTGGCGAGGACTCACCTTGAGTATTATGAACAATTTTGGGCTCCTCATCTCAGAAAAAATGTGCTGGCATTGGAGAGGGTTGAGAGGAGGTTCACAAGGATGGTTCCAGGAACGAAAGGGTTATCATACGAGGAAAGATTGATAGCTCTGGGTCTGTACTTGTTATGTTTCAAATGTTGAAAAGCCTAGACAGAGTAGATGTGGAAAGGATGTTTCCCATGGTAGGGGAGTCCAGGCCCGAGGACAGAGCTCTATGATAGAGGGGCGTCCATTTAAAACAAAGATGTGGAGAAATTTCTTTAGCCAGAGGGTGGAGAATTTGTAGAATTTATTACCACAGGCAGCTGTGGAGGCCACGTTGTTGGGTATATTTAAGGCAGAGCTTGATATGTTCTTGATTGGACACAGCATCAAAGGTTACGGGGAGAAGGCTGAGGAGGGGAAAAAAGGATCAGTTATGATTGAATAGCAGTGCAGATTTGATGTGCCAAATGGCCTATTTCTGCTCCTGTGTCTTATGGTCTAAAAGGCAACATCCATCATTAAGGACCCCATCACCCAGGACATGCCTTGTTCTCATTGCTGCTATCAGGAAGGAGGTACAGGAGCCTGTAGACACACCCTCAATGATTCAGAAACAGCTTCTTCCCCTCTGCCATCTGTTTTCTGAATGGACATTGAACCCATGAACACTACCTTATTACTTTTTTATTTTTACTTTTGCACTACTTATTTATCTATTTAATATATATACTTACTGTAATTCATGTTTTTTCTATTATTATGTATTGCAATGTACTATTGCCACAAGGACAACAGATTTCACAACATACTGTATGCCGGTGATATTAAACCAGATTCTGATTCTGATGATCACTGGCATGTGTCGAGAAATATGTCGGTTTGTGGCAGCAGTGCATCGTAATACACAAAAAAAACTATAACTGACAAAAATTTGGCAGGCAGGTTCAAGCTGACAGAAAGGCAATAGTAACTCAAATAACCATGCATTACAACACTGGTGTGCAGAAGAGCGTATATATAAAAGAAATTAAATAACTAATGCAAAAGATAGTGAAGTCGTGTTCATGAGTTGGTCATTGTCTGTTCAGACAACTGATGGCAGCGAGAAAGAAGCTGTTGCTAAATTTGCACTGTCCTGAGGTTAATTCAAAACCCTTTATGGTACCTCAGTTTGCAGAGCTCTGAAAACATTGTAGGTTTACACAAACTCAGGGTCACTGAAGTTCAACATAATTTGAAGTTGCCCTCTGCTGTTCCTGTCTGCCGACAGCTACGACAACAGAGTGAGTGTGGAAAATGCAGCCTTTGACTGAGCAGTGAAAAATGAGGCCCAAATTGCTATGCAGCTTCATGTCTCATTGACAAAGGCAGTCTGTAAAGCTCCATGGTGTTCAATCCACAGTGATGCACAAAGATTTACTTGAAAAGACTTTTTCTTTGCTGATGGGTAGGATTAACAAACCCTTCATTACGATGCTTCCTTTGCAAACCTTCTGTAATGTTCAAGTTTATTTAATGTCATTTCCAGTACGCCAGTGTAAAAGAGAACAAAATAATAGTTTCTTCAGATCCGATGTAGCACAGAATAAGCACACAGTAAGATAAAGAGCACAACAATCTAAAAAAACCACAGTAAATATAAATACATAAGATAGCTTATATACACAGATCGATTGAATGTCCATAAAGTGACGCTCGGCACAGGAGTGTCTGTACATAAAGTGACGGACAGGAAATGATAAAGCAGTGGTGGCTGGAGCTGTTGATGGGTCTTACAGCTTAGGCAGCTCCCCACCTCCTCACATCAATGTGCAGGTATTTTGTAGACCTTGTTTCAATTTTTGACCTTACTTATCAGGAAATGTATAGACAGACTCAAATTACTCTAATGCATCTGCTTATTTGGAACAACTCTTAAAAGAGCAAAAACTAATTGAGAAAATAGCCAGGATCCCCTTCCTTTATTTGGGACATTGTGAACTATGTACATTTCTCCCAGTTAGGTTACCCTGCACAAGCACTGCCAGAATTCACTAAAATCAGCATCGTGAGCCTGTCACGGTCATGTTGTGACGCCAAAGGCATGGCAATGGAATACTCCAACTCTTGGTGGGCAGGTTTAAGGTGATCTACCAAAATGTGTTCAGGTTTACCCCTCTTAACTATGATAAAAGCCTTTCCTTCCCGTTCCAAAACGTGGAATGGGCCTAAGGGAACATTTGTGTGTACAAATGAGGAAGAGTGTAGGTCATCAAGGACCCAAGAGTGCTTTTGGCCATGATGGGAGGTAGGGATAGATGAAAAGAAATTGAATTTAATGAGCAGAGTGGAACGCTGTTGAGAAGCCAACCAGGGGATCGTAACATCAGGAATGAAATCACCTGGCACTCGTAATGGCTGCCCATATAACAAATCTGCTACGGACGACCGCAGGTCCACTTTTGCAGCAGTTCTGAGACCCAGCAGGACCCATGGGAGACGATCATGCCAACACTCATTGGACAGGGAAGCCTTCAAGGAGCAGGGAAACCACTCGAATTGGCCATTGGACTGCGGGTGATACAAAGTGGTGTGATGTAGCCTAATGCCGAAGTTTTGGCCCATCGCAGGCCAGAGTTCTGAAATGATTTGGGGACCGCAGTCAGAGGAAATATCAAATGGGTTGCCAAACCAAGCAACCCAGGTGCTGATGAACACCTGAGCCATGTCTGTGGTCATTGTCGATGCTAGGACAACCTTTAGCCACCTGGTGGTACAGTCCGCTATGGTAAGAAGGTGCATGAAACCACGTGGGGGGGTGGGGGGGGAGGTGAAGATGACCAACAAGGTCCATATTGACATGGTCAAACCATCCCTTAGGGACCTCAAAAGGTGCCAATGGTGTCTGAACATGACGGTTAATTGTTGTCTGCTGACACTCCACACAAGCTGCAGTCCAATCATACATGTCCTTTCTGAGGCTGCGCCAAATAAACTTTGGTGCATCCAGTTTCTGTGAGAAGCCCGGATGCGAGAGACCATGTAAGGCATCAAGAACAGTCCATCTCCAGTTTGCGGGCATGAAGGAGTGAGGGCGACCAGTTGAGACATCGCACAAGAGAGAACTCCAGCTTCCCCGAATTTAATGTCAGCCAACCGCAAGCCCATGAATGCTGTTCAGTAAGCCTGGACCTCTCAGTCAGTAACTTGGTCGACTGCCATGCCAGCATAGTCAACCCCTATGTGTACGGCCTCAACATCTGGCCATGAGAGGCAATCAGCCACTGCATTATTTTCCTCCTTGACGTATATCAGTTGTCAACTCGGATAAGTAGGCCAGGTGGTGTTGCTGCCGTGCAGACCAGGGTTCTGGTGTTTTGGCCATGGCGTGCATAAGGGTTTGTGGTCAACGAATATTATTAAGTTGCAACCCTTTAAAAGAAAGCAAAAATGACGGACAGCCAGATAGAGACTGAGAAGCTCACAGTCAAACGTGCTGTACTTCCTTTCGGGCGGATGGAGCTGCTGACTGAAGAAGGCACGCAGCTGCCACACATCTCTGGCCAACTGCTCGTGCACGGCACCCACAGTGTAGTCTGAGGTGTCGGTAGTAATGGCTATGGGTGCGTTGAGGAGTGGGTGTGCCAGCAGGGTCACATTAGAAAGAGCTCACTTGGTATCATCAAATACCCCTGGTCATCTCCGCTGACCAGTCAAATATTCGATTGGGGCATTGCCTTTAAGAGCACCAGACAGGGGGAGCACAAGTTTAGCAGCTTGTGGAATGAAGCCGTGATAGAAATTTACCAAAAAAACGCCTGTGGTGTTTTTAGTAGTGCTGTGCAGTGGGAAATCTATAAAAGCAGCCACCTTTGATAGGAGGGGTTTCGCTTTTTCTGCGATATGATGGTCGAGAAAGTCAATGGTTGACAACCCAAACTAGCATTTAGCAGGGTTAATAATTAACCCGTGTTGGCTTAAGCGCTGAAAAGGTGTGTGGAGTTGAGATATGCGATCAGATTTGGACACAATGGTGAAAGGTATGTCATCCAGGTAAACAAAAAGAAAATCTAAGTCTTTCAATAGAGTCCATCAACTGTTAGAAAGTCTGTGCTGCGTTTTTTGGTCCAAACAGCATTGATAGAAACTCAAAGAGGCCAAATGGGGCTATCACAGCTGTTTTGGGAATGTCCCCCAAGCAGAAAAGCACCTGATCGACTTTGGAAAAAATTAACTAAACATGTTAAAAAGTCTTAGACATGTGTGGTCAGGTAACAATTGGGGTTGTGGCCTTGTTAAGGTGTCAATAATCACCACATAGGCGGCAACCACCATTGGACTTATGGACCATATGATAGGATGAAGCCCAGGGGTTATTCGACCTGTGTACAATGCCAAGTCTTTCATGTTGGCAAACTCAGTCTTCGCATTTACCAGCCATTCTGGGTCCAGTCTACGTGCACAGGCATAGACCGGTGGGCCAGTTTTGGGAATGTGGCGCACAACCCCATGTTTTGTGACTGTGGTGGAGGTTGTGGGCTTGGTGAGGTCTGGGAATTCACCCAGCAGTTGAGTAAACATGCGGTGGTATACGCGCTTGACGGAGTAATGGGGAACTTACTGGGGGTTCAGGGTAGCGACCCAAGCCAGCAGTTCTTAAGATGGACTGACTGTCCTCGGGCACACAGGAAATCTGCACCGAGCAGAGGTCTAGCCTCTTTAGCCAGGATGAAGTCCCATGGGTAATGTCACCCACTGAAGCAGAGCGTCACCTGTCATGTCCCATAAGTCTGGGTCCTGCTGCCATTGGCGGCCTCCAGCGAGTTTCGTCGCTCTTTGCCTTCTCATCAATAGGCAATGCTGGCAGCACACTCACTTGAGCACCGATGTCTCACAGGACGCGTCGCCCTGAAAGGGAATCCGCAATGAACAGCAGACGACTCTGGCAGCAAGAACCCAGTCTTCACAGACGTCTGATGTCCCGACGCGCTGGCACTGTCGGAGCTGCAAGGCGGTCGTCACGTTCCAGTGTTCGAACCAATGCAAGCACGGTCAAAACACAGGCCCTGCTCATATGTTTCGGTGTCCTAATGTTGGAGGCCGTGCAGACCAGGGCCTACTGAAGCAGGGAAAGGGAGAAATGATGTACCACTACCTGTCTGAGTGTAGACTACATTTTAGCAAGCTCCCTAGCAGCCCATCATGGGTGTATTAGAGAGGGCTATGCAAACTTGCACAGGCATTTGCTGCATAAAGAGTTCTTTAAAAAATAAATCATGGATGCTGATTTTCCAGAAGAAACAGCATATGATCCATCAGCTCAAAAGACTTAGCATCGCTAAGACCGGAGAAGGAGGACGACTGTTTGTCGCATTCAGACTCCGATAGTTGAAAAGTCTGTAAAAGGTGAGTTTTCAGTGATCGGTATTTATCGTGTTTACGTGGGTGTCCAAGCAGACTCACTACTCTCGCGGCTGTGGAACTGCTGAGCGACGCTACCACATAGTAGAACTTGGTATCGTCGGCAGTGATTTCTTGCAGAGCGAACTGGGCCTCAGCTTGTACAAACCACACGACGGCATTTTGTCCCCAAAACACCAGCAGCTTCAAAGTGCTTGCATTGGCTGACATGTTCAATAACTCTGGAATTGTCCCAGAGCACTGGGGTCACCAATTTAGGTTTTTGCAAATAAAAGAAAGTGAGGCATTTTATGCGTAATGAAACCTGTGGCACATTTTATTGAACTCCAAAACCTAAACACAAAAGTGCGCTAAAAATCCTCACGTAACAACGTCACCACATCAGACCAGCCTCTTAAAGCAAAACCCCAACTCAATATCAGTGGTTGTGAATTACGTATGTTTCTCCTAATGATATTACCCTACAATGCCTGATCTTGGGCATTCATAACAAACATCAGACCTTTCAAAGAGAACAGCAAATCAGACTCCATCTTAAAGTTAAGTTAACAAGACTATTTATTCTACTGAAGTTGAACAACCACATCAATAAATCATATTCTATAGTTATGCACTTGAGGTAAAATTCCTTCCTCTTAATTTGAGAAGTAAATAGAAAGGACTCAGTAACAGTGATTACCATCCCCCCCAACTTCTTACGGGTGTGAATCTAATTGATAGTTTACCTTGAAGACTTAAACATTTTATTTAATCTAACACTGACTGAGAATTCCTCTTGCAAATTGCCTCCTCAAAAAAGCTCTCCATCTTAAATGTAATTTTAAATTTCCCATCTTAGATATGTCAATGAGCAATAAAAATTAATTACAAAATGGAGAAAAAGTTCAATTCTAATCAAGTTGGATTCAAAGTTCAAAGTACATTTATTATCAAAATATGTATACCATATCCATTCTTGAGATTTGTCTCCTTACAGATGGCCGTAAAATAAAGAAATTCAAAACAACCTATGAAAAAAGTAGACCTTCAAACACACAATGTGCAGAGAGAGAAAAAAATCAAAAAAAAAGAATTTAAAACCATGAAAACAGGAAACGAACATACAATATATTGATAGATAAAAGGATTTGAGGCGATGATGCTTAACATATTGTGGGTAAAGAATTTGGTACAAGCAGTAAATCTCCCCAAACATCTATGGCACTCATTGCCACAGACAGCTGTGGAGGCCAAGTCATTGGGTATGTTTAAAGTGGATGTCGACAGGTTCTCGTTTAGTCAGTGTCACGGGTTACGGGCAGAAGGCAGGAGAATGGGGTTGAGAGGGATAATAAATCAGCCATGGATGAAATGGTGGAGCAGACTTGATGGGCTGAATGGCCTAATTCTGCTCCAATGTCTTCTGGTCTTATGGTCTCAGAGAGGGCATGGGTCCACTTGCCAAACATCCTTTTGTTTTCTGATACACCTGTGAGCCTCAGTGTGGGCCTGTCCCAGCACTGACCTGGTTTTTCCACAATTATAAAAGGCATTGTTGAACATAGTGAATTTTCTGACCTTGTTACTGCACTGTTGCTCTGACTTCCCTGTGAACCACCGAGTGTAGAGATCTCAAGTTGGATATAAACCACAGCAGAAGGCATTCAATCTTAACATCTTTTCTCTGTGTATTTCAGCCATGAAGCCCCCAAGATAATAAATCACCCACGACAGAATGGCAGAGCAAACTTAACGGACTGAATGGCCTAATTCTACTCCGATGTTTTAGGGTCTAAGTAGCAGGATTCTTTTCCTAGGGACCTCACTATTGGTGATCCAGCAGTCCCAAATGACCAAAGATATTCCTGGAGACTGATGATGTAAGTACGATATTTAATCATCGTTGTTTGAAATAGGTGACAACCTCTCACAACCATACAGAGGAGTGCACAACATTGAAGCTTGATAGATACCTTCAACTCCAGCATTAGTTCCTTGTGTGAATGAAGCAATATTCTTGATTCTCTCTGCCATGCTGAATTTAGTGCACACATTGGGGAACTTGTTTGTCCTAAGGAAGGATCTCGGCCCGAAACATCAATTCTTTATTCCTCTCTGTAGATGCCGTCTGACCTGCTGAATTCCTCCTCCCCAGCATTGTGTGTGTGTGTGTGTGTGTGTTACTCTGGATTTCCAGCAACTGCAGAACCTCTTGTCTTTATGAATTTCTGCATCTCTTCAGATGATTTCAAGACAAATGCAACATCTGTGAGGAACAGATTCTAAAAGAAGAACAAGGTGAGAAGTGCCTGCTAGAAAATGATGCTGAATAAATTCAACCGGAAAAATGTGAAGTGATTCACTTGGGAAGTGAAACTTGGAGGAAGAATACAGGGTTAATGGCAGGATTCTTAGCAGTGTGGAGGAACGGAGGGATCTTGGGGTCCACGTACACAGCTCCGCCAAAGCTACCGCACGAGTTTTTACCTATTTAGAGATACAGCGTAGAACAGACTCTTTTGGACCTTCAAGCTTCACCACCCAGCAATTCCCCGATTTAACCCTAGCTTAATCACTGGACAATTTACAATGGCCAATTAACCTCCCGAACGGTACATCGTAGAAACCAGAGCACCCAGAAGAAACCCACAACAGTCACGGGGAGAACATACAAATTCTTTACAGGCAGCAGCGGGAGTTGATAAGGGATATATGGTCTACTGGCCTTCATTAGTTGGGGGACCGAGTTCGAGAGCAACGATGTAATGTTGCAACTATATAAAACCCTGGTTAGACTACACTTGAAATATTGAGTTTATTTCTGGTTGCCTCATTATAGGAAGGATGTGGAAGCTTTAGAGAAGGTGCAGAGATTTACCAGGATGCTGCCTGGATTAGAGAGCATGTCTTATGAGGATAGGTTGAAAGAGTTAAGGCTTTTCCCTTTGGAAGGAAGGAGAATGAGAGGTGACTTGATAGAAGTGTACAAGATGATAAGAGGCGAAGATCAAGTGAACAGCCAGAGACTTCTTCCCAGGCAGAAATAGCTGATATGAGAAGAAGCATAATTTTAAGGTGATTGGAGAAAGGTACAGAGAGATTGTCAGAGGTAGGTATTTTACACAGAGTGGTGGGTACATGGAACACCCTACTAGGGGTGGTGATAGAAGTACTGTAGTTATACCGGGGGGGGGGGCAGTTAAGAGACTGCTAGATAGGCAAGTGGATGGTGAAAAAAATGGGAGGGGGGCGCTATGTAGGAGGGAATGGTTAGATTGATTTTACAGCAAGTTAAAAAGTTGGCACTATATTGTGGGCTGAAGGGCCTGTACTGTGCTGTAACGTTCTATGTTCTACTTCTAAGAGTCCTTGTACACAGACAATTCTCGCAGCCGTAATGCTTTTAACTGCTCAACTTCAATTTTCGCCCTGAGCAGTTCTTCCTCCAGTGCGTGCAATTTTTTAAGGCTTTCCCTTTTCTCATCAAGATACAACCCAAACTTCCTTTGGTTTTCCAGAATCAGCTCCTGTTCTTTCGAAGACATGGCCTGTACTTCCCTCTCAGGTCTGGTCCCGTAGCCTGGAAAGTCCGCATGGTGATGCTGCAGAAACTGAAGATCATCCCTTGTCGGGGGTCGAGGGGATGGTGTGGAGGGTATTCGAACACAAGGTGGAGAAAGGGACATAGCTGTGATGTGCTGAGTATCTGTTTTAGTCAACCCTTCAAAGCTGTTGCTTGCTGGTGGCTGACCAGCTAACCGCAGTTTCCCTTCAACCTTCGGCCCAACCTCGGGACTAATCCACCTAGGAAACGAATAAGACTGGTAACCTGAGGTACCAGGTTGTGAACAAGAACTGCTAGACATTTCTGCACACGCATCTCTCCTTGAAGTTGAACTCTTCCCGTAGGATCTGTATAAAAATAAAACAATTCCCTCATTCAGAATCAGCATCAGGTTTAATATCGTGAAATTTGTTGTTTTGTGGCAGCAGTACATTGCAATCAAGATTGTTTCATGTCATTTCCAGTACACAAGTGTAAAGGAGAATGAAATAATTGTTACTCCGGCTCTGGTAAACTCCAGTAAACCCAGAATAAGATAAAGAATAGAATAATAAAGAACACAATAAATATAACTACATATGGTAGCTCATATACATTGATTGTATACTCCACCAATGTATTCCTAGGGGACATGGCAGTAGAATGCCACCAAAAACAAGATGATATATAACACAGGTGTGTAAGAAATGGCAGGAGATGGCTATCCAGCGCCTTGCACCTACCCCATATTTCAATGCCATTCTGGGTTATAACTGTCATTCTCCTGCACAAATTTCCCATCCTTTATCTTTCAAAAGCCTATTGAACTCAATCAATAGGTAAGAAATAGGAAATTTCTAAGGAATTTCTTGAAATAGGAAATTACTAATTTAAATAGGAAAGAAAAATGGAGGACTATGTGTTACAGGGGAAATTTTAGAACATAGAACATAAAACAGTACGGCACAGGAACAGGCCATTCGGCCCACAGTGTCGTGCCAAACCAGCTAAAAAGGAAATCAAAAACACCCAAACACTAATCCCTCCTACCTACACAAAGTAATATCCCTCCATCTTACATCCATGTGCCTTTTAAAAGCCTCAGATGTATTTGCCTCTACCATCATACCAGGCAGTGTATTCCAGGCATCCACCACTGTCTGAGTTACCCCTCACGTTCCCCTTGAACCTTCCCCCTCTCATCTTAAATGCATGTCCTCTGGTATTAGACATTTCAACCCTGGGAAAAAGATACTCTCTGTCTACTTTATCTATGCCTCTCATAATCTTATAAACCTCTCTCAGATCTCCCCTCAGCCTCCGACACTCCAGACAAAACAACCCAAGTTTGTCCAGCCTCTCATGATAGCACATGCCCCCTGAACAAAATCCTGTCTTAAAATGTGACCAAAAATTGATCTACTTATTTGTTTCACATACAGAATGCTGGAGGAACTCAGCAGCTCAGGCAGCATCTATGGAGGGGAATAAATGGTCGATGTTTCGGGCCAAGACCCTTTATCAGGACTGGAAAGGAAGGGGAAGATGTCGAAGTAATGAAAGAGGGGGAGGGGGAGGAGTGCAAGCTGGGAGGTAATAGATAAGACCAGGTGGGGGGGGGGGGATGAAGAAAGAAGCTGAGAGGTGATAGATAAAACCAGATGGGAGGGGGGATGAAGAAAGAAGCTGAGAAGTGATAGATAAGACCAGGTGGGTGGGGAGGGGGATGAAGAAAGAAGCTGAGAGGTGCAAAAGGAGAAGAAAGAATCTGGTAGGAGAGGAGAGTGGATCATAAGAGAAAGGGAAAGTGGAAGGACACCAGGGGGAGGTGATAGCCAGGTGAGAAGAGGTAGGAGGCCAGAGAAGGGAAATGAAGAGGGGGGGGGGGATGGAGAAATAGATATTCATGTGATCAGGTTGGAGGCTATCTAGATGGAATTTAATTAATTGTTTTTAATTTATTGAGATACAGTGTGGAATATCGGCCCTTCAAGCCATGCTGCCCAGCAATCATTCAATTTAATCTTAGCCTAATCATGGGACAAGTTACAATGACAAATTAACCTACCAACCAGTATGTCTTAGGTCTGTGGGAGGAAACCAAGGCACACAGGGGGGAACCCACAGAGTCACGGAGAGAACGTCAGACTCCTTACAGACAGCAACAGGAAAAGGTGTTCTCCAACCTGAGAGTGGCCTCATCAAGGCAGAGGAGGAGATGACCATGGACCGACAAGTCATAATGGGAATGGGGAATGGAATTGAAATGCAAACTAGGAAATCCTGCTTTCTGCGGATGCAGCAAAGTTGTTCAACAAAGCTCCTCACTTGTTTGCTGTTTTTCATCTTGGGGATTTTTAGGGAAGAGTGATCTAAATATATATAGAGACTGAAAGTGATCTAGTTCAATCTAAAACCAGGCTCTTAAGTCTAAACACACCAGGGACAAGACAAGAATAAAATTGAGAACCCAAGTTAAGAATCAAATGGCCTAATTCTGCTCCCATGTCTTATGGTCTTAATTCTCTTAAGAAAAATAAATAAAATTGAAAATCTACAATGGAACACCAATCTACATTTTCTGTAATTTATAGTTGGCAGTTTAAATGGTTCAGCATTGACTAGAAGGGCCGAATAGCCTGTTTCTGTGCTGTATTTTTCTATGACTATTCAAATAATTTGTTTTGGGGGGAAAGTGGAAAAGTAGTTAAGCTTACATGTTATGTTGATTTGAAGACGACATTAGTTGGCCATTGCTTCCTCTTGCCATCTTGTAGACAGGTATGGATTTCTCTTCCTCAGAATCAATTACTTCTGCCTTTGTGATCACCTTCATGCCGTTTCCTGGTTCTGGATCAGCTATGTCCCAAACGCACACCTTAATGGCGGCTTGCTCCACGTACTGGTGAAACTCCTCTTCGGTCATTCCTTCTGGTGGCACCACCTCAGGCGATGCAATGCCATCAAACTGGCTCGCGCCATCGCCGTCACCATGTGCTTGCTGAGAAAAGGCGTTGTGCCGAGCCTTCCACCGACTTATCCAGCCGACTGTGGGGAAGAAGGCCCTGATCTGCATCGCTTCCGCAAGGCTCTTTGCCTTCGCAGCCAAGACGTCATCAGAGATAGCCACATGTTGTGCCTTGGCAATCTGGAACCACTGGAAAAGGGCGGTGTCCACATCACTTTCCCTCCCTTCCCTTTTGCGTTTCCGATCTGGATTGCTATTATTGTGCCATTCCGTCATGACTTTTTCCTTGTTCTTGATGAGCCTGGAGATGACGGGCTGCGTCACCCCAAAGCGCCGTGCCACTTCCATTTGGGAGATCTTTTGCCTCTGAAGCAATTCAAGAACCTGAATCTTCTCTGACAAAGTAAGCTCCTTCTGCTTCTTCCTTGTCGACTCCATGGTGTAACTGAACTGTTCAGCAAACAGACCTTTCACTAAACGGGTCTAGAGCTTCGATTTGTTCCTTTTTAAAAAAAATTCAGACTACCTCCAAAAGGCCAGCCCCCACTTCAGAAACACACCCAAAAACCTGCTTTCTAAGGTAATGATGTGCAAAAGGCCCAGTCGGCTTGAATATTTAGAGTAATGAGGTGCTGAATGTCTCCATTGTGTGGTATAAAACCCTGAGACTTGCATAATGCTAAACCAGAGGTCAAGGAAGGTCAGACTAATCCCTCAATGACTGTGTAAGAAACGCCCAGCTAATCCATTGAAGCCGTTAAGTGTATAATGGAAAACTATCAATAGCATTATTCTAAACATTTTAGCTATAAACTTATTTCTTATAAACTTAGCAGATTTGAAATTTGTGCAGCTGCAGAACATTTTTTGAGGTTTTAAAGTTTATAGAGTGAAATAATATATACACTTAAGCAGTAGTCACACATTTCCCTTTCCAGTCTTTTTTTTATTAGAAAGTGTCCAGTTATCAAAAATGCAGTGACACTAGACTCTAGAGATTCTTGAGATCTTTGGAATTATTACAACTCAGTATTTGAAGGCAAGATCAGAAGTAGAAGTAGTGATCACCACTCCTTTGTGCACAGATGACACGGACCTCCACTTTTCACCCTTAGTTCCTGCCAACCACCCAAATAGGAACCAGGGTGGATGGGGGAGAGGGGGAGGGGTGAGAGGGGGGAGGGGGAGGGGGGAGAGCGGGGAGGGGAGGGAGGGAGGGGGGAAGAGAGAGAGAGAGAGAGAGACAGAGAGAGAGAGAGAGGGGGGGGAGGAGGGAGAGAGGGGGAGAGAGAGGGGGAGGGAGGTGGAGGGGGAGAGAGAGAGAGAGAAATACTATCCTCAGAATACAAAAACACAAAGTTCGAGCTTAAAGCCTGCAAAGAAAGTTATAAAACATCCATGCCTCTGAACTAGATTTGCAACAGGGATTTTTACAACTCAGTATTTGAAGCCAGGTTCAAAAGGTACAAGTATTAATCACTGCTGTTATAATTGGGATAATAGTAAGTGAAGTTTAACACCGAACTCTGAAATCTCGTAACCCCAGTGCAAGACATATTCACTAATCTATTGGCTCAGGCGAGCCATTTATACATGGGGCTATAAAGGAAGTTTAGATTGTTGCTTTATGTGCAGTAACCACGAGAAGCTGCTTCAGAATCACAATTAGGTTTATTATCACTGACATATGATGTACTGTTTATATAAATACCCTACACAGTATATACATTTATTATAAGAAAATATACTGCTGTGGATTCCAGTTAATTGAGCAATTCGTTAATCGGGGCAGCTCCTTACTTGGGAAACTCCTAAAGAACAAAACCTAGTTGAGAAAATAGGTGGGGTTCCCTTCATTTATTTGGGACACTATGTTGCTTAATTGGGACAGGAGACTGTTGCCGAACAGCTTCTACCTTCACCAGCAACTTTTATGTGTGTAGCTTCTACCTAATGTCAGTTTCGTTCACTTGTATGGCCTTTTAGACACTAGTGTGCTTAGAGCACACTGTTTATACATTGCGTCAGCTGCGTGTGCTGTGTTCAAAAAGCAGTGATTTTTGTCACTGCTAGTTGCCAAGAAATAAGCAGTAATACAATTCAAAACTGATCAGCTCACTGCAGTTTTAAGTATTCAGACTTGGAGGTACCAATAATGGCCCAGAGTGAAAATGATACAGTTTCACTACTTCAACAAGTTAGGCACTATGAAGAATTTGAAGGTATCAACAATCATCTTGAATGTTGCAATGAAAATGAAGATTTGGAGGAAGCAATTGTTGAAAGCATTGTATGAAGGCATTCCATTATCTGCACTAGATGCCTGTGCTGATTTTGTTCATTTACAGTCAAAGAACATGGCAGCGTACACTGGATGAATTCCTCCACTGATAACTATTAGGAACTAACAAACAGTTATATAACATTGTAGTGTATTGGTAGTATTCTAATTTATTCTGTATTTCATTTAAATACATAATTTGTTACTCAGTTAAACTGTAGTTTGTCTTTTTTATACTTTTTTTTAACTATTTCTATGAAACTTCAGTTAATTGGGACAGCCACTTAATTGGACCAAAACTTACTGATCCCAATGTGCCCCAATTAACGGCAATCTGCACTGTACTGCTGCCACAAAACAACAAACTTCATGACGTATGTCAGTGATAATAAACCTGATTCTAATTCTGATATAAGTAGGGCAAAAAGAGATCAAAAATAATTCATGGATCTATTGTCTGTTCAGAAATCGGAAGTCAGAGGGGAAGAAGCTGTTACTAAAACATTGAATCTGTGTCTTCCAGATACTAAATGTAAATTCTTAAAGTCCAATTATACAACATCCATTGCATCCCCTTTATCTATCCTAATTGTAATCTCCTCAAAGAGTTCCAACTGATTCGTCAGGCAGGATTCTCCCTGAAGGGAACCATACTGACTTTGTACTATTGTGGCGACCCACTTTCTGGCACACACGAACCAACTCACAACAGCGCGCGCAGGCAGAGGACCAGCCCCAAAAAAGGTACCAGACCATCTTCACCAGCAGGGGGAAAATCCCGCGCGCGGAAAGGGTCTGGGAATAGGCATTCCCCACAGCAGTACCGCCCAGGGAGGGTGGGAACGGGAAGGCTTTAAAGCAGGCCGCAAAGTTTGAATAAATCTCTTTCATCGCAACTCTAACTCACCGACTCCGTGTGGTTATTCTAGCGCTGTGTGTAGCACACCACTACAATTGGTGACCCCGACAGTCCAAACGATATTTGGACCAGAGATGACCGACGCCACACCTGTTCACGCAGTTTCGTTAAAACTGCCAAGCTTCTGGACGCTGCGACCCCATTTATGGTTCGAACAAGCGGAAGCTCAATTCCACATTCGGCAGATAACCTCGGAGTCCACTCGCTACTACTACGTGCTGAGCTCCCTCGACCAGGAGACTGCTGCACAAGTTGAGGAGTTTATACAGTCGCCCCCGGAGGACGGCAAATACACAGCATTCAAAGCCCTGCTCATAAGGACTTTCGGACTCTCACGGCGCGAACGAGCACGCCGCTTAATGCACCTGGATGGTTTGGGAGACAGGCCGCCGTCAGCATTAATGAACGAGATGCTGGCCCTGGCTGAAGGACACAAACCCTGCCTCATGTTTGAGCAGGCGTTCCTAGAGCAAGTGCCCGAGGACATATGCCTGCTGCTGTCCGACGCAGATTTCAGCAACCCCCGGGAGGTGGCAGCCCGAGCAGATGTGCTGTGGAATGCCAGGAAAGAAAGAGGGGCGCCCGTCGCACAGATCACCAAGCCGCATGCCCAACGACAGACCAGACCAGGCCCGGCAGCAGAGCCTACAAAACCCGGCGACGGGAGTGAGGAGCCCAACGAACAATGGTGTTTCTACCACCAGCGGTGGGGCACAGAGGCCCGCCGCTGCAGACCACCCTGCAAATTCCCGGGAAATGCCAGGGCCAGCCGCCGCTGATGGCTACGGCGGCTGGCCATCAGGACAGCCTCCTGTACGTCTGAGACAAGCAGTCGGGACGCCGCTTTTTGGTCGACACCGGAGCGGAGATCAGCGTCTTACCTCTAACGAGTTATGATACCCGCAACAGAGAACCAGGAACCACCCTGAGGGCCGCAAATGGCAGCACAATACAAACCTACGGCACCCGCACGGTGCGGCTACAGTTCAGCTCCAGCTGGTTCACGTGGGACTTCACACTGGCCGCCGTGGCCCAACCACTCCTGGGGGCGGATTTTCTACGAGCCCACAGCCTGCTGGTCGACCTGCAAGGGAAGCGATTAGCCACGTCAAGACTTTTCAAACATTCTCCCTGGGTGAAGCACAGTTGCCAGCCCCACACCTGGACTCCATCACGCTGTCCGACGACGAATTCACCGGGGTCCTGGCGGATTTCCCATCAGTACTGACACCGCAGTTCACGGCAGCCATGCCCAGACACGGAGTACAGCACCACATCCTGACCCAGGGACCACCCCTCCACGCCCGTGATCGAAGGCTTCCCCCAGACAAGCTCCGACTGGCGAAGGAGGAGTTCAAGAAGATGGAGGAATTGGGGATCATACGACGGTCCGACAGCCCATGAGCCTCCCCCCTTCACATGGTGCCCAAGGCAATGAGGGGCTGGAGACCATGCGGTGACTACCGCAGACTGAACGAGGCTACAACACCAGACCGCTACCCTGTGCTGCACATTCAAGATTTCGCAGCAAACCTACACGGCGCAAGGATCTTTTCCAAGGTAGACCTCGTCCGGGGATACCATCAAATCCCTGTACATCCGGACGACATCCCCAAAACAGCACTTATCACCCCGTTCGGACTTTTTGAATTCCTCCGAATGCCGTTTGGTCTAAAGAAGGCCGCACAGACTTTCCAGCGGCTAATGGACGCAGTGGGACGCGACCTGGACTTTGCATTCATCTATTTGGACGACATCCTCATAGCAAGCAGTAGTCGGCAGGAGCATCTGTCCCACCTCCACCAGCTCTACTCCCGCCTGAGCGAATTCGGCCTTACAATCAACCCAGCCAAATGCCAGTTCGGACTCGACACCATCAACTTCCTGGGCCACAGGATTACTAAAGACGGGGCAACCCCGCTGCCCGCCAAGGTAGACGCAGTCCGCAACTTCCCCCGACCCAACACAATCAAAGGCCTGCAGGAATTCGTGGGTATGGTGAATTTCTACCACCGTTTCCTCCCCTCAGCAGCCCGAACCATGCGCCCCCTGTTCACTCTGATGTTGGGTAAGGGCAAGGACATTTCCTGGGACGAAGAGGCCGCAACCGCTTTCATTAAAACCAAAGAAGCCTTGGCAAACGCCGCGATGCTACTGCACCCCAGAACGGACGCTCCTACTGCCCTCACGGTAGACGCATCCAACACAGCAGTCGGTGGAGTGCTGGAACAACTCATCGAGGGTTGCTGGCAACCCCTGGCATTCTTCAGCAAACACCTACGACCACCTGAACTCAAATACAGTGCTTTCGACCGGGAGCTATTGGCACTATACCTGGCAATCCGGCATTTCAGGTACTTCTTAGAAGGTAGGCCCTTCACCGCGTTCACAGACCACAAACCGCTTACCTTTGCGTTCACGAAGGTGTCCGACCCCTGGTCGTCCCGCCAGCAGCGACATCTGTCCTACATCTCCGAGTACACGACGGACATCCGGCATGTCTCTGGAAAGAACAACGTCGTGGCGGACGCACTTTCCAGACCTACAATACAGGCCCTGTCCCAGGGGGTGGACTATGCAGCGCTGGCAGAGGCACAGCAGGCAGACGCTGAGATCCCCAGTTACAGAACTGCAGTCTCCGGTTTGCAGCTCCAAGACCTCCCCGTAGGCCCAGGTGAGAGGACCCTACTATGTGACGTAGCTATCGGCCAACCCCGCCCCGTCGTCCCGGCAGCCTGGCGCCGGCGGGTTTTCGAATCCATTCACAACTTAGCGCACCCCTCCATCAGGACAACCGTCCGGCTGGTCGCCAACAGGTTCGTGTGGCATGGACTGCGTAAACAGGTCAGTGAATGGGCCAAAACGTGCATGCAGTGCCAAACGGCCAAGGTGCAGCGGCATACCAAGGCTCCGCCACAGCGGTTCGAACCCACACGCCGGAGGTTCGA
Source organism: Mobula birostris (assembly GCF_030028105.1). Classification (NCBI taxonomy): domain Eukaryota; kingdom Metazoa; phylum Chordata; class Chondrichthyes; order Myliobatiformes; family Myliobatidae; genus Mobula; species Mobula birostris. The sequence continues at coordinate 5,576,098 of NC_092370.1, read as the reverse complement.
CCACATTCATGTGGATACCTGGGGCCCCTGCCAGTGTCACGAGAAGCGCGGTACCTCGTAACTATGATAGACTGGTGCACCAGATGGCCAGAGGCAGTCCCGCTCACCGACACCACCTCCGAATCCTGCGCCCAAGCACTGATCGCAACCTGGGTAGCCCGCTTCGGGGTACCGGCCCACATTACCTCCGACAGGGGCGCCCAGTTCACCTCCAGCCTGTGGTCGGCTATGGCCAACCTTGTAGGATCGCAGCTACACCACACAACTGCCTACCACCCACAGTCGAACGGACTAGTGGAGTGTTTCCACCGTCACCTGAAATCGGCTCTCATGGCCCGCCTGGAGGGGCCTAACTGGGTGGACGAGCTTCCCTGGGTCCTGCTCGGAATCCGCACGGTGCCCAAAGAGGATCTGCTCACCTCGTCGGCCGAGTTGGTGTATGGCGCACCCCTGGTCGTCCCAGGAGAGTTCACACCAGCCCCAAGGGGCAAGAGGAAGAACCCACAGCAGTCCTGGACAGACTACGGGAGATGCTTGGTAACCTGCCCCCATCCCCACTTCACAGCACGGACAGAGTCCGACCTGCGTACCCAAAGACCTGCAGAACTGTAAGTTTCTTTTTGTACGATGGGGCGGACATGGGCACCGCTACAGCGGCCCTACGAGGGGCCGTTTAAGGTGGTCAAGAACAATGGGTCCACGTTCGTGCTGGACATTGGGGGGAGAGAGGAGGTTTTCACGGTGGACTGACTCAAACCGGCCCATGTGGACTTGGCGCAGCCGGTCCAGGCTCAGGCACCGCGGCGCAAGGGTAGACCTCCCAAACAGAGGCCGATCCAGACGGTGGACATTGGGGGAGGTATCGCCGGTTCTGGGGGGGGGGGGGGGGGATTATGTGGCTACCCATTTTCTGGCACACACGAACCAGCTCACAACAGCGCGCGCAGGCAGAGGACCGGCCCCAAAAAGAGCACCAGGCCATCTTCACCAGCAGGGGGAAAATCCCACGCACGAAAGGGGTCTGGGAATATGCATTCCCTACGGTAGTCCCGCCCAGGGAGGGCGGGAATGGGAAGGCTTTAAAGCAGGCCGCAAAGTTTGAATAAATCTCTTTCATCGCAACTCCAACTCACCGTCTCCGTGTGGTTATTCTAGCGCTGTGTGTAGCACACCGCTACACTAACTTGTCCTATGTCACCAAGTACTCCATCACCTCATCCTTAACAATTGACTCTAATACCTTCCCAACCACTGAGGTCAAGCTAACTCATCTATAATTTCCTTTCTGCTGCCTTCCTCCTTTCTTTTAGAGTGGAGTGACATTTGCAATTTTCCAGTCCTTGGAAGTTTACATTGACGACGAGGTCAGCTGCAGGATTGCCAAAGCTAGTGCCAGTTTTGGAAGACAACGTGACACCGTCTAGGGGGCAAAAGGGAATTACTCTGAAGACCAAGCTGAAATTCTAGCGTGATGTCACCCTACCCACTCTCCTCTACATGTGCGAAACGTGGACTGTGTACACAAGACACGTGCGTAGACTGAACCATGAAAATGGAAGATCATGAAAACAAATTGGCAAGACAGAATTCCCGACGCAACAGTGCCATCTGCAGCGGACATGCCCACATCAAGTCAGATGGGCAGGCCACGCCGTCAGGATGTCAGAGGATCACATCCCCAAGCAGTTGTTCTTCGGGGAACCGTCCACAGGGAAGCACTCTCGTGTGGTCAGTGAAAATGATTCAAGGACACACCGAAGACTTTGCTCAAGGCCTGTGAAATCAATCATACTTTTTGGGAACATGGAGCCTTGAATCACTCATCCTGATGCAGCCTTCTCAATAAAGGTGCCACCAAAGCTGAAAGGAATCGCAACGCTGAAGCAAAAAAGGAAACGACAACAGTGGAAACAACAAGCAGCAGGCACCTCAACTACAGAACTCTCACACACTTGTCCCACACGTGGGAGGTACTTCCTAGCATGAATCGGACTCATCAGCCACCTCCAGACACACAAATAACAAACATACCCACCCAAGGATGTCAGTGGCCTCATCACTCTCGAGGGACACATACACACACCTCCTCCTTAATGGTAGCAATGAGAAAGGAACATGTCCTGGGTGGTGGGGTACTTAAAGATGGATGCTGCCTTTGTGAACCATCACCTTCTGAAGATGTCCTCAATGGTGGGGAGGCTAGCGCCCATGATGGAGCTCACTGAGTTCACAATTTTCGGCAGTTTTTTCAGATACTGTGGATTGGGGCCTCCATATCAGACGGTGTTTGTTTTTATTTTGCTTAACACAAATACCGCTTGTTAACAGGAAAGTCTACATGAGGTATTGCTTCAGCAACCACTATCACGCAGAATGATTCCGAAACATGGAAATTGGGCTTGTACTTTGCTAGAATAATGGATTTTAAGTTAGTAACAGCGATCACTTGAGTTGAGTAGGATGTTCTCCTCATGGGTTGTCCATTGGTGGGTCTTCAGATGGCTGTAGAGTCCGACCTGGGATCCACATATTCTGAGGGGCTTCCAATCCTCACAGTCCAGGATGTTAGTGAGGATTTCCTTAATGGAGAATGCCTGTGTGTGAATTTGTTCAATGTGGGGAGGCTGATGCATGCGCACCCACCAGTCCTTGACAGATCAGGGTCAGGATCCAGTGGTATGGAATGAAAAATGACTGGGACCCTTCATTGCTGCAGCCTTCCTTCGCCTTCACTGTGGTTGTGATGTATCATCATCTTCTGCCAACTCCACTGTTGAGGTCTTGTTTGGATTGGTCTTTGTCTGGAACCTCCCCTTGACCTTACATTCCTGGATGGCCCTACATGGAGCTAAGCTCCAGATGGCTTTGTTCTTGGGATCTCAAGAACTCCCAAGCCTCTCCACTATGACAAGGACACAACAAGGTGGCTCCACCATAAAGGACCCCCATGCCCTCTTCTCATAGCTACCATCAAGGAGAAGGTGCCACCAAAGAGTCTGAAGACTCGTACAAATGTTTCAGGAAAAACTTCTTCTCCTTCACCATCAGATTCAGAATAAACAATGAATCCATGAATACTACCTCAGTATCCCCCCCTCTTTTTGTACTACGTACTTAATTAATTTTTATATATACATTGTAATTTATAGTTTTTATTATGATATATTACATTTTGCTGCTGCAAAATGACAAATTTCACAACATATGCCAATGATATGAAACCTGATTTTGATTCATCGAGATAAACTGATTTGTAACAAACTAATGTTATCATCAGGAATGGCTTTCAAATTCTCAGCACATTGAGGCTGGGATCAATAGCCAAGATGGAACAATGGCAAGACGTACCACTTCATCGCCAATTGGCCTTCGGAGGGAGTACCATACAATGTACTTAGATAATTTTCTGACAGTGTTCATAGTCATACTTTATTGATCCCGGGGGAAATTGGTTTTCGTTACAGTTGCACCATAAATAATAAATAGTAATAAAACCATAAATAGTTAAATAGTAATATGTAAACTATGCCAGTAAATTATGAAATAAGGCCAGGAGCAGCCTATTGCAAGGGAGGAGTTGTAAAGTTTGGTGGCCACAGGCAGGAATGACTTCCTATGACGCTCTGTGTTAATTAGATACAAATCACAATCAGTATCCGTACCACTTGACAGTACATTCGGAAAGAGATGTACAACCCCACTGAGGCTTCTGTTGATCGGGTCAACCATGGATATTGTGTCCTAGCTGTCCATATAATACAAGCCAAGACAGTACGATCTGGAGACCAAGTTGTTGCCCATGCAGCAGGCTCCTCCTCTCCACGTAGCTGATGAATCCAAAGGAATGGCAGAGACTAATAGAGTTTGGCACCAGAGGCGTTGCAGGGGTTGAACTCATTGTAGAACTGCCTTAGGGACTCCAGCTCGGACTCCAGCTCCAGGATTTTCCTCGGAGTTTATTCCCAAAGCCTTCTCATTGAGTGGGTACAGCTGCAAGGCAGCAGAGGTTTGAGAGCAGAGTTTTCCTTCTCCTACCACAAACAAGAGAAAAGATGAGCTGCCAGCCACGGCTGATGAGCCCCAACTGCCCGAAGTGACCGGTTTTAAGGCTCCAGTAACCCGTTTTTGCCCCTTCTCCTGTCAATAGAAACAATTCTGCTGGGTTTCATAGCTAAGCCACACATGAAGGCCAGGAGCTGGACTTGGTTGTCAGATACTGTCTGAGGCGTATGCCATTGTGAACATTTAATAGGTAGTGGGAGCTCATCCCCACTACCACCCCAGACTATAACAACATTAAGGAACCACAGAGCCAAAGTCATGTTAAAAAGTCTGAATTTTTCCAAGTGTCTCAGAAAAAAAAGTCAGTCTGTCCCAAACCTAAGTGTCTCAGAGAGTAAACATAAACCATTGAATAATCAAATACAAAACTCGCATTCTTATTAAGTGCAATCAAAGAGAACATACAAAAGTACAGAGATGCACAAACTTTGCTCAGTACAAACATTGTGTGAATTCACTTTCTGTTCTTTACCTACGACATATGGAGAAGCACTGAATAGGTTTAAGTGACAGGATAATGAATTTACATTTGAAAATAAACAATCAATGCACCTCCCCCTCACCATACACAGCAGCTTCAGGAATCCAGCCAGAATGATACCCTGCCGATCCCCTGCAGAAATCCATTAACCACCACAAAGGACAAATCATTGCCTCATTCTACTGCGCTTGTCAGTGAATTAGTGGGAATTCTGCAAGAGTATTTCCATGAGTACAATGGCGGTGTGTGTGTGTGTGTGTGTGTGTGTGTGTGTGTGTGTTAACTTTACACGCTGTGACCACATGGGTTTTCCCAGCTGTTCCAGTTTCCTCAGTAGAGCACTATGTTGGTACGATGCTATTACAGCTTTGGCTGTCGGATCTAAGACTGTAAGAAGCTTGCCTGTCCTTCCCATGAACAGGGGAAGGAGGAAGGGGAAAACAGAAATAAATCTAAGATAGTGAGCAGTACAGATGTCAGGAAAGACAGGCAGGTGATGGGGCAAATGTGTAGCCATTGGGATGAGTTGCAGTGCAATAAAGTTGCAGTGAAATCAAAGCAAAAAGTATCAAATACTGGTCTTAAGGTGTTGTACTTAAATGCACGCAGCATAAGAAATAAGGTGGATGATCTTGTTGTACAGCTACAGATTGGCAGGTATGATATTGTGGCCATCACGGAGACCTGGCTAAAGGATGCACGTCTCTGGGAGCTGAACGTCCAAGGACACATGGTGTATCGGAAGGATAGGAAGGTTGGCAGAGGGGGAGGCGTGGCTTTATTGGTAAGAAATGATATTAAACCATTAGAAAGAAGTGATATAGGATTGGAAGGTGCAGAATCTTTATGGGTTGAGCTAAGGAATAGCAGGGGTAAAAGGACCCTGATGGCAGTTATTTATAGGCCTCCAAACAGCTGCAGGGATGTGGACTACAAATTACAACTGGAAATAGAAAAGGCTTGTCAGAAGGGCAGTGTTATGATAATTGTGGGGGATTTTAACATACGAGTAGATTGGAAAAATCAGGTCGGCACTGGATCTCAAGAGAGAGAATTTGTAGAATGTCTGCGAGATGGCTTTTTAGAACAGCTTGTTGTTGAGCCCACTAGGGGATCGGCTGTACTGGATTGGGTATTGTGTAATGAACCGGAGGTGATTGGAGAGATTGAGGTGAAAGAACCCTTAGGAGGCAGTGATCATAACATGATTGAGTTCACTGTGAAATTAGAAAAAGAGAAGCCGAAATCTGATGTGTTGGTGTTTCAGTGGAGTAAAGGAAACTACAGTGGCATGAGAGAGGAACTAGCCAAAGTTGACTGGAAAGAGACATTGGCGGGAAAGATGGCAGAGCAGCAGTGGCTGGAGTTTATGCGAGAAATGAGGAATGTGCAAGACAGGTATATTCCAAAAAAGAAGAAATTTTCGAGTGGAAAAAGGATGCAACCGTGGTTGACAAGAGAAGTCAAAGCCAAAGTTAAAGCTAAGGAGAGGGCATACAAGGAAGCAAAAATTAGTGGGAAGACAGAGGATTGGGAAGTCTTTAAAACCTTACAAAAGGAAACCAAGAAGGTCATTAAGAGAGAAAAGATTAACTATGAAAGGAAACTAGCAAATAATATCAAAGAGGATACTAAAAGCTTTTTCAAGTATATAAAGAGTAAAAGACAGGTGAGAGTAGATATAGGACCGATAGAAAATGATACTGGAGAAATTGTAATGGGAGATGAGGAGATGGCAGAGGAACTGAACAAGTATTTTGCATCAGTCTTCACTGAGGAAGACAGCAGGATACCGGACACTCAAGGGTGGCAGGGAAGAGAAGTGTGCGCAGTCACAATTACGACAGAGAAAGTACTCAGGAAGCTGAATAGGCTAAAGGTCGATAAATCTCCTGGACCAGATGGAATGCACCCTCGTGTTCTGAAGGAAGTAGCTGTGGAGATTGCGGAGGCATTAGCGATGATCTTTCAAAAGTCGATAGATTCTGGCATGGTTCCGGAAGACTGGAAGATTGCAAATGTCACTCCGCTATTTAAGAAGGGGGCAAGGAAGCAAAAAGGAAATTATAGACCTGTTAGCTTGACGTCGGTGGTTGGGAAGTTGTTGGAGTCGATTGTCAAGGATGAGGTTACAGAGTACCTGGAGGCATATGACAAGATAGGAAAATCCTGCCTGACAAACCTATTACAATTTTTTGAGGAAATTACCAGTAGGCTAGACAAGGGAGATGCAGTGGATGTTGTATATTTGGATTTTCAGAAGGCCTTTGACAAGGTGCCACACATGAGGCTGCTTAACAAGATAAGAGCCCATGGAATTACAGGAAAGTTACATACGTGGATAGAGCATTGGCTGATTGGCAGGAAACAGAGAGTGGGAATAAAGGGATCCTATTCTGGTTGGCTGCCGGTTACCAGTGGTGTTCCACAGGGAACAGTGTTGGGGCCGCTTCTTTTTACATTGTACATCAATGATTTGGATTAGGGAATAGATGGCTTTGTGGCTAAGTTTGCTGACGATACGAAGATAGGTGGAGGGGCCGGTAGTGCTGAGGAAACGGAGAGTCTGCAGAGAGTCTTGGATAGATTGGAAGAATGGGCAGAGAAGTGGCAAATGAAGTACAATGTTGGAAAGTGTATGGTTATGCACTTTGGCAGAAAAAATAAACGGGCAGACTATTATTTAAATGGGGAAAGAATTCAAAGTTCTGAGATGCAACGGGACTTGGGAGTCCTCATACAGGATTCCCTTAAAGTTAACCTCCAGGTTGAGTCGGTAGTGAAGAAGGCGAATGCAATGTTGGCATTCATTTCTAGAGGAATAGAGTATAGGAGCAGGGATGTGATGTTGAGGCTCTATAAGGTGCTGGTGAGACCTCACTTGGAGTACTGTGGGCAGTTTTGGTCTCCTTATTTAAGAAAGGATGTGCTGACATTGGAGAGGGTACAGAGAAGATTCACTAGAATGATTCCGGGAATGAGAGGGTTAACATATGAGGAACGTTTGTCCGCTCTTGGACTGTATTCCTTGGAGTTTAGAAGAATGAGGGGAGACCTCATAGAAACATTTCGAATGTTAAAAGGCATGGACAGAGTGGATGTGGCAAAGTTGTTTCCCATGATGGGGAAGTCTAGTACGAGAGGGCATGACTTCAGGATTGAAGGGAGCCCTTTCAGAACAGAAATGCCAAAAAATTTTTTTAGTCAGAGGCTGGTGAATCTATGGAATTTGTTGCCACGGGCAGCAGTGGAGGCCAAGTCATTGGGTGTATTTAAGGCAGAGATTGATAGGTATCTGAGTAGCCAGGGCATCAAAGGTTATGGTGAGAAGGCGGGGCAGTGGGACTAAATAGGATAAAATGGATCAGCTCATGATAAAATGGCGGAGCAGACTCGATGGGCCGAATGGCCTACTTCTGCTCCTTTGTCTTATGGTCTAACACGTGTGTGCTCTGGGTGCTCCGGGTTCCTCCCAGTCCATGCATACCGGTTAGAAGGTTAATTTGTCACTCTAAATTGTCCCGTGATTAGACTGGTGTTAAACACGAGGGTTGCTGAGTGGTGTGGCTCACTAGGGCAGAAGGGCCTGTTCCGCAATGTATTTCTGAAAGATATATATTCAACCTACCATACAGTAACCCAGCACTCAAAAAGATTCGGCTTGCTTGCCCATAAAGCTTTGATTTGCTTCCAGCTGGCGGGGTGGCGGGGCGGCTAGGTTTCATAGCGGTCAGCACGATCACTTTACAGAGCCAGCGATCAGTGCCTGTGAGGAGTTTGTACGTTCCCCCTGTGACCACATGATTCTCCTCTCAGTGCTCCAGTTTCCTCCCACATTACAAAGATTGGCGGGTTGGCGTTAGTAAGTTGTGGGCACACTAGTTGGCCCGAGCGACACTTGCGGGCTGCCCCCAGCACAGTCCTCAGTCGTTGACACAAATGATGCGTTTCACTGTGTTTTCACATTTTGATGTATGTGTGACAAATATTTGTATTTGTTATGTATTTGTATTCAGGAATAAGAAAAATTCCAACACATGTTGCAGTTAGAGGTCTTGGAGATGGGATTTTCGGTGCTTAATTTTCCTAACTGGTGTCTTAGATTTAGTCATTGATCGTAATTTATGCAATAGTGTCCGATGCGTAATTAAGTTAAAAATAAAGATGTACGAGCAATGAAGAGGGAAATGTTGCCAAACACTAAAATTGTTTTGTATACATGTATGTGCGAGCACGTGGCCATTGGACTAAATGGTCGCTAGTCCATTTAGGCATTGGACTAGCGACCTGAAGGTCGTGAGTTCGAGCCCCAGCTGGGGCAACGTGTTGTGTCCTTGAGTAAGGCACTTAATCACGCATTGCTCTGCGACGACACTGGTGCCAAGCTGTATGGGTCCTAATGCCCTTCCCTTGGACAACATCGGTGTCGTGGAGAGGGGAGACTTGCAGTATGGGCAACTGCTGGTCTTCCATACAACCTTGCCCAGGCCTGCACCCTGGAGAGTGAAGACTTTCCAGGTGCAGATCCATGGTCTTGCAGACTAACGGATGCCTTTATTACATGTATGTACAGTCAGATCAGAGTGTATTGATAAATCTGATGGCCTGGTGAAAGAAGCTATCCAGGAACCAGTTGGTCCTGGCTTTAATGCTGCGGTACCATTTGCCAGACGGAAGCAGCTGAAACAGTTTCTCGTCGGGGTGACAGGAGTTTCAGATGATCCTCTGGGCCCTTTTTACAGCCTTGCTGCTATAAATGTCCTGAACAGAGGAAAGTTCACAACCACAGATGCGTTGGGCTCTCCACTCTCTGCAATTAAGGGTAGTACTGTTCCTGTACCAGGAGTGGGTGATCTCAATGGTGCCCCTGTACAAAGTCCTGAGGATCTAGAGACTCATGCCAAACTTTTTCAGTCGCCTGAGGTGAAAGAAGGTCTGTTGTGCTTTTTTGCCCGACAGCCGGTGTGTACAGGTGAGAACCTTGGTGATGTGTATACTGAGGAATGTGAAACTACTCACCCTCTCAACTACAAGCCCATTGATGTTAATAGGGGCTAGCCTGTTAATCCACGACCAACTCCTTTGTTTTTTTCAACATTGAGGGAGAGGTTGTTTTCTTGGCACCAGTGTGTCAGGGCGTTAACTTCTGCTCTGTAGGCTGTTGCATCATTGTTGGAAATAAGGCACATCAATGTCATGTCATCTGCAAATTTGATCAGCAGATTGGAGCTGTGCGAGGCAACACAGTCATGGGTGTATAGGAAGTAGAGAAGGGGGCCCATAACACAGCCTTGGGGGGCTTCTGTGTTGAGGGTCAGAAGGGCAGAGGTGAGAGGGTAATCCTTACCACCTGCCAGCCATCCGACAGGAAGTCCAGGATCCAGCTGCACAAGATGGGGTGCAGGCCGAGGTCTCTGAGCTTCTTGTAGAGCCTGAGGGGAATAATGGTGTTGAATGCTGAACTGTGGTTCAAGAACAGCATTCTCACTTAAGCATTCTAACATAAGCAAATAAAGCTAATCTTTATTTTTAACTTAATTACGCATCAGACACTATTGCATAAATTACGATCAATAACTAAATCTAAGACACTAGTTAGAAAAATTAAGCACAGAAAATCCCATCTCCAAGACCTCCAATTACAGCATGTGTTGGAATTTTTCTTATTCCTGAATAAAGTTGACCATTTTTATATATTACTTAATTTGCATCTCCACCACAATAAAGCAACACCAACTCCGATGGAGAGGTCATGTTATCCGGATGTGTAACTCACGTCTCCCCAAATGGATCCTTTACTCCCAGGTGAAGGGATGTCAGCAAGCCCCTGGTGGGCAAAGGAAACACTTCACAAATAACATCAAGGTCAGCATGAAGAAACTCAACACTACATCTAACAGCTGGGCAGACATTACACTCCATAAATACATCTGGAGGAAATCTGTGCTACATGAGGACGACTCCAAACGAGCAGCAGCCTCAGAAGGAGACTAAACAACCAAAGGACCCAGCCACTAACCACGGCCACCACTTCATCTTGCCCACCCTGCACCAGAATATGTGGATCCCGGATCAACCTCTACAGACCCCAGAGGACGCACCAGTAGACAACCCCTTTGGAGAACTTCATACTCGACACGAGTGATCGTACTACTACTACCAATTTGAATATTTGAAACAAAGATGTCAGTTAGAGTTTGAAAAGAAAAAATGGAACAAAAGCATTTTTAAAGTGTTGACAAAGTAATCCCAAAACTATGTCCAATTTTTCAGATCCTAGAAATCCATTCAGCCGATTTACACCACAAGCATATTTCACAGCACCAGCATAAGACCAGCATATTCAGAGCTCTTTCAAAGCTGTAGTTGACACTCCACTTTTCTACTTGCACATCTCAGTTGTATAAGAAATTGCTGAAACAAAGTTTGGAGTTTTGTGTGTAATTCTGGTCACCTACCAACAGGAAAGATATTAATTAAATTGAAAGATTACAGAGAAAATTTACAAGGATGTTGCCAGGACTTGAGGATCTGAGTTACAGAGAAATGCTGAGTTGGTTAGGGCTTCATTCCCGACCTGTAGAAGACTGAGGGGAGATTGGAGAGAGGTATTCAAAATTATGAGCACTATAGATAGGCTAAATGCAAGCAGGATTTTTCCACAGAGGTTTGGTCAGACCAAAACTACGGATGATAGGTTAAAGGTGAAAGGTGAAATATTTAAGATGAAACTGAGGGGGAACTTCTTCCCTCAGAGGGTGGTGAGAGTGTGTGAAAGCTGCCAGCGGAAGCAGAGGATGCAGATACGATTTCAACATTTAAGAGCAGTTTGGATAGGTACGTGAATGGGATGGTTATGGAGGGACTCTGGTCCAGGTGCAGATCGATGGGACTAGGCAGAATAAGTCGGCATGGACAAGATGGGCCAAAGGGTCTGTTTCTACTACTCTGTGGAATTTTGCACTGATCAACAATGTATAATGTTTGGCACATAGCTGGCAATATTTACTGCCAGAGAAGTAATTTACAAAATACCTGCGATAGATCATTCTGTGAATGGAATTTCTATCACCACCTGATACTGTAACAAGATTTAATGTCTAATGCCTACTTAAGTATAATCAATAGTCACCAAAACAAAGTACAACGTACATTTATTATCAAAGTATGTATACTGTTTATGACCTCGAGATTCATCTTCTTACAGACAGCCATAAAACAAAGAAACACAATAGAATCCACAAAAAACCCACACCAGAGACTATCAAACATCAAATGTGCAAAAAAGAGAACAAACCGTGAAAACAATAAAAAAAGTAAACTAACAATCCACAGAACCTGAACTACAGAGTCTCCGAAAGTGAATCCACAGCCACAGAGCCAATTCAGGGCAGCAGCTGATCCAGGAGCCCGATGTCTGCAGGGCACGGTCGCAAAGACAGTGCACAGTTGCAGCCGGTCCAGTAGCAGGACGGCTGCAGGACACAGCCGCAGACAGACTTAGCACTGAGGCAAGCCCAATGGCTACTGACCACAACCGCAGAGTCAATTCAGCACACTACAGGCGTCTGGGCAAAGGAAGTTCACTCTTATAGAATTCCCAAATCACTACACTTAATACGTAATCAAAAGGGATTAGATGCCCGAGTGAGAGAAGGCACGATGGCCGGTCAGATCATGTGACCAACATTGGCTAGGTGAGGGTCAACACAAAGTATCAGAACCCGAGGGTAGATCAGAAGTATGGGAATTGAAGCCTGCCGGTCAAAGCCTGGAGAACGGAGGCTGGAGGCTGGATGCCCGGAATTCTGTCCTACCCTTGGAGGATTGTCCACGCACGTGGATGGGTGGGAGGGAGGGAAGGGGCTTGTTATCCTGTTGTCGTTTTGTTGCTTGTTGTGGTCTGTTTTGCTGTGTTCTGAGTTGCCTTGCTAAGTATAGTGAGCCTGCTATCCCGCCGCTGGAATGTTTGGTGACATTTGCAGGCTGCCTCCAGCACATCCTTTGGTTGTGTCGGCTGTTAATGAAACTAACACATTTCACTGTGTATTTCGATGATTGTTCAAGAATTTATTCTGATTTATCATAAGAGAATTTTGTCACCAATCACTATGAGAGACCTTACTCTGTTAGGGAACAGAAATAAAGACAAAGACCTCGGTATACGGTTAACCCTTTTATTACGTGATCATGGGGAGCTGTCGTCTTATTATGACTCTGATGTTGTCAAGTTACATCTTAGATTTAAACGGTAAATTTTGGGCAATACCCAACAGCTAAACATACTTGATCAGAGATTTCCAAAGCACTTGCTAGGTATCAGCAAGTTTGCTAACGTTCCTGTGTGATGCACAAAATCAGAGATACATGTCCACAGTTAGTTCCTGTATTTGCAACTTGCTAGACAATCTCGGAAAAAGGTTAACAATACCTCATTGCTGGCATGATCTATGTCTGGCTGTTGTTAGCTCGCACAAGCAGGGCAGTGTCTGCCTCTTATCCTGTCACCCTCATGACCCAGGGATTGAGCAATATCCAGCTAATCAAGCTTGACAGCAACATTTAATTCAAAATTAATCTTAACTTTATAATTTTCTTCCACAGTGATAAATTAATCTGAATCTCAGTTGCCTGTAATTCTGAGTGCCTTCTTTACCTCAAAAGTTCTAAAGAACTTCACAGCTAATATTATAATTTGAAGTGTCACATGTCATGTTGGACAGACTGTGCACAATTTTCCATGCCTCTCCATCACCATTACAATCTGTCGAGCAATGTTTCAGCATCCTGGGATCTTCCATCATACTTTAATCCATTCGTGTCCACACACAAAATCCTGGCAGAACCCAGCAGGCCAGGCAGCCTCTATGGAGATGAACAAGCAGTCACTGTTTCGGGCCGAGACCCTTCATCTGGACTGGGAAGAGAGCGAGAAGAAGCCAGATGAGAAAGTGGGGGGAGGGGAAGGAGTTAAGTCTGGGTAAGCACATGGGCAAATAGTCAGAGGCCAGCAGAGATCATAGAATGGAGCAGTGGGAGAGGATCTCGCTGAATTCACACCGAAGAGAAGATTTAAACTTCTTTGTGGCAGGCATCCCTCAAAGAGACTTTACAGTGGAGTGGCAGATCATAAACACAGGAGCTTCTGCAGATGCTGGAAATCAGCGTAACACACACAAAATGCTGGAGGAACTCAGTAGGTCAGGCGGGGAATAAGTGGTCGACATTTCAGACCCAGACCCTTCATCAGGACTGGAAAGGAACAGAGAAGAAACTAGAATAAGAAGGTGGGGGGAGGGGAAAGGGTCGAGTCTCAGAGAGAAGATAATAATCCCTTCTGTTTATTCTCTGTGTTCGCAATATTAGCACTGCAGATGGGCCCATCATTTAGTCACATTTCATTAATGGAACATATACATCAAAAGAAGTTGCATTTCCAGGGTGTCTTCTTCAGTTCAAAATTTCCAAAGAAAATATCATAGACTTGAAGTATAGTGTCATGAGCAGTGTTGAGGGTTATAGTTTTTATAGAAGCAACCAGAAGTATAGAAAGTCAAAAGGAATAACACAGAAAATGTTGGCAGAATTCAGCAAGTCAGGAAGGGAATACACAGTTGGCATTTCAGGCCAAGACCCTCACCAGGACTGGAAAGGAAGGGGGAAGAAACCAGAATAAGAAGGTTGGAGGAGGGGGAGGATAAGCGAGAAGATGGTAGATGAAGCTAGATGGATGGGAGAGGGTGATGAAGTAAAAAGCTGGGAGGTGATCAGTGGAAAAGGCAAAGGAATGGACAAGACAGAATCTGAGAGTGGGGGGGGGGAGTGTATCATAGAACAGGAAGGAGAAGTGGCACCAGAGGGAGATGATAGGTAGGGGAGGAGTAAAGGTAAGAAACCAAAGTGGAGATATGAAGAAGAGGGAAAGGGGAAAGGGAAAATTACCAGATGCTGGAGAAATCAATATTTATGTCATCAGATTGGAGGCTACCTAGACAGAATATGAGGTATTGTTCCTCCACCCTGAGAGTGGCCTCACTGTGGCTAAAGAGGAGACCATGGACCAAGATGTCGGAAAAGCAATGGGAATTGGAATTGAAATGGTTGACCACCGAGAAATTCCACTTTTAAGGATGGAGCTGAGGTGCTTGACAAAGCGGTCCCTTTAATAATAGACTCCAACATCTTCCCAAGCACTGAACAAGACAAGCACATATTTTAAAAAAGAAAGTGAAATAGGAAGAAAAGAAATTACTGGGTCAAGACAAATGGTAGGAGGAATTAAGTTTGAGGTCTGAGAGATGAGAAAGAAAACAGAATGAAAGGCAAAAATATATACATTTCTTAAAAGATAATACTTCAAAAATAAAATCAGCTAATAACATAATATAAATTACTTTTTTGTGGACCACAGAATCCAGGGAGATTTGGTAGAAATAGTGTAATTAGTGATTGGTGTAACAGGCTCTTGATGGTTGGCATGGAATCAGTGGGACAAAGGGGCTGTTTCTGCACTCTATGATACAGTCTCTGCATGACAACAAGCTGAAGCAAGACCGCTTCCTGGCTAACTTCAACGATTTAACTCAAAGGACTTTAGGTTACTTATTGCATAAGAGTGAAAAAAATTCTGTAACCTATTTGTCTGTTAGCATGTCTGGAGCAATAAACAATAAGTTCAAGGGCAGATGGATTTCTGCTTACAATGGGGGGGGGGGAGAGACAAGTACTACTGTCCTGACCCCAGGAACGGAGAAAGTGAACAGTGCATTTCCTTTCATTATAACAATTAACCTGAAGCAATAACATCTACTATGTTAACTTTTTTCTTCTTCTGTCGAGGCATGCTGCCTATACAACTGAGTAGCTCTAACAAATTTTCATTTTTATTTTATACAGCATCCTCAGGCTTGCGTCCTGGGCCAAGCATTTAAGCGCAATTATCAAATAAGCACAGCAGTGCCTCTAAAACCTTGCCAAACTTCTACAGATGTGTGCTGGGGAGTATATTGACTGGCTGTATCATGGCCTGGTATGGAAACGCCAGTGCCTTTGAATGGAAAGACTTACAAAATGTAGTGGATATGGCTCAGTCCATCACAGGGAAAGCCCTTTCCACCATTGAGCACATCTACATGAAACACTGTTGTAGTTAAGGAGTATAAATTAACAAGGACACCCACCACCCAGATCATGCTCTCTTCTTGCTGCTGCCATCAGGAAGAAGGCACAGGAGCCTCAGGACTCACACCACCAGATTCAGGAACAGTTATTACCCCTCAACCATCCGACATTTGAACCAGAGGGGATAGCTACACTCACCCCAACACTGAATTCATTCCACAACCTATCGACTCATTTTTGAGGACTCTTGATATTTATTGCTTACTTATTTATTATTACTTTTTTTCTTTTTGTATTTACATAGCTTGTTGTCTTTTGCACATTAGTTGTTTGCCTGTCCTGTTGGTGTGGTCTTTTATTGATTCTATTATGGTTCTTGTATTTACTGTGAATACCCTCAAGAAAACAAATCTCAAGGTTGTATACCGTGACATACGTATATGTATTTTGATAATAAATTTACTTTGAACTTTTAAGCCTCTTTGTTGGCTTTCCAGAAAGTATTTCTAGTATGAAAGCATTTTATGCATTTTGCAATAAAATTTGTCTTCCTGGAATATTAAGGAATCTAATTGTAAAATGAAAGGCAATATAGATCAGAGAGGAATTGGCAACTAAATGTATAATTTCCAGTCATTTATACCTTCTTTATTGAAATACATGCTCTTCTACTCCGTATAGGGCCAAATGCCAAGGGTGACATGTTAGCGTAGCAGTCAGCATATCGCTTTTCAGTACCACCATATCAGAAGATTGGAGTTCAATTCCTGCCACCATCTGTAATGAGTTTGTATCTTCTCCCCACGACCACGTGGATCTCTTCAGGGTGCTTCAGTTTCCTCCCACATTCAAGAAGACTTACAGGTTCATCATCATCATTATGTGCCATGTCATATGAGATGGAGGTCGTGGTCAGTGAAACTTTTCTACAGCAGTGGTTTGCCATTGCCTTCTGGGCAGTGCCTTTACAAGACAGATTACCCCAACCATTATCAATACTCTTCAGAGATTGTCTGTCCGGTGTCAGTGGTTGCATAACCAGGACTTGTGATACACCCCAGTTGCTCATACGACCATCCACCACCTGCTCCCATGGCTTCACATGACCCTAATTGCCCAAGGGTGACCTGCAGGCTAGTGGAGGAAAGGAGCACCTTACACCTCCTTTGGTAGAGACATATCTTTACCCTGCCACCCAAAGGACCAGACAGGATTGGTAAATTGTGGGCGTGTGCTGTTGAAGTATGACGACACTTGCAGCTGATGCAGGAACATGCAAACTGTGTTGGTCGTTGAAGCAAACAACTCATTTCACTGTTTCAATGTACACATGAGAAATTAAAACTAGTCCTTAAATCTTCAAAATGCCAGGGAGATTATTCTGATGATCAGACAATGTAACTACTATCAGTCCACAAAATACTAAATAACAATATAAATGAAAGTGGGGACATTGATAATGGATGATAAGTGATGATAACAAAGAAAACAGCCTGAGTCTGATTCTCCGTTCCATGTTCGATGGCCAGCGACGTGAGTTTGTGGGATGCTTGGCTGGAGAAAGTGGACGATATCCCCCCCATATCTCAGCCAGCTATTGGCAGGAGGAATGAGTTCCGATGACCCCTTGGGTTCGGGAGTCGGTGAGAACGGAGTCCAAGACCCGGTGTTTGGTGATCAGTGTGGCCTAGGATCGATGCCAAGAAGTGAGGCCTGAAGATGAAGTCCGGGTGTCAAGGGTGCGTTGGCCAGAGCCAAGTCTGCAAATCTCTGTAAGTCTGCAGGGTGAGGGTTTCGAAGCCTAGTGTCTACAGGCCACAGTCCAAGTCTGCTGGAGGCTGAAACTGGGAGGAAAGGACTGTGGATGTGGTGGATGGGAAGGAGGAACGGGGCTTGTTTTGTTGTTGTTGTTTCATTGCTTGATGCGTTCTGTGTTGTTCTCCTGAAAATTGTGGACATGCTATGTTGGTGCTGGAATATGTGGCGACACTTGGAGGCTGCACCCAGTGCATCATTTGGTTCTATTGGTTGTTAACACAGACAACATACATATTTCACTGTATGTTTCGATGTACGCGTGAGAAATAAACTTGAATCTTGAATTGGTATGATTGAATAAATAATTGATTAAATAATCTTGAATCTTGAATAGTGTTTCCAGCACTAATCCGACCACAATAAAATAAGTGAACCTTCTAGAACAATTCATTACGGCTGTTGAAATCCTCTATATAATGAATATCAAATTCCTTATATCAGGTTGCCTAACATTACCAAATCAAGACTGGAAATGAAAGTGCAAACTTCAACTTTCACTAATTTAGCCAAGAGAATTCAGGTTTAGAACTCAGGTCCAGATCTCAGACGTTTAGGCAGCATCCATGAAGAGATAAAAGAAAATGAATTAACATTGTAAATATTATCATGACATTAGAATGCCAATATAATGAACTATCTGACACTAAGGACCCCCATCACCCAGGACACGTTCTCTTCTCATTGCTACCATCAAGGGTGCGGTACAGGAGTCTGAAAACACACACCCAATGATTCAGGAACAGCTTCTATCCCTCCACTATCAGCTTTCTGAATGGACAATGAACCAATGTACACTATCTCACTATTTTTTGTTCTCTTTTTGCATTACTAATTTAATTTATATATATATATATATATATACAGTGGATTCAGGTTAATTGGGACACCTTGGGGCCAGTACATTCTGGCTCTCTTAAGCTGCTGTCCCAATTAGCTGAAGCTTCATGAAAATAGTTAAAAAGGTATAAAAAAGACAAACTACCATTTAAGTGAGTAACATACTATGTATTAAAATGAAATACAGATCAAATTAAAACACTACCAATACTACTACAGTACTATAAAACTGTATTAGTTCCTAATAGTTATCGACAGAGGAATAAGTCATTCCTGCCTGTGGCCATCAAACTTTACAACTCCTCCCTTGGAAGGTCAGACACCCTGAGCCAATAGGCTGGTCCTGGACTTATTTCATGATTTACTGGCATAATTTACATATTACTATTTAACTATTTATGGTTCTATTACTATTTATTATTTATGGTACAACTGTAACTAAAACCAATTTCCCCCGGAATCAATAAAGTATGACTATTACTATGACTATGACTATGTATGCTGCCGTGTTCTTTTATCTGTAAATGAACAAAATCAGCACAGACATCTCTTGCAGATAATGGACTGCCTTCATACAATGCTTTTGACATCATTGTCCAAGTATTTATTTTCATTGTAACACTCAAGATGATTGTTGATAACTTCAAATTCTTCATAATTCATAGTCATAGTCATAGTCATACTTTATTGATCCCGGGGGAAATTGGTTAAATTCCTAACTTGCTTAAGTAGTGAAATCATTTCATTTTCACTCCTAGCCATTTCTGGCATCTGCAAACCTGAATGCTTGTAACTGCAGTGAGCAAAACAATTCTGAATTGTCCTACTGCTTATTTCTTGTTGACTATCAGTGACAAATATCACTGCTTTTAGAACACAAATACAAGCAACTGACATTAATTAATAAGTGCAACACACATCAAAGTTGCTGGTGTACGCAGCAGGCCAGGCAGCATCTGTAGGAAGAGATGCAGTCGACGTTTTAGGCCGAGACCCTTCGTCAGTTAGTCCTGACGAAGGGTCTCGGCCTGAAACGTCGACTGCACCTCTTCCTACAGGTGCTGCCTGGCCTGCTGCGTTCACCAGCAACTTTGATGTGTGTTGCTTGAATTTCCAGCATCTGCAGAATTCCTGTTGTTTAATTAGTGTTTGCTTTAAGCACGCTATAGTGATTAATGGCCACACAAGTGCACACAACTGACGTGACTTAGAAACTGTTCAACAACAGTCTTCTGTCCCAATTAAGCAGCATAGTGTCCCAAATAAACAAAGCGAATCCCAGCTATTTTCTCGATTAGTTTTTGCTCTTTAAGACCCAAGTAAGCAGCTGCTGCTAATAGTCCAATTAATCAGTATCCTCTGTATATAATTTTTATTGTAATTTATAGTATTTTTATTGTATACAGCTGTGTACTGCAGCTGTAAAACGACAAATTTCACTAGATATGCCAGTGATATTAAACCTGATTCTGATTCAGTGAGAAATGGAAGCCGAGGGTTCTTCATTCTTTGAATGGGTTCTATGGTCTTCATTTGGAGCTGGATATCCAGGGGGATAATCTGAAATCTGATCCCAATGCCAAGTGCTCCATGGGAGTTATATGCTTAGCTTTATCCCCATGGGAGGATGAATGGCCCTTGAAAAAGAGACGGCCTTGTGTTCTTTGTCTTCTTTGTCTGCCTTTCATTAGCTTTCAGCAGAGGTTGAGGGAGGTCACTGAGTTTCTGAAGCCTGCTCTGCTTTGGCTTTTTCAAAGGTTTTGATAAATTCTGCCGGGTAGAGAATTCTGCTCCACCAACGTTCACAAACATTAACTGCACCAACTCTCGGTTCTCTATGCTGGATTAAAAATGTGAAAAGGACATTAAACTGGGGTGAAATTCTTTTAAATGTAATTTTCCCTTTGCTTAACAGTTTAATCACAAAAGATTTCCCTGCAACACACAAAAACTGAAGAAAACAAATAAAAGCACAAGATCAAGAGCCGTGATGTAGATATTTTATTTTTATTTTATTTTATGTCTTCTACAGCTCAACATCAGTGAGACGAAGAAGATGGAGACAGACTTTAGGAAGACTAAGCTTGCATTGCTCCCTGCTATTACTGATGGTGAGGATGTGGATGTGCTGAGGACTTACAAGTACCTGGGGGTGCACATGGATAACGAACTTGAGTGAAGCACCAACACAGAGACTGTGTACAAGAAGGGCCAGAGTCCCTCGATTTCCTGAGGAGACTGAGGTCCCTTGGAGTACGCAGGCCTCTCCTTCACATGTTCTACCAGTCTGTTGTCGCCAGTACAATCTTCTATGTAGTGGTGTGCTGGAGCAATGGCATCAACATGGGTGATGCCAACATGCTCAATAAACTGATTAGAAAGACTGGCTCTACTATAGGTGTCAAACTGGACACACTGGAGGCTGTGGTAGAACAAAAGATCCTATAGAAATTCCTGGCACTTCTGGACAATGTTTCTCATCCACTGTGTGCCACCTTGGTTGAACAGAGGAGCACTTTTTATAATAGACTAAGACAACTGTGTGCTCCAAAGATCACTATTTGAGGTCATTCTTACCCCTGGCCTCTATGATGAGTCAACCTATAGCTGGGGAAGTGATGACCTCCTCCTGTTAGACTGTTTGAGGTAACTTATTTTTTATTCTTGCTACTCTTCTAATATTTATATCTGTGCACTTTGTAATACTACTCTGACATTGTAATTTCCTTTGGGATCAATAAAGTATCTATCTATTGAGATACAGCACCTTCTGGCTCTTTGAGCTGCATAGCACAGCAATCCCCTGATCTAATCCCAGCCTAGGAGTGGTAGTGGGAACAAGCTCCCACTACCTAAAAGTGCTCCTCACGGCATGCATCTCAAACAGCCTCTGACAACCAAGTCCAACTCCTGGCCTTCTCGTGTAGCTTAGCCTCTAAGCCCAGCGGAACTGTTTCTACTGACAGGAGAAGGGGCGAAGGTGGGTCCTGGTGCCTTAAAACCAGTGCTTCGGGGAGATGGAGCTCGTCAGCCTGGGAAGGCAGTCCATCTAAGAGAGGGAAAACTCTGATTTCAAACCTCCACTGCCTTGCAGCCATACCCACTCATGGGAAAGGCTTCGAGAGAAAACCCTGAGGACACATCCGGAGCTGGAATCCCTAAGGCAGTCCGACGTTGCCTTCAACCTCGTTCTGGCAACTCCTGCAACGTCACTGGTGCCAAGCTGTATCGGCCCTTGCCCTTCCCTTGGACAACATCGGTGTCGTGGAGAGGGGAGACTTGCTGCATGGGCAACTGCCAGTCTTCCGTACAACCTTGCCCAGGCCTGCCCTCTGGAGAGGACACTGAGACTTTCCAGGCGCAGATCCATAGTCTTGCAAGACTAACGGATGCCACCACAATCACGGGACAATTTACAATGACCAATTAACCTACTAACCGGTACCTCTTTGGACAATGGGAGGAAACTGGAGAACCTGAAGAAACCCATGCGTTGCAGGAAATGAGTGCCATTGCTATTACAAAGGAAAAATAGTGCTAGGCAAACTCAAAAGTGGATGTCACCTGGACCAGATGGACTATACCCTACAGTTCTGAATATATCGATATCATATATTTATAGACTATATATTTTTATAGTATTTCTATTTTTTGCATGATTTTTAATCTATTCAATATACGTATACTGTATAAAGTATACTGAATAAGATTTACTTATTTTTTTTCTTCTATATTATTTATTGCATTGAACTGCTGCTGCTAAGTTAAAAAATTTCACGTCACATGCCAGTGATAATAAACCTGATTCTGAAAGAGATTGCTGAAGAGATAGCAGATGCATTCATATTGCTCTTTCAAGAATCACTTGATTCTGGCATGGTTCCAGAGGACTGGAAAATTGCAAATGTCACTCTGCTCTTTAAGAAGGGAGGAAGGCAAAAGAAAGGAAATTATAGGCCAGTTAGCTTAACCTCAGTGGTTGGGAAAGTGTTGGAGTCCATCTTGTCTGGCAAATCTGTTAAGAGTTCTTCGAGGAAGTAACAAGCATGGTGGACAAAGGAGAGGCAGTGGATGTCATTTACCTGGTTTTTCAGAACATAGAATAGCACAGCACAGTACAGGCCCTTCGGCCAACAATGTTGTGCCGACCCTCAAACCCTGCCTCCCATATAACCCCCCACCTTAAATTCCTCCATATACCTGTCTAGTAGTTTCTTAAACTTCACTAGTGCATCTGCCTCCACCACTGACTCAGGCAGTGCATTCCACACACCAACCACTCTCTGAGTAAAACACCTTCCTCTAATATCTCCCTTGAACTTCCCACCCCTTACCTTAAAGTCATGTCCTCTTGCATTGAGCAGTGGTGCCCTGGGAAAGAGGCGCTGGCTATCGACTCTATCTATTCCTCTTATTATCTTGTACACCTCTATCATATCTCCTCTCATCCTCCTTCTCTCCAAAGAGTAAAGCCCTAGCTCCCTTAATCTCTGATCATAATGCATACTCTCTAAAGCAGGCAGCATCCTGGTAAATCTCCTCTGTACCCTTTCCAATGCTTCTACATCCTTCCTATAGTGAGGCGACCAGAACTGGACACAGTACTCCAAGTGTGGCCTAACCAGAGTTTTATAGAGCTGCATCATTACATCGTGACTCTTAAACTCTATCCCTCGACTTATGAATGCTAACACCCCATAAGCTTTCTTAACTACCCTATCCACCTGTGAAGCAACTTTCAGGGATCTATGGACATGTACCCCCAGACCCCTCTGCTCCTCCACACTACCAAGTATCCTGCCATTTACTTTGTACACTGCCTTGGAGTTTGTCCTTCCAAAGTGTACAACCTCACACTTCTCGGGGTTGAACTCCATCTGCCACTTCTCAGCCCACTTCTGCATCCTATCAATGTCTCTCTGCAATCTTTGACAATCCTCTACACTATCTACAACACCACCAACCTTTGTGTCGTCTGCAAACTTGCCAACCCACCCTCCTACCCCTACATCCAGGTTGTTAATAAAAATCACGAAAAGTAGAGGTCCCAGAACAGATCCTTGTGGGAAACCATTAGTCACAATCCTCCAATCTGAATGTACTCACTCCACCACAACTCTCTGCCTTCTGGAGGCAAGCCAATTCTGAATCCACCTGGCCAAACTTCCCTGGATCTCATGCCTTCTGACTTTCTGAATAAGCCTACCATGTGGAACCTTGTCAAATGCCTTACTAAAATCCATATAGATCACATCCACTGCACTACCATCATCTATGTGCCTGGTCACCTCCTCAAAGAACTCTATCAGGCTTGTTAGGCATGATCTGCCCTTCACAAAGCCATGTTGACTGTCCCCGATCAGACCATGATTCTCTAAATACCCATAGATCCTATCTCTAAGAATCTTTTCCAACAGCTTTCCCACCACAGACATAAGGCTCACTGGTCTATAATTACCCAGACTATCCCTACTACCTTTTTTGAACAAGGGGACAACATTCGCCTCCTTCCAATCCTCCGGTACCATCCCCGTGGACAACAAGGACATCAAGATCCTAGCCAGGGGCTCAGCAATCTCTTCCCTCGCCTCGTGGAGCAGCCTGGGGAATATTCCGTCAGGCCCCGGGGACTTATCCATCCTAATGTATTTTAACAACTCCAACACCTCCTCTCCCTTAATAGCAACATGCTCCAGAACATCAACCTCACTCATATTGTCCTCACCATCATCAAGTTCCCTCTCATTGGTAAATATTGAAGAGCAGTATTCATTGAGGACCTCGCTCACTTCCACAGCCTGCAGGCACATCTTCCCACCTTTATCTCCAATTGGTCCTACCTTCACGCCTGTCATCCTTTTGTTCTTCACATAATTGAAGAATGCCTTGGGGTTTTCTTTTACCCTACTCGCCAAGGCCTTCTCATGTCCCCTTCTTGATCTTCTCAGCCCCTTCTTAAGCTCCTTTCTTGTTTCCCTATATTCCTCAATAGACCCATCTGATCCTTGCTTCCTAAACCTCATGTATGCTCCACCTGACTAGATTTTCCACCTCACTTGTCACCCATGGTTCTTTCACCGTACCATTCTTTATCTTCTTCACCGGGACAAATTTATCTCTGACATCCTGCAAGAGATCTCTAAACATCAACCACATGTCCATAGTACATTTCCCTGCAAAAACATCATCCCAATTCACACCCACAAGAAGGTGTTTGATAAGGTGCCACGCATGAGGCAGCTTAACAAGATAAAATCCTATGGCATTACAGGAATGACACTGGCATAGATAAAGAAATGGCTGACAGCCAGGAGGTAGCAAATGGAATAAAAGGTGCCTTTTCTGTTTGGCTGCTGGTGACTAGTGGTGTTCCTCAGGGGTCAGTATTGGGACCAGTTCTTTTCACATTGTTTGTCGATGATTTAGATAACGGAATTGATAGCTTTGTGTCAAAGTCTGTGGATGATACAGAGATAGGTGGAAGGGTAGGCAGCGCTGAGGAAACATTGTGATTGCAGCAGGACTTAGACAAATTGGAAGAATGGGCAAAAAAGTGGCAGATGAAATAGTGTTGGGAAATGTATGATAATGCATTTTGGTAAAAGGAACAATGATGGAGACTATTATTTAAATGGGGAGAAAATTTAAACATCAAAAGGTGCAGAAGGTCTTAGGAGTTCTTGTGCCCAACTCCCAGAAGGTTAATTTACAGGTTGAGACCATGGCAAAGAAGGCAAATGCAATGTTGGCATTTATTTCAAGGGGAATAGAATATAAAAGCAAGGAGATAGTGCTAAGGCTTTATAAGACATTAGTCAGGCTGCATTTGGAGTATTGTCAACAGTTTTGGGCCCGATATCTCAGAAAGGACATGTTGTCATTGAAGAGAATCCAGGAGAAGGTTGACAAAGATGATTCCAGGATTGAAGGGGTTAACATATGAGGAGTATTTGACAGCTTTGGGCCTGTACTCACTGGAATTTAGAAGAATGCCGGAGGGGAGGGAGGGGTGGGTGGATCCCAAATGTTGAAAGGACTAGATAAGGTGAATGTGGAGAGGATGTTTCTTATGGTGGGGGTGCCCAGAATAGAGGGCACAGCCTCAAAACTGAGGGGCAACCTTTTAGAAAGAAGTCCGGAGGAACTTCTTTTAGCCAGAGTAGTGAATCTGCCGAATGCTCTTTCACAGACAGCTGGGGAGGCAAAGAGCATAGTATATTGATTGATGCCCTGGCCAATTAGGAAACCTCTGGCTAAAAGAATAATTGGGACTGAATAGGAATTTTTGAACTGAAGTAAACTCTGCCTTCAGCACCCAGCTAAGACAGGCTCATTACCAATTCTCCCTGGCTTGCAGAGAGACATTGAGAGTTTGATAACATTGTACATTGTACCCTCATTTGAGTAGGGGAAGAAGGGCTCACCAATAAGGACAAGAATGAACATCCATCTGTCATTAAGTCAGGGCCTAGCAAAGGGAATAACTGATAAGGACTGGACAACTCATCCATCTGTAATTAAGTCTTGAGCTGGCAGACTCTCTTATCTGTAAATAAGTTTTGCACCAACAGACTTGGTGGGCGTACCAGTTCAAATAACATCTTGCAACAGTAATGTATGGGGCTTACTATGTATAAATATACAGCTGTAACCTGAGGGAGCAGGCCCACTTGTCGGATGGTGGCAGTACTTACGTGCCTTCCCTTTGACAACTGGGTCTCAAACTCCTGCAGGAGGGTGCACAATAAACTGTGGTAACTATAAGAAGCAGGTCTCCCGAGTTTTATTCAGATTCGACTTTAATATAAGGATATGTCGAGAAGGCAGGTGTATGGGGTTGAGTGAGATATGGGATCAGTCAAGGTGGAATGGTGAAGCAGACAATGGGCTGAAGGTCTAATTCTGCTCCTGTGTCTTGTGGATCTTTGCCAACTCACCTATTACTCAAATCGATCCACTGATGATGCAATAACCTCTGCCCCCCACTCTGTTCTGTCCCACCCGGAAAATGGGGTCTCATATGCCAGGCTGCAGTTTATAGACTTCAGTTCAGCTTTCAACACTATCATACCCCAGAAACTGGTGGGGAAACTGTCCTCTCTGGGTCTCAGCACTTCCCTCTGCAACTGGATCTCCTTGTGCATTTCACAGGAGAACCATTGAGAGCTTCCTGACAAGTTGCATCTCCAAGTGGTATGGGAGCGGTCGAGCATCAGACCAGAAGTCCCTACAAAGGGCTATGAGAACAGCTGAGAGGATCACAGGGGTCTCCCTACCATCCATCGGGAACCTTTGTATGTAGCTAAATGACAATAAACTTTACATGACTACAAAGTAATCTAAAATAGCAAAAGAGTCGAGGGAACACACACCTATCCTGAGCCCATCATATTGATGCAATTATAAAGAAAGCATGCCAATGTGTTAGGATACATGGGTTTTGGCTAAAAAGATGGAAGGGGTCGCTTAGCACTTTAGTGCAAGGGTGTTTATTCAATACGTGAAAAATCAAACTTACAAATATTAGCGAAAATAGTAAAAAGAAAACTGACAATATTTACAAAAAGATACCTACCGGAAAACACAACAACAGATCCGTACTTTGTCCAGTGTGAATCCCAAGCAGCTCGATCTCTCTCTGCTACTGAGAGGGAACCACATCGATTTCTTTTTTAGCCACCAGGACATACCATCTTTAACTACCCACAAAGTTAACTTAATACTACACATGAATCAGAATGTGATGCTCTCAACAATGTAGTTAGAATCAAATTACTGTACAAAATAAACAGAAGTATCTACCTTAAACACATTTACGCATACCCATTGCTAAAGAAATGGAATATTCCACTGTGTTTGCCAGGAAAGGCACCACAAAGCCAACCCCTTTAGGGCCCATTATTAGAGTATACCAGGGAAGGGAAGGCATTGAAATGTGCATACTCAGCGCAATGACTGCACCATGACAAGGCAGTGTGTGTGTGTGTGTGTGTGTTGTGGGGGGGGGGAGGTGGGTGCACTAGCCTCCCATCGAGATCTTCAAAAGGTGATGCCTTAACAAGGTAACAAGGTGGCATCCGTCATTCTGGAGCCTCACCACCCAGGACATGTCCTCTTCTCATTGTCACCGTCAGAGAAGAGGTACAGGAGCCCGAAGACACACAGACAACATCTTAGGAATGGTTTCTTCTCCTTTGTCCATTCAGAAAAACAATGAACCCATGATACCTCATTACTTTAACTCTCTTTTTGCATTATTCATGTAATTTTGTATACATTTCTTGAAGTTTTTTTTAGATTATGAGGACATGCAGTCCTCCTTTATTGTCATTTAGTAATGCATGCATTAAGAAATGATACAATATTCCTCCGGTGTGATATCACAGAAACACAGGACAGACCAAGACTGAAAAACTAACAAAAAAAATTTATACAGTAATTTTGTATACCTCTATTATGACCATAAGACATAGGAGCAGAATTAGGCCATTTGGCCCATTTAGTCTTCTCCATCATTTCATCATGGCTGATCCAATTTCTCTCTCAGCCCCAATCTCCTGCCTTCTCCCTGTACCCTTTCATACTTGACCAATTAAGAATCTATCAATCTCTGCCTAAAATATACATAAAAACTTGCCCTCCACAGCTGCCCGTGGCAAAGAATTCCATGGATTCACCATTCTCTAGATAAAGAAATTCTTCCTCATCTCCATTCTAAAAGAACATCCCTCTATTCTGAGTCTGTGTCCTCTGGTCTTAGACTCTACCACCATAGAAAACATCCTCTCCACAGCCACTCACCATTCAAAGCATCAAAGCATCTCACCATTCAATAGGTTTCAATGATGTCACTCCTCATTCTTCTGAATTCTAGTAAATACAGGCCCAGGGCCATCAACGCTCTTCATGTGACAAGCTGTTCAAACCTGGAATTATTTTTGTGAACCACCTTTGAACACTCTCCAGTTTCAGCACATCCTTTATAAGATAATAGGGGCCAAAGCTGCTCACAATGCTCCCAGAGAGGCTTCACCAGTGTTTTGTAAAGTCTTAACATTACATCCTTGCTTTTATATTCTATTCCTCTTGAAATGAATACTAACATCGCATTTGCTTTCCTCACCACAGAATCAACCTGTGAATCAACCTTTAGGAAATCTTGCACAAGGATTCCTAAGTCCCTCTGTGCCACAGTTTTTTTAAAAAAGTTTTCTCCATTCAGAGAATAGTCAATCCTTTCATTTCTTCTAATCAAGTGCTTAACCATACACTTCCCAACACTGTATTCCATCTGCCACTTCTTTGCCCATTCTCATAATCTGTCGAAGTCCTTCTATAGCTTCTCTACCTCCTCAAAACTATCTGCCCTTCCACCTATCTTTGTATTGCCTGCAGAATTTACAAAAAAGCCATCAGCTCCATCACCCAAATCACTAACATATAATGCAAGAAGAATCAATCCCAACACAAACCTGTGGAACACCACTAGTCACTGGTGGCCAACCAGAAAAGTTCCCCTTAGTCCCACTATATGTCTCCTGCCAGTCAACCACTGCTTTATCCATGCTAGAACCTTCCCTGTAGCTTGCTCAGGAGCCTCATGTATGGCACCTTGTCAAAGGCTTTCTGAAAATCCAAATACATCAACTGATTCTCCTTTGTCTATCCTGCTCATTTTTCCTTCAAAGAATCCCAACAGATTTTTCAGGCAAGATTTTCCCTTGAGGAAACCATTCTGACTATAGCTTATTTTATCATGTGCCTCCAAATACCCCGAAACCACATCCTTAGCAATTGACTCCAACATCTTCCTAACCACTGAGGTCAGACTAACTGGCTCATAATTTCCCTTCTTCTCCCTTATTGAAGAGTGGAGTGACATTTGCAATTTTCTAGTCTTCAGGGACCATTCCAAAATCTAGTGATTCTTGAAAGATCAGTACTAATGGCTTCTTGACCTCCTTCAGAACCCTGGAGTGTATGTACACCATCAAGTCCAGGTGACTTACGTACCTTCAGTTTCCCAAGAACCGTCTCTCTACTAATGGTAACTTTACACACTTCATGACCCCTGACACCTGGAACTTACACCATACGGCTATTGTCTTCCACAGTGAAGACTGACGCAAAATACTTATTCATTTCATCCACCATTTCCTTGTCCCCTATTGCTACCTCTCCGGCATTGTTTTCCAGCGGCCCGATATCCACTCTAACCTCCATTTTACACTTTATGTATCTGAAGTAACTTTTGGTATCCTCTTCAATACTTTGTATTCCATTTTTACCTTTTTAATTACTTTTTTAGTCGCCTTCTGTTGGTATTTGAAAGCTTCCCAATCCTCTAACTTCCACTATTTTTGCTCTAATATATGCCCTCTCTTTGGCTTTTATGTTGGCTTTGAATACTCTTGTTAGCCATGGTTGTGTCATTTTTCCTTTAGAATGTTTCTTCCTCTTTGGGATGTATATATACTGTGCCTTCAGAATTGCTTCCATAAATTCCTGCCATTGCTGTTCTGTTGTCATCCCTGTCAGTGTTTTTTTACCAATCAATTCTGGCCAACTCTTCTCTCATGCCTCTGTAATTTCCTTTACTCCATCGTAATACTGATACATCTGACTTTAGCTTCTCCTTCTCAAATTTCAGGGTGAATTCCTTCATGTTATGACCACTTTCCTCTAAGGATTCTTTTACCGTAAGCTCTCTAATCAATTCTGGTACATAGCGCAACACCCAATCCAGAATAGGTGATTCTCTGGTGGGCATAACCACAAGCTGCTCTAGAAAGCCATCTCCTAATCACTCTAGAAATTCCTCCTCCTACAAACCAGCACAAACCTGATTTTCCCAAGCTACCTGCATATCGAAGTTCCCCATGACTATTGTAACATTGCCCTTTTGGGATGCATTTTCTATCTCCCATTGTAATTTGTAGGTAAATCCTCACTACTATTTGGGGGTCTGTATAAAGCTCCCATCAGGATCTTTTTACCCTTGCAGTTCTTTAGCTCTATCCACAATAATTCAACACCTTCTGACCCTATGTCACTTCTTTCATTTTTTACCACCCTCTCTGCTTTCCTGCCTATCATTTCATACAATCTGTATCCTTGGACATTAAGCTCCCAACTATAACCTTTCAGCATCATTCCTGCCAATCTGTAACTGTGCTACAAGTTCATCTACCTTATTCCATATACTGTGTGCATTCAAATACACCTTCAGTTCTGTATTCACCCTTTTCGATTTTGTCCCACCATACTCAACCTTTTGATTCCAAAATTTGTCTGAGGTCAGCCTCCACTAACTGTTCTAGCACTCTGGTTCCCATCTGCCTGTAACTCTAGCTTAAACCCCACCATGCAGCATTAAGAAACGTTCCTGCTAGGAAAACAGTGCTCCTCCATTTCAGGTGCAAACCATCCCTTCTGTAACAGGTCCCACCTTCGCTTGAAGAGAGCCCAATGATCCAAAAATCTTAAGCCCCTATAATCTTTCTAGTTCTAGCCTCACAGGCATGTGGCATGGATAGAAATCCTGAAATCACAACCCTGGAGGTCCTGCATTTTAACTTAGCACCTAGCTCCCTGAACTCCTTATGCAGAACCTCGTCATTTGTCCTGCCCATGTCATTGATACCTACCTGGACCATGACTTTTGGTTGATCACCCTCCCACTTAAGAACGCTGAGGGATCGATCCGATATCCCAGACCCTGGCTTCCGGGAGGCAACACGCCATCAGGGAATCTCGTTCTTTCCCACAGAACCTCCTGTCCATTCCCCTAACTAACAAATCCTCCATCACAACAGCGTGCCTTATATAAAGTTGAGCAGATATAAAGAGAAGGAAAAACTTGAGATTTTCTTTCTTTTGTTCTGTCTGAGTGAAGCTTCTCTTCTCTGAAGCCTCAAAGAGCTAAAGCCTCAAGATCACCACTCTGACTATGTCCACTCAGATGATGGCTGCTGTGCTTGTTCCTGCCTTCCTTTAACTTGCTCTTCCTAATCAATCCCAAATGCCGATTGGCTGCTGATCAAAGCTCTATTACACTGCTGCAAACCGCTCCTGCCTTTTATCCTTTGAAGTCCCTTCCTCTCCAAACTTCCGATGTCCGGATTGGCCACTGGTCAAAGCTCTTAAACTTCTCTCTCATATCCAAACATCAAAAGCCAAGCACAGAGGATGAATGAGGTTTAATGCAAGTTAAAACATACACATCAAGTTCACAGAATGCAGAACAAAGACCACCCAAGCTGTGCATCATTTAGAGAGCTGGGATGCAGTATCCACAGTCAACCCGGACCAAAGGAGGTCCTTAAACCTCCTGCTTTTCGACCCCTCCTCTAAGAAAAAAAAGACCCTCCTATATTGCCCAGTATGATTATTTCCAATACTTTATGAATTTACATGTGGTGACCACTTTATTTTGTAAATTCTGTACCTAATAAAGTGGCCACTAAGTATTTTTATGCATGTTCATTCAGAGATGCTCTTTTGCACACCACTGTTGTAACGCATGGTTATTTGAGTTACTGTTGCCTTCCTGTCAGCTTGAACCAGTCTGACAATTCTCCTCTGACCTCTCTCATTAGAAAGGCATTTTCACCCACAGAACTGCTCCTCACTGGCTATTCTTTGTTTTTCACACCATTCTCTGTAAGGGGTTCCCAAACTTTTTTTATGCCATGGAGTCTTACCATTAACTGAGGGGTCCCTGGACCCCAGGTTGGGAACCCCTACTCTAAAGACTGATGTGCGTGAAAATCCCAGGAGATCAACAATTTCTGAGATACACAAACCACCCTGTCTGGCACCAACAGTCCTTCCACGTTCAAAGTCATTTAGATCACATTTCTTCCACATTCTGATGTTTGGTCCAAACAACAACTGAAGCTCTTGACCATGTCTGAATGCTTTTATGCATTGAATTGTTGCCACATGATTGCCAGATGAGATATTTGTATTATCAAACAAGAGCACAGTATACCTAATAAAGTGGCCACTGAATATATTCAATTGTAGCCAAATCATAGATTAAGCATTTAAACACCATGTGAGGAAAAGTGGGAGAAGACAATGTTACAGAAGATGAAATAGACAGTCTTATGATGGTAGAGAAATGTAATCTCAAATTCATCTTGTGGGTGAATAAAAAGCCAAGGCTGCAAAGTCTGATTTAGTTACAGGCAGTTTCCAGAGAGGGATGGAGTCAGTGAGAATTAAAACTCCGCCTCCACCCACTAACCCACCCCTCAGCACCTCCAGCACCACTACTTTATCAATTCCTGTCAGAGACACCTTATGTACAGATACTCCTGTGGCTATATGGGGACCCAATCAATCATTGCGTTAAGGCTATCTTATACATTGTACATTATATCAGGAAGGGAGACAGATGAATGGAAATTATAGGCAGGTTAGGCTGATCTCAGTAGTTGGGAAGACGTTGGAGTCGATTATTAAGGATCAGGTTTCAGAGTGCTTGGATAAAATAGGCCAAAGTCAGCAAGGCTTCCTTAAGGGAAAATATTGTCTGACAAACCTGTTAGAAC
This sequence comes from Mobula birostris, assembly GCF_030028105.1. Lineage (NCBI taxonomy): Eukaryota > Metazoa > Chordata > Chondrichthyes > Myliobatiformes > Myliobatidae > Mobula > Mobula birostris. Next base: position 5,543,221 of record NC_092370.1, on the reverse strand, counting down.
CTATTGAATGTCAACAAACCTTGATAGAGTGGATGTGGAGAGGATGTTTCCAATGGCGAGGGTGTCTAGGATCGGAGGGCACAGCCTCAGAATGGAGAGATGTCCATTTAGAACGGAGATGAGGAGTAATTTCTTTAGCCAGAGGGTGGTGAATCTGTGAAATTCATTGCCACAGGCAGCTGTGGAGGCCTGATCACTGGGTGCATTTAAGGCAGAGGTTGATAGGTTCTCAATTAGTCAGGGCATGAAAGGTTATGGGAGAAGTCAGGAGAATGGAGCGGATAGTGAAATGGATCAGCCGTGATGAAATGGCAGAGCAGACTCGATTGGCTGAATGACCTGCTCCTCTGTCCTAAGGTCTTACATTTTTATATTTATTGTGTTTATTTATTATTATTGTTGTTGTTTAGCTGCTTATTATTTGGAGTAACAATTATTTTGTTCCCCTTTACAGTTGTGTATTAGAAATGAAATAATCTTGAATCATAAATTAAGTTTATGGTAGAAACTGAAGCCAGAGGCTTAGTCTTTATGATAGTAAGTTGGAGGCAAATGTTTCATCTCTACTGGTTCCTCGAGGTCTGAGCACCATCTACTGGTCAGACATGGTAGAATATTCTATTTACCTGATTCAACAATGAGTCACAGAGGCACAGACCACTACAGCACAGAAACAGGCCCTTCAGCTTACCTAGTCCGTGCTGAACCATTAATCTTTCTCATCCCATCAACTTCCACCAGACCATAGCCCTCCATGACCCTCCTACCCATACACCTTTCCAAATTTCTCTTAAATGTTGAGATTAAACTCTCATTCACTGCTTGCGCTGGCAGTTCACTCTCACCAACTTCTGAGGGAAGATGTTTCCCCTCATGTTCCCCTTAAACATTTCACCTTTCAGCCTTAACCCATGACCTCTAGTTCCAGTTGCACCCGACGTCAGTGGAAAAAGCCTGCTTGCATTTTCCCTGTCTATACCCCTATCATTTTGTATACCTCTGTCAAATCTCCCCTTGTTCTCCTACGCTCCAGGGAATATAGTCCTAACCTACTCAACCTTTCCATATAACTCAGGTACTCAAGGTTCTGACAAAATCCTTGTATATTTTCTCAGCACAATGTTTGAACTAGTCTCTTTTGCATCTTGTCTAAAGTTTCTCCATCCTCCCTGTAAACTTGCTAAAGTTTTTACAAAGTAGAATATTCTTTTTCCCTGGTGCAGATTCAACAATGCATATGAAACTCGATACATTCTGTTTGAGGTAGCATGCTAGGTAGCTATTTCATCCCCCACCTTAAACATTTTCTTGTTCTATCATCAGCAAACTATGTCTGCATTGTAAAACTCTGACAAAATGCAATGCAGCAACTTACATAGACCACTACAGCACAGTCCAGGTTCCTCGCTCACAATGTTGTGCCGAACTTTTAACCTACTCCAAGATCAAACTAACAGTTCCCTCCTACATAACCTTCAATTTTCTATCATCCATGTGCCTTTCAAGAGTTTCTCAAAAGCCCCAATGTATCTGCCTCTACCACCACTCCTGGCAGGGCGTTCTGTGCATCCACTGCTCTCTGCATGAAAAAAAACCTACTTCTGACATCCGCCGCCCTATACTTCCCTCCAATCATCTTAAAATTATGCTCACTGTATTAGTCATTTCCGCCCTGGGAAAAGGTTTTGGCTGTCCACTTGGTCTACATCTCTCATCATCCTGAATACCTCTTATTCTCCTTCGTTCCAAAGAGAAAAACCTTAGCTCACTCAACCTGCCCTCATAAGACATGCTCTCCAATCCAGCACCATTATGATAAATCTCCTCTGCACCCTCTCCAAAGCTATCACATCCTTCCTAGAATGAAAAGATGCTCTTCAGAAGTGGGTGTAGTTCAACTTAGCTAATTTGTTGAGCATGGGGTGAAGTGTTTCAGCTAAAAGCATCCACTATTTACTCCTCTCCATAGATATTGCCTGACCTGTTGAGTTCCTCCAGCAGTTATCTGGATTTCCAGCATCTGCAGAATCTCTTGTTTTTATATTGTTCCTGAAACATTGAGTGAGGGTCTTCAGTTCGTAAAATGATCCTCTCAAGTTGTTTCTTTACAGAATCTTAACTTTTAATGAGATGTCTTGGGGCCCTTTCTGGCCTGTGCTGGTGATTGTCAGCATGTATATAACAGCAGAGATCTATCCATTCTGGATAATTGGTAAAACTTTTAACTATGATCCTCACAGCCTGTTGTGTGCAGTTTGGCAACTACCTACAGGACAGGTGTAAATAAGGTTGAAAGAGCGCAGAGAAAATTTACAGGTATTTTGTTGGGTCTATAAGGAAAGTTTGAATAAGTTAGGAGTTTGTTCCTTGCAACATAGAAGACTGAGGGGAGATATGATAGAGGTACACAAAATTATGAGGGATATCAATAGGGTAGATGCAAGCAGGCTTTTTCCACTGAGGTTGGGTGGGACTACAACCTGACGTTGTGAGTTAAGGGTGAAAGGTGAAATGTTTAAGGAGAGCATGAGGAGGAACTTCGTCATTCAGACATTGGTGAGAGCGTGGAACAGGCTTCCAGTGGAAGAGGTAGATGTGTGTTCGGTTTCAATATTTAAAAGAAATTTGAATAGGTACATGGATGGCAGGGGTACAGAGGATGCAAGTTGATGGGATTAGGCAATTGAAATGGCTCAGTGTGGACTAGATGGGCTGAAGGGTCTCTTTCTGTGCTGTACATTTTTATGACTCCTTTTGCACTCATGACTGTGTGGCTAAGTACAGCTCCAACACTATATACAAATTTGCTGATGACACCACTGTTGTGGGCTGTATCGGTGGTGGTGAATCAGCATACAGGAGAGAGATTAAAAATCTGGATGAGTGGTGTAATAACAACAACCTCTCACTCAGTATCATTAAGACCAAGGAACTGATTGTAGGCGCCAGGAGAGGAAAACCAGAGGTCCTTGAACAAGTAATCATTGGAGGATCGGAGGTGGAGGGGGTCAGTAACTTTAAATTCCTGGGTGTCACCATCTCAGAAGACCAGTCCTGGACCCATCATATAAAAATATTTGCAAAGAAAGCACGACAGCGTCTCTACTTCCTCAGGAGTCTGCAGAGATTCAGCATGTCATCAAAAACCTTGGCAAACTTCTATAGGTGTGTGGTGGAAAGTGTGCTGACCAGCTGCATCATGGCCTGGGATGGAAACACTAATGCCTTTGAGCAGAAAATTCCACAAAAGGTAGTGGATTCGGCCTATCACTGGTAAAACTTGCTACGTGAAATGTTGCCACAGAAACACAGCATCCAAAGATCCTCGCCACCCAGGTCACGATCTTTTCTCGCTGCTGCCATCAGGTAGAAGACACAAGAGCCTCAGGACTCGCACCACCAGGTTCAAGAACAATTACTACCCTTCAACCACTGAGCTCTTGAACAAAAGGGGATAGCTACACTCATCTAAGGACTCCGTTGTATTGTTATTTCATGCTATTTATTTATATCTGCATTTGCACCGTTTGTTTCCAGTTACAGTTCCTGATGTTTACAGTTGTTGGTCCAGAGATTTGCTAAGTATGCCCACAGAGAAAGAATCTCAGGGTTGTATGTGTCGACGTATGTGCACTCCGATAATAAATTTTACTCTAAACTTTTGACTCTTAAATGGAAAAGTGAGGAGGTACATGTGAACACCACCACCTCCACATTCCCCTCCAAGCCAGAAATAAAGGACCATTTCTTCTATGTGGTAAGATTAAAATCCTCAAGCTTTCTACCAAACAGCACTGTAGGAGAAATTTCACCACATGGACTACAGACATTCAAGAAGGCAGCTCGCTGTCCAACACCTTGGAATAAACTCTGAAGTTCCATCCAAAGCACCTCCACTTCCAACTTCCTTTAAGACACTTCTAACTTTTCCACCAAGATTCCAGGTATTTCTCCCATCTTTCCCCTCTGTGACCCACAGATTTATTAATGCTCCTGTTAATAATGCTCTCACTGGGCCAAAAGAGGACTAAAAGATTGGTTTTATTTGTCAAATGTACAACGAAACATACAGTGAAATATGTCATTTGAGTCAACAATCAACACAAAGATGTGCCAGAGGCAGCCCACAGTGTCCCCACAACTTACTAACCCGAACCAGAACATCTGGGAGGAAACCCGAGCACCTGGAAGAACCCCACATGGTCACAGGGTGATCGCAGGAACTCCTTACAGACAGCAGCAGTAATTGAACCCTAATTGGTGATCTCTAGAGCTGTAAAGCCTTGTGCTAAGCACTACGCTATCCTGGTGGGTAGATAAGAAAAGATTTTTCATCAAGTGGCTGACAAGTGTCCTGAATGCACTTACTTATCAATGCCAGAGTAGGGACAGACTACCAAACCTGGGAAGGGATCATTGGAAGACATGGCACTGGCAAGTGTAACAGCAACGGCCTTCTGCTCCTCAAGACATGCCACACACGACCTTGTCATCACCAACACCCTGCTCCGCTTACCCACCCGTAAGAAGACGTCATGGATGCACCCACGCTCGAAGCACTGGCATCTGATTAACTACATCATCACCAGGAAGAGGGGCAGGATGGATGTCAGAGTGACGAGAGCCATGTGTGGTGCCGGCTGCTGGACCGACCATCGCCTCATTGTGTCCAAGTTCAGGCTTCGCATTCTGCCCATGAGAAGACCCCAAGGGCAGAAGACTGCAAAGAGGCTGAATGTCTCCAAGCTGAAAAGCAGCAGGGTTGCAGAAGAATTCGTCGATGACCTTGAAGGCAGACTGCCAGACACACCACAGGAAGACGGGACCAGCGTTGAGGAACAATGGACGGCCTTCAGAGACGCTGTCTACACTACCGCCCTCGAACATCTCGGACCAGCAACCCGAAGAAACCAAGACTGGTTCGATGAGAATGATGAAGAAATACAGGCACGACTAACGGAGAAACATCAACATTACAGAGTGCATCAGAACGACCCCACGTCGCTAGCCAAGAAAGATGCCTTTACCAATGCAGGAGAAAGGTGCAGAAAAAACTTCACAAGTTGCAGGACAGCTGGTTCAGCAAGAAGGCCGATGAAATCCAGGGCTATGCAGACAGCCACGACATAAAGCGCTTCTATGATGCGCTTAAGGCTGTATACGGACCCCAGTCCTCCGGCTCCTCACCCCTCCTCAACGCAGATGAGACGCAGCTGCTGACAGAGAAGAAGCAGATTCTGGATCGCTGGGCTAAACACCTTAACAACGTCCTTAACCGCCCTGCCGACATCAACGACGAGGCCATTGCCCGCCTGCCCCAGGTAGAGATCAACAAGAACCTCGACACCCTCCCCACAGTAGATGAAGTCAGAAAGGCAGTGAGGCAACTCTCCTGTGGCAAAGCGCCAGGACCCGATGCAATTCCTGCTGAGGTATACAAAGCAGGAGGCCCTGTCATGATGCAAAAGCTGACTGTACTCTTCCAGTCCATGTGGAAAAAGGGACAGATCCCGCAACAGCTGAAAGATGCCAGCATAGTCCACATCTACAAGAGGAAAGGCAACCGCCAGTCTTGCGACAACCACCGAGGCGTCTCCCTCTTGTCCATTGCGGGGAAGGTTCTGGCCCGCGTCCTGCTCAACCGCCTTCTCCAACATCTTGAGCAAGGTCTGCTCCCAGAAAGCCAGTGCGGCTTCCGTGCTGAATGTGGGACCGCGGACATGATTTTTGCTGCGCGCCAACTCCAGGAAAAATGCCAGGAGCAACACAGCGACCTCTTCATGACCTTTGTCAATCTAACCAAGGCTTTCGATACGGTCAGCAGAGAAGGCTTGTGGAAGGTCATGGAGAAGTTTGGCTGCCCCAGCAAGTTCATCACAATCGTCCGGCAGTTCCACGACGGTGTGATGGTGAAAGTTCTGGATGACGGCGACGAGTCGGAGGCCTTCCCAGTGACAAATGGCGTCAAACAAGGCTGCGTTCTTGCCCCGACTCTGTTCAGTATGGTATTCTCTGCCGTGCTGACAGATGCCTTCCATAACTACGAAGAAGGAATCCACGTCAGGTACAGGACTGACAGCAGGTTGTTCAACCTCAGGCGCCTGCAGGCAGTTACGAAGGTGCGAGAGACTGTCATCAGAGACTTCTTGTTTGCTGATGACTGCGCACTCAACGCCAGCGCAGAGCAGGAGATGCAGCGTGAAATGGACTGCTTCTCACAAGCCTGCGACAACTTCGGTCTCACTATCAGTACCAAAAAGACCGAAGTTATGTACCAGCCTGCCCCAGGAAAGCCATACCAGGAGCCGCGCATCACGGTGAAGGGCCAGAACCTCCAGGCAGCCGACAACTTCACCTACCTGGGCAGCATACTCTCTCGCGCAGTGAACATAGACGCTGAGGTCAACAACAGGATTGCCAAAGCCAGCGCCGCCTTTGGGAGACTCCGTGAGAACGTCTGGGAGCAGAGAGGACTCAGCCTTACCACCAAGCTGAAGGTCTACTGTGCAGTGGTCCTTACCACCCTCCTTTACGCCAGCGAGACCTGGACTGTCTACAGCAGACACGCCAAACAGCTCAACCACTTTCACCTGAGCTGTCTCCGCAGACTCCTCTACATCAGGTGGCAGGACAAAGTCCCCGACACAGAAGTCCTGGAACGAGCTGGGCTCTGCAGCGTCTACACCCTCCTGCTGATAGCCCAAGCCAGGTGGGCATGACATGTGGTCAGAATGCCAGACAGCCGATTGCCTAAGCAGCTGCTGTACGGAGAACTGTGTCAGGGCAAGCGCTCAGTCGGGGGGCAGAAGAAACATTACAAAGACTGCCTCAAAGCGTCCCTCAAAGGCCTGGGTGTTGACATCAACACGTGGGAGACGCTTCCCCTCGACCGTCCAGCTTGGCGCAGCAAGATCACCACAGGAGCCCGTGCAGCTGAAGTCAGGCGCATCATCGAGGCGCAACGAAAGCGTGCTGTGCGCAAGGCCCGAGCAGCATCCACTGCCACGACAGCACCCACCCACTTGTGTCCCACATGTGAGCGAGCCTTCAGGGCCCGGATTGGCCCCATCAGTCAGCTCCGGACCCACAGCCACCAATCTCCCATTTGACTTTGAAGCCATGGTCATCTTCGACTATGAAGGACGAACAACAACAACAACAGGGCGAAGATGGAAGAAACCTCTCACATGGTAGCAACATACATAAAAATGCCAGGCAGCATACTCAGTTAATGTTTCAGAAACTAATTAAGGAAAGGAAATGAAAGATTTTAAATGAGTTAACCAATAAATAAAACATGAAGTGAGTGCTTTATTTTTACTCAAACATGAGGAAATCTGCAGATGCTGGAATTTCAAGCAACACACATAAAAGTTGCATTTTTTGTGTGTGTTGCTTGAATTTCCAGCATCTGCAGATTTCCTCGTGTTCACGTGGTAGCCTACCGGTTAGCATGATGCTATTACAGCTCGGGGTGTTGGAGTTTTGAGTTCAATTCCAGCATCCTCTGTACGCAATTCAGTATGTTCCTTTCTGCGTGTGCGTGGGTTTCCTCTAGGTGCTCTGGTTTCCTCCCAGTCGAAAGACGTACTAGTTAGTAGGTTGATTGGTCATTGTAAATTGCCCCGTGATCAGACTAGGGTTAAATTGGTGGGTTACTGGGCGGTGTGGCTCGTTGGACTACAGAGGCCTGTTCCGCGCTGTATCTCTAAATAAATATAAAATAACAATGCCGTAATGGATACTTGAAAAGCTGTAACCTGCAGGGTCATGGATTAAGTGTTGGAAGGTAGAAGCATAATTAGAAATGGGAAAGAAACACTGACCTTGCCATTGCTAGTTTCAAGTCATCAATTAATAGCAGTAATAAAAAAATACAGATCTTTATTCACTGCACTGTCTTCACTAAAGACCATAAGACGAAGGAGCAGAAGTAGGCCATTTGGCCCATGAGTCTGCTCCGCCATTTTATCATGAGCTGATCCATTCTCCCATTTAGTCCCACTCCCCCGTCTTCTCACCATAACCTTTGATGCCCTGGCTACTCAGATACCTATCAATCTCTGCCTTAAATACACCCAATGACTTGGCCTCCACTGCTGCCCGTGGCAACAAATTCCATAGATTCACCACCCTCTGACTAAAAAAATTTCTTCGCATTTCTGTTCTGAATGGGCGCCCTTCAATCCTTAAGTCTTGCCCTCTCGTACTAGACTCCCCCATCATGGGAAACAACTTTGCCACATCCACTCTGTCCATGCCTTTCAACATTCGAAATATTTCTATGAGGTCTCCCCCCATTCTTCTAAGCTCCAAGAAATATAATCCAAGAGCCGACAAACGTTCCTCATATGTTAACCCTCTCATTCCCGGAATCATTGTAGTGAATCTTCACTGTACCCTCTCCAACGTCAGCACATCCTTTCTTAAATAAGGAGACCAAAACTGCCCACAGTACTCCAAGTGAGGTCTCACCAGCGCCTTATAGAGCCTCAACATCACATCCCTGCTCCTATACTCTATTCCTCTAGAAATGAATGCCAACATTGCATTCGCCTTCTTCACTACTGAGTCAACCTGGAGGTTAAAGTAGCCAAATGGAACTTCCGATTCCGATTCAGATTTATTTATCACATACTGTGAAATGAGTTGTTTGCAAGAACAACTAATGCAACCCAAGGATGTGCTGGGGGCAGTCTGCAAGTGTTCCCGCATATTCCGGCACCAACATAGCATGCTCACTATGCTCGACAGAACAAAATAAGCAACAAAACAAGAACAGCAAAACAAGCCCGTTAGACCAGACTGTACGGCTATTATTTTCTTTGCAATTTAACCTTATACTGGTTTGCATTTTTATATAGTTAACCTGTATACATGGAACTGCAAACAAGAAATAATCTGCAGATGCTGGAAATCCAAGCAACACACACAAAATGCTGGAGGAATTCAGCCAACCAGGCAGTATCTATGGAAAAGAGTACAGTCCTGATGAAGGGTCTCGGACCAAATCGTCGACTGTACTCTTCTCCATACAGGTTTTCTCTGAAGAACTGTACCAACCATCTAGTGGGAGTATTCAAGGTCATTTTCAACCTCTCACTGCTACGGGCGGAGGTTCCCACTTGCTTCAAAAAGGCAACAATTACACCAGTGCCTAAGAATAACGTGAGCTGCCTTAATGACTATCGCCTGGTAGCACTCACATCGACAGTGATGAAATGCTTTGAGAGGTTGCTTATGACTAGACTGAACTCCTGCCTCAGCAAGGACTTGGACACATTGCAATTTGATTATCGCCACAATAGGTCAACGGCAGATGCAATCTCAATGGCTCTTCACATGGCTTTAGACCACCCAGACAACACAAACACCTACGTCAGGATGCTGTTCATCGACTATAGCTCAGCATTTAATACCATCATTCCCACAATCCTGATTGAGAGTTGCAGAACCTGGGCCTCTGTACCTCCCTCTGCAATTGGATCCTCAACTTCCTAAAGAGGATGAACGGATCCTGACCCAGATCTGGGCCGTACCCTCCAAATATCCGGACCTGCCTCTCGGTTTTTTTGCACTACCTTACTTTCCATTTTTCTATTTATGATTTATAATTTAAATTTTTAACATTTACTAATTTTTACTATTTTTAATATTTAGTATTTGTAATCCAGGGAGCGGGAAGCACAGGATCAAATATCGCTGTGATGATTGTACGTTCTAGTATCAATTGTTTGGTGACAGTAAAGTATAAAGTATAACCGGAAGACCAGTCTGTGCAGATTGGTGATAACATATCCTCCTCGCTGACGATCAACACTGGTGCACCTCAGGGGTATGTGCTTAGCTCACTGCTCTAACTCTCTATATACACATGATTGTGTGGCTAGGCATAGCTCAAATACCATCTTTACATTTGCTGATGATACAACCATTGTTGGTAGAATCTCAGGTGGTGACGAGAAGGCGTACAAGAGTGAGATGCCAACTAGTGGAATGGTGCCACAGCAACAACCTGGCACTCACCGTCAGTAAGACAAAAGAGCTGATTGTGGACTTCAGGAAGGGTAAGATGAAGGAACACATATCAATCCTCAGAGGGATCAGAAGTGGGGAGAGTGAGCAGCTTCAAGTTCTTGGGCATCAAGATCTCTGAGGATCTAACCTGGTCCCAACATATTGATGTAGTCACAGAGAAGGCAAGACACTGGCTATACTTTACCAGGAGTTTGAAGAGATTTGGCATTGAATATAGAATAGTACAGCACAGTACAGGCCCTTCGGCCCACATTGTTGTGCCGACCCTCAAACCCTGCCTCCCATATAACCCCCCCACCTTAAATTCCTCCAACACACATCAAAGTTGCTGGTGAACGCAGCAGGCCAGGCAGCATCTGTAGGAAGAGATGTAGTCGACGTTTCAGGCCAAGACCCTTTGTCAGTTAGTCCTGACGAAGGGTCTCGGCCTGAAACGTCGACTGCACCTCTTCCTACAGATGCTGCCTGGCCTGCTGCGTTCACCAGCAACTTTGATGTGTTGCTTGAATTTCCAGCATCTGCAGAATTCCTGTTGTTTGCGTTTAAATTCCTCCATATACCTGTCTAGTAGTCTCTTAAACTTCACTAGTGTATCTGCCTCCACCACTGACTCAGGCAGTGCATTCCACGCACTAACTAGTAAAAAACCTTCCTCTAATATCCCCCTTGAACTTCCCACCCCTTATCTTAAAGCCATGTCCCCTTGTGGTGCCCTGGGGAAGAGGTGCTGGCTATCCACTCAATCTATTCCTCTTGTACACCTCTATCATGTCTTCTCTCATCCTCCTTCTCTCCAAAGACTAAAGCCCTAGCTCCCTTAATCTCTGATCACAATGCAAACTCTCTAAATCTCCTTTGTACCCGTTCCAATGCTTCCACATCCTTCCTACAGTGAGATGACCAGAACTGGACACAGAACTCCAAGTGTGGCCTAACCAGAGTTTTATAGAGCTGCATCATTACATTGTGACTCTCAAACTCTATCCTTCAACTTATGAAAGCTAACACCCCATAAGCTTTCTTAACTACTTTATCTACCTCTGAGGCAACTTTCAGGAATCTGTGGACATGTACCCCCAGATCCCTCTGCTCCTCCACACTACGAAGTATCCTGCCATTTACTTTGAACTCTGCTTTAGAGTTGGTCCTTCCAAAGTGTACCACCTCACACTTCTCCGGGTTGAACTCCATCTGCCACTTCTCAGCCCACTTCTGCATCCTATCAATGTCTCTCTGCAATCTTTGACAATCCTCTACACTATCTACAACACCACCAACTTTTGTGTCGTCTGCAAACTTGCCAACTCACCCTTTTACCCCCACATCCAGGTCGTTAATAAAAATCACAAAAAGTAGAGGTCCCAGAACCGATCCTTGTGGGATACCACTAGTCACAACCCTCTAATTCAAATGTACTCCTTCCACCACTACCCTCTGCCTTCTGCAGGCAAGCCAATTCTGAATCCACCTGGCCAAACTTCCCTGGATCCCATGCCTTCTGACTTTCTGAATAAGCCTACCATGTGGAACCTTGTCAAATGCCTTACTAAAATTCATGTAGATCACATCCCTCATCTATATGCCTGGTCACCTCTTCAAAGAACTCTGTCAGGCTTGTTAGACACAATCTGCCCTTCAGAAAGCCATGCTAACTGTCCCTGATCAGATCATGATTCTGTAAATGCCCATAGATCCTATCTCTAAGAATCTTTTCCAACAGCTTTCCCACCACAGATGTAAGGCTCACTGGTCTATAATTACCCGGACTATCCCTACTACCTTTTTTTGAACAAGGAGACAACATTCGCCTCCCTCCAATCCTCTGGTACCATTCCCGTAGACAACGAGGACATAAAGATCCTAGCCAGAGGCTCAGCAATCTCTTCCCTTTCCTTGTAGAGCAGCCTGGGGAATATTTCGTCAGGCCCCGGGGACCTATCTGTCCTAATGTATGTTAATAACTCCAACATCTCCTCTCCTTTAATATCAACATGCTCCAGAACATCAACCTCACTCATATTGTCCTCACCATCATCAAGTTCTCTCCTATTGCTGAATACTGAAGAGAAGTATCATTGAGGACCTCAGTCACTTCCACAGCCTCCAGGCACATCTTCCCACCTTTATCTCTAATCGGTCCTACCTTCACTCCTGTACTTGCATGTCAAAAAATACACTCAAAAACTTCTATAGTTGTACCATGGACAGCATTCTGACAGGCTGCATCACTGTCTGGTACGGAAGGGCTGCTGCACAGGACCGAAAGAAGCTGCAGAAGGTTGTAAATCTAGTCAGCTCCATCTTGGGTACTAGCCCACAAAGTACCCAGGACATCTTTGGGGAGCGGTGTCCTAGAAAGGCAGCATCCATTGTTAAGGACCTCCAGCACCCAGGGCATGCCCTTTTCTCACTGTTACCATCAAGTAGGAGGTACAGAAGCCTGAAGGCACACACTCAGTGATTCAGGAACAGCTTCTTCCCCTCTGCCATCCGATTCCTAAATGGACTTTGAAGCTTTGGACACTACCTCACTTTGTTTTTTAAATACATAGTATTTCTGTTTTTGCACATTTTTTAAAAAATCTATTCGATATGTAATTGATTTATTTGTTTATTTATTTATTTATTATGTCTTATTTTATTTATTATTCTTATTTTTCTCTCTCTGCTAGATTATGTATTACATCAAACTGCTGCTGCTAAGTTAACAAATTTCACGTCACATGCCGGTGACAATAAACCTGATTCTGATTCTGCTGCCTGAACTGCTGAGTCCCCCAGCAATGTGTGTGTTACATGGAACCGCTGCTTCCTAGTTCGTGCACTTGCTTTTGTAACCACTAGATGGCAGTTACGGGCATCACATTATTTCAATAGGGGCTATCTAATTTGTTAACAAAATTGAATGGAATGTCTGTAACTATGGAAATTCAACGTAATTACCAAAATGGTAAAAAAAAAGGACAGATCCTTAAGGTTGCTGTAGCCGGGGATGGTAATGGAGACAAGCTCCCACTAGCTATTAAGTGCTCTCAATGGCGTGCATCTCAAATAGCCTCTGACAACCAAGTCCAGCTCCTGGCTTATCTACCAAGCCCGGTGGAACCGTTCCTACTGACAGGAGGAGCAAAGGCGGGTTACTGGCACCTTAAGACCAGTCACTTTGGGCAGATGGGGCTCGTCAGTCACAGTTGGAAGGTCATCAAGGAGAAGGAAAACTCTGATCTCAAACCTCCACTGCCCTGCGGCTGTATCCACTCATGGAGAAGGGTTTGGGAGTAAACCCTGAGGAAAATCCGGAGCTGGAGTCCGGAAGGAAGTCCTTTGTTGAGCTTAATGCTGACTGGCAACTCCAATGACACTGCTGGTGCCAAACTGTATCAGTCTCCGCCATTCCTTTGGATTCATCAGCTGTGTGGAGAGGGGGAGCTTGCTACATAGGCAACAGCTTGCCCTCCATATCATACTGCCCAGGCTTGTATATCCAGACAGCTAGGATGCAACATCTGTGGTCGACCCTGATCCAGTGGATGCCCCACTCACTCATAAGCTCAGAGCATGTGGCCTCAGACTCCCTTTGTTCCTTTCCTGCTATTGCTTTCTCTCATTACTCTCCTTTCCCAATTCTTTCTTCTCTTTTCACTTAATAAACAAAGATGAGCAACAAGTTTTATGCCTCATTTTTGACTCTTGAAAGAAGCTTGGATCAAAAACATCAGCATCCAACACACCTTTCCTCTCTCCCACCCATTACTTTTCAAGTGAAGCATCTGTTCATTTTGGTCTCCTAAGATGGCGGCGCGACACAGCGCGCACGGCCGCTCCAAATATCGTATTTGTGAACTAGGATGCCGTGCACAATCCTGATTTGATGGAGACAGACGTGAAGAAGCACAGAGGAATGTCTGGAGAAACTTCTGAAATGCCTGCTTCGCTGCCGCTGCCACTGTGCGACCGAGAATCTCCGGAGATGAAGGCCCCAAATCCTCGGCTTTGCCTATTGCCTGTTGCTGGGGCCGGGGTCGAAGCACTCGGCAGAGATGGTGCTCGGTGTCCGAGAGCTGGTCAGAGGCTCGGAGTTTCCGGACGGACTCAGAGTCGGACTGTGGTCGGGGTGCTTCCAGGATGCTGCATCAGCAAGTTTGCTGCACTGAAAGCTCATGGCAGGGAGTTTCTCCCTTCAATCGTTTGTGTGAGATGATGGGACTTTCAAGAGACTTTGAGACTTTTTTTTAAATGTGCCCATGGTCTGTTTTTCATCAAATTAACAGTATTGTTTTGCACTGTTGTAACTATATGTTATAATTATGTGGTTTTTGTCAATTTTTTAGTCTTGGTTTGTCTTGCGTTTCTGTGATATCATTCTGGAGGAACAAATTGTATCATTTCTTAATGCATGCATTACTAAATGACTATAAAAGAGGACTGTGTGTCCTCATAATCTAAAAACAATCAAAAGCACATTAAAACTGTTGGAATCATAGTGTTTCTGGGAATAATGTGGAAGGTGCAGGACCAGTTCATTCCAAAGAGGAAGAAAGATCCTAAGGGGAGTAAGGGGAGGCTGTGGCTGACAAGGGAAGTAATGGACAGTATAAAAATAAAAGAGAAGTATAACATAGCAAAGACGAGTGGGAAGCTGGAGGATTGGGAAACTTTTAAAGAGCAACAGAAGGTAACTAAAGAGGCAATACGTGGAGAAAAACTGAGGTACAAAGGTAGCCAAGAACATAAAGGAGGATAGTAAAAGCTTCTTTAGATATGTGAAAAGGAAAGAAATAGTTAAGAGCAAAATTGGGCCCTTGAAGACAGAAGCAGGTGAATTTATTACGGGGAACAAGGAAATGGCAGACGAGTTGAACAGGTACTTTGGATCTATCTTCACTAGGGAAGACACAAACAATCTCCCAGATGTAATAGTGGCCAAAGGATCTAGGGTAATGGATGAATTGAAGGAAATTTATATTAGGCAGGAAATGGTGTTGGATAAGCTGTTGGGTCTGAAGGCTGTTAAGTCCCTGGGACCTGATGGTCTGCATCCCAGGGTACTTAAGGAGGTGGCTTTAGAAATCGTGGACGCATTGGTAATAATTTTCCAATGTTCTATAGATTCAGGATCAATTCCTATGGATTGGAGGGTGGCTAATGTTGTCCCTCTCTTCAAGAAGGGAGGAAGAGAGAAAACAGGGAATTATAGACCGATTAGCCTAACGTCGGTGGTGGGAAAGATGCTGGAGTCAATTATCCTTTCCAATAGTCTGCAGACTACCGACGTAAGACTCACCGGTCTATAGTTCCCAGGATTCTCCCTATTACCTTTTGTAAACAAGGGAACTACATTTGCCATTCTCCAATCCTCCGGCACCTCCCCTGCAGCCAAAGAGGATGCAAAGATCATAGCTACTGCTCCAACAATCTCTTCTCTCACTTTACACAGCAACCTGGGGTATATCACATCCAGCCCTGGGGACTTATTGATCTTGATGTTTTTAAGAAGATCCAACACTTCTTCTTCCTTAATCTCCACATTGTCCAGCACACAGGCCTGTTCTATTTCGACCTCACCCTGATCAAGGTCCTTTTCACTTGTGAATACTGAAGCAAAGTATTCACTTAGGACCTCCCCAACCTCCTCCGGCTCCAGGCACATGTTGCCTTTTTTATCCTTTAGCAGCCCCACCTTCATTCTTGTCATCCTTCTGTTCTTCACATATGCATAGAACGCCTTGGGGTTCTCCTTAATCCTACATGCCAAGGCCTTCTCATGCCCCCTTTGAGCTCTCCTAAGTCCTTTATTAAGCTCCCTCCTGGCTACCCTATATTTCTCATGAGCCCTTCCTGCTTCCTGCTTCTTATATCTAACATATGCTTCCTTCTTCCTCTTGACAAGTTGCCTCATGTGTTTCGTCAGCCACGGTTCCCTTTTCCTACCATTTTTTCCTTGTCTCAGTGGGACAAACCTGTCCTGAACCCAGCACAAGTGGTCCCTAAGCTTCCTCCACATTACCTCTGCGCTTTCACCCTTGAACATCTGTCTCCAATATAATCTCGCTAGTTCCTGCCTCATCCCTTCATAGTTAGCCCTTCCCCAGTTAAGCACGTTCCCATTTTGTCTGTTTTTATCCTTTTCCATAGCTATGCTGAAGCTAAGGAAGTTGTGGTCACTCTCACCAAAATGCTCCCCCACCAAGAGGTCTGCCACCTGACCAGGTTCATTACCCAGAACTAGATCCAGTATGGCCTCTTCTCTCATTGCCCGGTCCACATACTGTGTAAGGAATCCTTCTTGAACACACCTGACAAATTCAGACCCATCTATCCCCCTTGCAATCAGGAGGTGCCAGTCAATATGAGGGAAGTTGAAATCACCCAGAACTACAACCCTGTATTTCCTGCACCATTCTAAAATCTGCATGCTTATCTGCTCCTCGGTGTCCCGAGGGCTATTTGGGGGCCTATAGACTACTCCCAGCACAGTGATTGATCCCTTCCTATTTCTGACTACCACCCACACCGACTCAGTGGACACTCCCTCCGCAGCATCCTCCCTTTCTATAGCCGTGATACTATCCCTGACCAGTAATGCTACTCCCCCAACTTTTCTACCTCCCATCCTATTCCTTTAAAACACCTAAACTCCAGTACCTGCATCAGGCAATCCTGCCCTTCCTACAGCCAAGTTTCAGTAACGGCCACAACATCGTAGTTCCACGTACTGATCCATGCTCTAAGTTCATCCCCTTTATTCCTAATACTCCTAGCATTGAAATAGACACATTTCAACCCCTCTAACTGGCTACATTTATGTTTTGTCCCCTGCCTGTCCTTCCTCACCAACTCATAACACATAGTATCATGCCCTTGTCCTTCTACCCTAATCTCTGCCCTCACATTCTGATTCCCACCCCCCGCCAAACTAGTTTAAACCCTCCCCAACAACTCTAGCAAACCAGTCCACCAGGATATTGGTCCCTTTCCAGTTCAAGTGCAGCCCATCCTTTTTGTACGGGTCAGACCTTCCCTAGAAGAGATCCCAATGATCCAGAAATTTGAACCCTTGCCACCTGCACCAAATCTTCAGCCATGCATTCATCTGCCATAAATTCCTGTTCCTACCCTCTCTGTATCATGGCACAGGCAGCATCCCGAGATTACCACCCTTGAGGTCCTGCTTTTTAACTTCTTTCCTAACTCCCTATATTCCTTCTTCAGGACCTCATCCCTACTCCTATCTATGTCATTGGTCCCCACATGGACCACGACACCTGGCTGCTCACCCTCTCTCCTGAGAACTCCATCCGAGATATCGCGGACCTTGGCACCAGGGAGGCACAGACCATCCGGGATTCTCGATCTCTCCCACAGAACTTCTTATTTGTCCCCCTAACTATCGAATCCCCTATCACTACTGCTCTCCTCTTTTCCCTCCTTCCTTTCTGAGCTGAGGGTCCACTCTCGGTGCTAGAGACGCAACCACTGCAACTTGTCCCTGGTAGGTCGTCCCCACCAACAGTATCCAAAACAGTATACTTATTGTTGATGGGAACGGCCACAGGGGTGTTCTGCTCGTTCTGTCTATTCCCCTTCCTTCTCCTGACAGTCACCCAGCTACCTGTCTCCTGATTTTTAGGGGTGACTGTCTCCCTGAAACACCACTCTATTACTGCCTCTGCCTCCTGAATGATGCAAAGTTCATCTATCTCATCAATCTGTGTTCCCAGATCCCTTTGTTCTACTGCACTCCATTCACTGTTCCCTTCTTGTCACTGCATAAGACTTACCCTGGTTCGTCATACAGAAGTGCAACACATTGCACTAGTCTGCATTAAATTCCATTTGCCATTTTTCAGCCTATTTTCCCAGGTGATCCAGATGCAAGCCATGATGGGCTTCCTCACTGTCCACTACACCTTCAAGCTTGGTGTCATACACAAATTTGGTCATCCAGTTTACCACATTATCATGCAGATCATTGATATAGATGACAAACAACAAAGGATCCAGCACTGATCTCTGTGGTACACCACTAGTCACAGGCCTCCAGTCAGAGAGGCAACCCTCTACTACCACTCCCTGGCGTCTCCTAGAAAGGCAATACCTAATTCAATTTACTATCTCACCCTGAATACTGAGCAACTGAACCTCCTTGACCAACCCCTCATGTGGGACCTGGACAACAGCCTTACTAAAGTCCATGTAGACAACATCCACTGCCTTGCCTTCATCAACCTTCCTAGCAACTTCTTCAAAAAAACTCTATAAGATTGGTTAGACACAACCAACCACACGCAAAATATTGATTAACCCAAATCAGTCCCTGTCTCTCCAAATACTTGTACGTCTAGTCCCTTAGAATACCCTCCAATAACTTTCCCACTACTGATGTCAGGTTTACCGGCCTATAATTTTCTGGTTTATATTTAGAGCCTTTCTTAAACAGTGGAACAACATTGGCTTTCCTCCATTCCTCTGGTACCTCTCCTGTTGCTAAGGATGATTTAAATATCTCTGCTAGGGCCCTGACAATTTCTGCACTTGCCTCCCTTCGGGTCTGATGGAACACCTTGTCAGGCCCTGGGGATATTTATCCACTCTAATTTGTCTCAAGATAGCAAATACACAACTTATTTTTACAAACATTTTTTATATACATCTGGCAAGGCTAGTATCTATTACTCCTCCCAATTGCCCTTGAGATGTTTTTGAACTGCCTATTTGAAATGCTGCAGTTCTCATGGGGAAGGTATTGTGGGACCTGTGGTAAGGCAAGGATTGAAAGCAATGTTCAGGCGAGGATGACTACGGTGGTGAGTAGTCAAACCCAGATAAGAGAGATCTTTGAAGCGAGACCACCGAAGGCACCTCTGTTTATTACAGACGAGTTAGATGGGGGTGACTGTGACAGACGAGTGAGACCCTAAACAATAGAGGGTGCCGGAGACAGACATGATAGGAATAATGGAAGGATGTGAAACACACCCATCAACCAAAGGACTTAAAAATACTAACTTAAAGTAGCATCGGTTTCCAAATTGTAGCTTCTATTGACTTTTAACACCTCTGTTGTGAAAGGTGATTGATCTTGCAAGTAGGGAGTTCAAACATATACAATTTACCAAATGATCAATATCCATAACTCATAAGCCAGTTTTGTATAAAAATATCAGTTTTCTGTCCTGGCTTCACAACAGTGTGGGAGACAGAGGTCATGGGTTCTCCTTGTGCACGAGTAACTAAAGTACGATTGAGTCCTAAGAACGCATGTGTCCTGGGCCTAGTTACCTTAATTACTTTATTATTGGAAATGATAGTATTCCTATACTACTGCTGAGGAGGGAGTTGCAGGATTTAGACCAAGGACTGCACTGCCTTGAAGGGGAGCTGACAAATACATTAGTTCTTGCTTCTTTGGTAGAACCTGTTTAACTTCAGTTATTTCCTAGGTAAATAACTTTAGTGCATTTTGGACCGATTTTGGAGGGATGAACATGCAAGGAAGTTTATGGAGCATCAGTCATACATTCTGCTTTGCATTGACTTTAATTTTTAAAAAATCTAATTTTAAATAGGCTCCATTATCAGACAATTAAGTTATTAATTAGTTTATTAATGTAGAATACTGCAAGTCTGGCTCACTGGCTCAATAGCAAGACCAAAACTTGCGTCGCCTCGGTTGTTGAGTGGACCAGGCCCTCACACCATGGTGTCGCCTGTTACAGCCGCCAAGATAGTGTGGGAGAGAGCAGGAGCCTCTGTGAGCACGCTGGCATCCATACTGGATTGGCAGCTGGACCCTCCTGTTGGTATATGCTCAGTGCTGGTCTCCAGTGTTTGCTCAGTGGAAAGACAGGCTGGACAAGGATAACATCCTCTACACCATTAATCGACAGGCCACGCCACTCAAAGACTTGGGCTATACATTTTTTTTGCGTGACTGTATGTTTTCTGCTATCATAACTATATGTGCTATATGCTGCTGGTACTGTATCTTGCACGTTGGCCCCAGAGGAATGCTGTTTCGTTTGGCTGTATTCATGTAAGGTTGAACGATAATTCAATTGAACTTTAGTTCATCTAAAATTTAGTAAAGAAGTTGTTTATGAAAACCCACATTGGCTGAGGGAAATACTGTACGTATTCACAACATCATTTATCTTGGGAAACAGGCAATCCTTGTTGCAATCTTTCTGCCTTTAATTCTTCCACCCTGATTTTTGCCCTTAACAAGTCTTCCTCTAATGCTTGTTTTCTCTTAAGGCTTTCTCTTTTTTCATCGAGGTATAGTCCAAACTTCCTCTGATTTTCCATAATTATCCCATGTTCCTCTGCTGACATCCACTGTAGTTCTCCATCCTCATGTCCGGTCATGGGATGTGAAGAACCTTGGTGACGGCGTTGATGCCTGACCAAAAAATCTTCTCTTCTTGCGGGTCGAGGGGATGGCGTTAGGGATACCTGTTCCTCGCAGGAGGAAAACGGTGTAGCAGAGCCATTTGTGGCCTCCGGAGTCTCCTTCCTCTTCTGCTGCTCAGCACTTTCACTTGGTTGTGATGGAAGAGTTAATACTGGAGGAGGCTTTTCCTCAGGTTCGGGTTCCGCTTCTGACTCTGGCGTAATCCAATCAGAGCAGGAGTGAGATGGATGACCAGAGGCTCCAGACTGAGGATGCAAGCTGGCAGGTTGTTCCACACAAGAACCTTGTTCAGATGCAGAATTTCCACCAAGCCTAAAGAACAGATACATATAGATAAAACTGATGCAATGGATTGGAGGAAACCATTAAAATACCGTGGATTCCAGTTAATAGGGTCATCGATTGAATGGGACAGCCACTTATTTGGGACAACCCTGAAAGAACAAAAACCAATCAAGCAAATTACCGAGATTCCCTTAGTTTATTTGGGACACCATGCTCTTAATTGGGACAGGAGACTGTTACCAAGCAGATTCTAACCAGCATCAGTCGTGTGCACTTGTGTGGCCATTATAGTCATAGTCATACTTTATTAATCCCGGGGGAAATTGGTTTTCATTACAGTTGCACCATAAATAATTAAATAGTAATAAAACCATAAATAGTTATATAGTAATATGAATTACACACTACAGAGCAAACAGTTTTTAAAATAGTGTCAGTTGCACGTGCATCTGTTAGGTTATCGATTTGGGCTGACGGACACAGACTCAAAAAGCAGCGATCTGTGAACATTGTGCTTATTATTTTGACTTCATGCAGGAAGGCAATGAAGGCAATCTATTATCTGCTCTAGGTGTCTACGCTGATTTTGTTTATTTACAGTCGATCAAAAAGAACACGGTAGCGTACACTGGATGAATTCCTCTGTCGATAACGATTAGTAAGTAATACACAGTTCTATTGTATTGTAGTAGTATTGATAGTGTTCTAATTTGTTCTGAATTTCATTTAAATGCATAATTTGTTACTCAGTTAAATGGTAGTTTGCCATTTTTTAAAACACCAAATATTTTGAAGTAGCTAACAACAAAATAACAAATGGTGATGCAGTCCTTCTGGTGAAGATAAAGTCATAAAAGATAGAAGTACAGCAAAGAAACCAGCCCTTTGGCCCATCTATTCTGTGCTGAAACTATTTAAACTGCCTAATCCCATCCACCACTGGGAGCATAGCCCTCTAAATCCTTATTATCCATGTACCTATCCAAACTTCTTTTAAATGTTGAAATTGAACTTGCATGCACCACTTATGCTGGCAGCACATCCTACATTCTCAGAACCCTCCGAGTGAAGAAGTTTCCCCTCGTGGTCCCCTTCAACTTTTCATCTTTCACCCTTAACCCATGACCTCCAGCTGTAGTCCCACCCAACCTCAGGTGGAAAAAGCCTGCACTTACCCTATCTCTACCTCTCATAATTTTGTATACCTCTATCAAATCTCCTCTCAATCTTCTAAAGAATACAATCCTAACCTATTCAATCTTTCCTTATAACTCAGGTCCTCCAGACCCAGCAACATCCTTGTAAATTTTCTCTGTACTCTTTCAACTTTGCTTACATCTTTCCTGTAGGTAGGTAACCAAAACTGCACACAATACTCCAAATTAGACCTCACCAATGCCTTATACAACTTCAGCATGACACCCCATCTTCTACACTCAGTATATTGAATTATAGAAACATAGAAAATAGGTGCAGGAGTTCGGCCCTTCGAGCCTGCACCGCCATTCAGTATGATCATGGCTGATCATCCAACTCAGAACCCTGTACCAGCCTTCCCTCCATACCCCCTGATCCCTTTAGCCACAAGGGCCATATCTAACTCCCTCTTAAATATAGCCAATGAACTGGCCTCAACTGTTTCCTGTGGCAGAGACTTCCACAGATTCACCACTCTCTGTGTGAAGAAGTTTTTCCTAATCTCGGTCCTAAAAGGCATCCCCTTTATCCTCAAACTGTGAGCCCTCGTTCTGGAGACCAATGTGCCAAAATGTTTCTTTACAACCCTATCTACATGTGATGTCACTTTCAATGAATTATAGACCTACACTCCCAGATCCCTTTGTTCTACCACACTCGTCAGTGCTCTACTGTTCACTGTGCAAGAACTGGCTGATCCTACTGAAGTACAAATTCCACCTCCCATTTTTCCAGCTGATGCAGATCCCTCCGTAAGCTATGATAGTCTTCCTCACTGTCCAGTACACTCGCCAATTTTGGTGTCATCTGCAAATTTGCTGATTCAGTTAACTACATAATGATCCAGATCAATGATATAGATGACAAACAACAGAGGATCCCTGCGGCACTCCATTAGTCACAGGCCTCCAACTGAGAGACAACCATCTACTACCACTCTCTGGCTTCTCCCTCAAAGCTAATGTCTACGACCTCATCCTGAACGCCAAGCGATTGAACCCTTGACTAGCCTCCCATGCAGGACGATGTCAGATAAGACCATTAGATATAGGAGCAGAACTAGGTTATTTGGTCATCAAGTCTACTCCATAACTTCATCATGGCTGATTCATTTTCCTCTCAGCCCCAATATCCTGCCTTCACCCACATATCCCTTCATGTCGTGACCTATCAAGAATCTATCAACATCTGCCTTAAATATACATAAAGACTTGGCCTCCACAGCTACCTGTGGCAATGAACTCCACAGATTCACCACTCTCTGGCTAAAGAAATTCCTCCTCATCTCTGTTCTAAATGGACACCCCTCTATTCTGAGGCTGTATCCTCTGGTTTTAGACTCTCCCACCATACAAAACATCCTCTCCACATCCAGTCCATCAAGGCCTTTCACTATTTGATAGGGTTCAATTCAGTCACCCCCCATTCTGCTGAATTCCAGTGAATACAGGCCCAGAGCCATCAAACGCTCTTCATGACTAGCCATTCAATCTTGGAATCATTTTCATGAATCTCCTTTAAACCCTCTCCAGTTTCAGCATATCCTTTCTAAGAAAGGAGCCCAAACCTGCTCACAAACTTAGAGGTGTCACCAGTGCTTTATAAAATTTCAACTTTACATCCTTGCTTCTAGAAACATAGAAAATCGGTGCAGGAGTAGGCCATTCGGCCCTTCGAGCCTGTACCGCCATTCAGTATGATCATGGCTGATCATCCAACTCAGAACACTGTACCAGCCTTCCCTCCATACCCCCTGATTCCTTTAGTCACAAGGGCCATATCTAACTCCCTCTTAAATATAACCAATGAACTGTCCTCAACTGTTTCCTGTGGCAGAGAATTCCACAGATTCACCACTCTCTGTGTGAAGAAGTTTTTCCTAATCTCGGTCCTAAAAGGCGTCCCCTTTGTCCTCAAACTGTGACCCCTTGTTCTGGACTTCCCCAACATTGGGAACAATCTTCCTACATCTAGCCTGTCCAATCCCTTTAGGATTTTATACGTTTCAATAAGATCCCCCCTCAATCTTCTAATTTCCAACGAGTATAAGCCTAGTCGATCCAGTCTTTCATCATACGAAAGTCCTGCCATCCCAGGAATCAATCTGGTGAACCTTCTTTGTACTCTCTCTATGGCAAGGATGTCTTTCCTCAGATTAGGGGACCAAAACTGCACACAATACTCCAGGTGTAGTCTCACCAAGGCCTTGTACCACTGCAGTAGTACTTCCCTGCTCCTGTACTCGAATCCTCTTGCTATGAATGCCAGCATACCATTCGCCTTTTTCACCGCCTGCTGTACCTGCATGCCCACTTTCAATGACTGGTGTATAATGACACCCAGGTCTCATTGCACCTCCGCTTTCTATATTCTAGTCCTCTTGAAATGAATGCTAACATTGCATTTGCCTTCTTCACCAATCTCAACCTGCAAATTAACTTTCAGGAAATCTTGCACAAGGACTCCCAAGTCCCTTTGCAACTCAGGTTTTTGTATTTTCTCCCCATTTAGAAAACAGTTAAACCCTTTCATTTCTTCTACCAAAGTGCATGACCATACACTTCCTGACACTGTATTCCATCTGCCACTTCTTTGTCCATTCTCCTAATCTGTCTCAGTCCTTCTGTAGCTCCTCTACTTCCTCAGAACTACCTGTCCCTTCACCTATCTTCATTTCACCTGCAAACTTTGCAACAAAGTCATCTATTCCATCATCCAAATCATTGACATATAACAGTGAAATACCACTAATCACTGTCAGCTAGCCAGAAAAGGCTCCCTTTATTGCCATTCTTTGCCTCCTGTCAATCAGCCATTACTTTATCCATGCTGGAAGAATCTATCCTGCAATACATGGGCTTGTAGCTTGTTAAGCAGCCTCATCTGGGGCACCTTGTCAAAGGCCTTCTGAAAATCCAAGTATACAACATTAACAATTCTCCTTTCTGCTTGTTATTTTCTCAAAGAATTCCAACAGATTTGTCAGGCAAGATTTTCCCTTGAGGAAACCATGCTGACTACGGCCTATTTTATCATGGGCCTCCAAGTACTCTGAGATCTCATCATTAGTAATCAACTCTAACATATTCCCGACCACTGGGGTCAGACTAACTGGCCTATAGTTTCCTTTCTTCGGCCTCTCTCCTTTCTTGAAGAGTGGAGTGATATTTGCAATTTTCCAGACTTCTGGAACCATTCCAGAATCTAACAATTCTTGAAAGATTATTACTAATGCCTCCACAATCCCTTCAGCCACCTCTTTCAGAACTCTGGGGTGTACACCATCTGGTCCAGATCTTTCAGTTTCCCAGATGCCTTACCAAAGACCATGTGGACAACATCCACTGCTTTGCCTTCATCCACTTTCCTGGTAACTTCCTTTAAAAATCTCTAAAAGAGTGGTTAGATATGATCTACCAAGCATGAAGCCAATCAGTCCATGTCTATCCAAATATCTATATATCTGGTCCCTTAGAATACCTTCCAATAACTTTCCCACAACTGATGTCAGACACACTGGCCTATAATTTCCTGGTTTCTGTTTAGAGCCTTTTTTAAAACAGCAGAATAACATTGGCTATCCTCCAATCATCTGGTACCTCCCCTGTCACTAAGGATGTTTTAAATATCTCTGCTAGGAACCCAGCAATTTCTGCATTTGCTTCCCTTAGAGTCCAAGGGAACACCTTGTCAAGCCCTGGAGAGTTACCCACCCTGATTTGCCACAGGATAGCAAACACCTCCTCCTCTGTAATCTGTACAGGATCCATGAAGTTGATGCTGCTTTGTCTCACTTCTATAGACTCTATGTCACCGTCTCCTGAACAAATACAGATGCAAAGCACTCATTTAAGATCTCTCCCATTTGTTTTGTCTCCACACATGGATTACCATTCTGGTCTTCCAGAGGACCAATTTTGTCCCTTGCAATCTATTTGCCCTTAACATACCTGTAGGATCCCTTAGGATTCTCCTTCACCTTGTCTGCTAGAGTAACTTCATTGCTCCTTTTAGCTTCCCTGATTTCTTTCTTGTGTTCTCTTGCATTTCTTTTACTCCATAAGCACCTCATTTGTTCCTATTTGATCTGCTATGCACCTCCTTTGTTCTCTTAGCCAGGGTTTCAATATCTCTTGAAAAACAAGGTTCCCTATGTGTGCTACCTTTACTTTTTATTCTGACAGGCACATAATCTCAAAATTTTGATTTTGAACACCTCCCACTTTCCAAGTACACCTTTGCCAGAAAACAGCCTGTCCCAATCCACACTTGCTAGATCATTTCTGATATCATCAAAATTGGCCTTTCTCCAATTTAGAATCTCAACTCATGGACTGGACCTATCTTTTTGCAAATTTACTTTGAAACTAAAAGCATTGTGGTCACTGATTGCAAAGTGTTCCCCTACACAAACTTCTGTCACCTGTCCTATTTCTTTCCCCTAATAGCAGATCAAGTATCACACACTCTTTCATTGGGACTTCTACCTACTGATGAAGGAAACTTTCCTGAGCGCATTTGACAAACTCCATCTCATCTCGTCCTTTTACAATATGGGATTCCCAGTCAAAATATGGAAAGCTCTATAACAACTTTATGTTTCTTACAACAGCCTGTGATCTCTTTACAAATTTGTTTCTCTAAATCCCTAGGATTATTGGGTGGCCTTTAATTGTAGCCCCATTAACATGGTCATACCTTTCTTGTTTCTCAGTTCTGCCCATAACACCTCACTAGTCGAGTACTCCAGTCTCCTGCTGTGCTGTTGGGTAGGATTTAGACACAGCCACAATGAAGGAAATAGAGATATATTTCCATATCAGGATGGTCCACTACTTGGAGAGCGACCTGCGAATGGAAATGTTTCCTTGTGCCCGTTGCCTTTAATCTTCTTGGTGATAGAGGTAGTCTGTCAGACCTACCTGTTCTCTCACAAATTTCTACAGATATACTGTGGAGAGCATTCAAATTGAATGCATCACCATCTGATCTGGAGGGGCCACTGTAAAGGATCAGAAAAAGCTGCAGAAAGTTGTAAGTTCAGCCAGTTCCATCATGGGCACAAGCCTCCCCACCAATGAGGCCATCTTCAAAAGGTGATGCCTCAAAAGGGCAGCATCTATCATCAAGGACCCCATCACCCAAACAAGCCTTCTCATTGCTACTATTAAAGAGGTGGTACAGGAGCCTGAAGACACACACTCAAGTATTTTTAGGAACAACTTCTTCCCCCTCACCCATCAGATTTCTGAATGGACAATGAACCCATGTACACTACCTCAGTATTTTTTTCTTTTTGTACTACATAATTATATACATTTCTTAATATTATTTCTTGTAATTTATGACTTTATTATGTATTGCACTGTACTGCTGCAGCTAAACAACAAATTTCATGACATATGCCAGTGATATAAACCTGATTCCGATTTCCCAGAAACTCCAACCATTGCTACTCTACCATCATCCTTGTTATTGTCCCCTTCCAGACAATGTTAGCCAACTCCTCACTCATGCCTCTGCAGTTTCCTTCACTCCAATGGAATACCAATCCACCCGATTTTAGCTTCTCACTCTCAAACTTTTAGAACTGAGATGAAGAGAAATTCCTTTAGCTAGGGAGTGGTGAATCTGTGGAATTATCTGTCACTGACAGCGGTAGAGGCCAAGTGTTTATGTATATTTAAGGAAGAGATTCTTTAAGGAGGGAACAGATTCTTGATTGGTCAGGACATGAAGGGATATGGGGAGAATGCAGGAGTGCTAGGCAAACTGAAAGGTCTTAAGGTGGATAAGTCACCTGGACCAGATGGACTACATCCCAGAGTCCTTATAGAAGTTGCTGAAGAGATAACAAATGCATTGTTCATGATCTCTCAAAAATCACTTGATATTGGCATGATCCCAGAGGGACTAGAAGACTGTAAATGTCAATCCACTTTTTAAAGGGAGAACGGTAAAAGAAAGGAAATTATAGGTCAGTTAGCCTAGCCTCAGTGTTTGGGAAAGCGTTGGAGTCTATTATGAAGAATGAGGTTTCAGGGGATTTGGAGACTAATTATAAAATAAGTCAAAGTCAGCATGGTTTCTGCCAAGGGAAATCTTGCTTGACAAATCTGTTGGAGTTCTTTGAGGAAGTAACAAACAGGGTGGACAAAGGAGAGGCAGTGGATGTCATTTATCTTGATTTTCAGAAGGCATTTGATAAGGTGCCGCACATGAGGCTGCTTAACAAGATAAAATCCTATGGCATTACAGGAAAGGTACTGGCATGGATAGCGAAGTGGCTGACAGGAAGGAGACAGCGAGTGGGAATGAAGGGGGCCTTTTCTGGTTGACTGCCAGTGGTGTTCCTCAGTATTGGGACTGCTGCTTCTCACATTCAAAATGCTGGTAGAACTCAGCAGGCCAGGCAGCATCTATGGAAAACCACAGATCTAAAAGATGAAGGGAGGGGAGAGATAAACACCAAGTGATAGGTGAAACCTGGAGGTGGAGGGCTGAAGTAAAGAGCTGGGATGTTGATTGGTAAGAGACAGAAGGCCATGGCTGTCTTTACAGTTAGGCAGTCTTTAAAGAGAGTGAACCCTAGTAAGGCAGAAGGTCCCAATGGAATACCTGAAAACCTGTGCCATCCAACTGATGGGAATATTCAAGGATATTTTCAACTTCTCACTGCTATGGGCAGAAGTTCCCACTTGTTTCAAAAAGATAACAATTATACCAGTGCTTAGGAAGAATAATGTGAGCTGACTTAATGACTATCGCCCAGTAGCACTCACATTTACAGTGATGAAATGCTTTGAGAGGTTGGTCATGACTAGACAGAACTCCTGCCTCAGCAAGGACCTGAACCCACTGCAACTTGCCTATCACCACAATAGGTCAACGGCAGATGCTATCTCAATGGCTCTCCACACAGCTTTCGACCACCTGGAGAACACAAACACCTATGTCAGGATGCTGTTCATCGACTACAGCTCAGCATTTAATACCATCATTCCCACAATGCTGATTGAGAAGTTGCAGAACCTGGGCCTCTGTACCTCCCTCTGCAATTGGGTCCTTGACTTCCTAACCGGAAGACCACAATCTGTGCGGATTGGTGATAACATATCTTCCTTGCTGACGATCAACACTGGTGCAACTCAGGGGTGTGTGCTTAGCCCTCTGCTCTGCTTTCTATATACCCATGACTGTGTGGATAGGCATGGCTCAAATACCATCTATAAATTTGCTGACAATACAAACATTGTCAGTAGAATTTCAGATGGTGACAAGAGGGCGTACAGGAGTGAGATATGCCAACTAGTGAAGTGGTGTCGCAGCAACAACATGGCACTCAACGTCAGTAAGATGAAAGAGCTATAGTGGACTTCAGAAAGGGTAAGACCAAGGAACACATACCAATCCTCATAGAAGGATCAGAAGTGGAGAGAGTGAACAGTTTCAAGTTCCTGGGTGTCAAGATCTCCGAGGACCTAACCTGGTCCCAACATATCGATGCAGTTATAAAGAAGGCAATACAGTGGCTATATAAGAGTTAGAAGAGATTTGGTATGTCAACAAATACAGTCAAAATCAGGTTGGAGGCTACTCAAACGGAATACAAACAACAGGAATTCTGCAGATGCTGGAAATTCAAGCAACACTGCCTGGCCTGCTGTGTTCACCAGCGACTTTGATGTGGGTTGCTCAAACAGAATACAAGTTGTTTTTCCTCCAATCTAAGTGTGGCCTCATTACGACAGTGGAGGAGGCCATGGATGGACATATTGGAATGGGAATGGGAAGTGGAATTAAAATAGGTGGCCGCTGGGAGATCCTGCTTGTTCTGGCAAACAGAGCGTAGATGCTCGGCAAAGCGGTCTCCCAATCTACATCTTGTCTCACCAATATACAGGAGGCCACACTGGGAGCACTGAACACAGTATATGACCCCAACAGACTCACAGGTGAAGTGTTGTGTTACCTGGAAGGACTGTTTAGGGCCCTGAATGGTAGTGAGGGAGGTGGTGTAGGGGCAGGTGTAGCACTTGTTCCACTTGCAAGGGTAAATGCCAGGTGGGAGATCAGTGGGGAGGGACGAATGGACATGGGAGCGATCCCTGCGGAAAGCAGAAAGTTGGAGGCGGGGGGGCGGGATGGAAGATGTGCTTGGTGGTGGGATCCCATTGGAGATGGCGGAAGCTCCGGAGAATTATGCGCTGGACGCAGAGGCTGGTGGGGTGGTAGGTAAGGACAAGAAAAACTCTATCACAGGTAGGGTGGTGGGAGGATGGGGTAAAAGCAGATGTTCATGAAATGGACATGTATAATGTACATGAATCATTGTTTGTCAATGATTTGGATAATGGAATTGATAGCTTTGTGGCAAAGTTTGCAGATGATACAAAGATACGTGGAGGGGTAGGTAGTGCTGAGGAAGCAATGTGATTACAGCAAGACAGATAAATTGGAAGACTGAGCAAAAAAGTGGCAGATGGAATACAGTGTTGGAAAATGTATGATAATGCATTTTGGTAAAATGAACAATAGTGCATACTATCAAAATGAGGAGAAAATTCAAACATCAAAAAGTACAGAGGGAATTAGGAGACCTCGTGCCAGACTCCCAGAAGATTAAGTTACAGGTTGAGTCTGTGGTAAAGAAGGCAGATGCAATGTTGGCATTTATTTCAAGGGAGAATAGAATATAAAAGCAAGGAGATAATGCTGAGCCTTTATAAGACACTAGTCAGGCCGCACTTGGAGTATTGTCAACAGTTTTGAGCTCAATATCTCAGAAAGGATGTATTGTCATTCGAGGGAGTCAAGAGGAGGTTCATGCGGATGATTCGGGTCTGAAGGGATTAACACACGAGGAGCGTGTGGCAGCTTTGGGCCTGTACTCACTGGAATTTAGAAGAATGCAGGGCGATCTCATTGAAACTGACCAAATGCTGAAAGGACTAGATAGGGTGGATGTGGAGAGGATATTTCCTATGGTGGGGGTATCCAGAGCTAGAGGGCACAGCCTCAAAACTTTTAGAACAAAGGTAAAGAGGGTTTTTTTTAGCCAGAGTGATGAATTGGGAATGCTCTGCCACAGACTGCAGTGGAGGCCATGTCCGTGGGTATAGTTAAGGCAGAAGTTGATCGTTTCCTGATTGGTCAGGGCAAAAAAGGATATAGTGAGAAAGCAGGTGTATGGGGCTGAGAAGGATCCAGGATCAGTCATTATGGAATGCCGGAGCAGACTCGATGGGCTGAATGGCCTCATTCTGCTCCTATATGTTATAGTCAAACTGCAGGGTGAATTGTATCATATTGTGATCATGGGTGAAAAGGTGCAGATCATTTTGTTTTGTATGTGAAGTTCACCCGGTGTGCACTGGTGTTGGAGGGAATGGGTATTTTGGTTTGGTGGGGATGAGGGGTGGTTAGTCAGCAGGGCTGTTTTGGGCTGAGTAGTGGTATCAGAATTCTTGGGAGTTGTTGGAATTGCACTATCTCGGGAAAACAGTAAATATTCTGTTACTCGTGACATAAGATATTCTGCAGTCGCTGGAAATCTTGAGCCACACACAAAATACTGGAGGAACTCAGCAGGCCAGACAACACACATGGAGGGAAATAAACAGTCAACACTTCGGGCATAGGCCCTTCATCAGAACTAGAAAGGAAGGGGAAAGGAGCCAGAATAGGAAAGTGGGGGGGGGGGGAATGGGGTGCAGGGGAAAACAGGAAGGAGTAAAAACTCGGTGAGACCAGGTGAGGGAGAAGGTAGGTGGGTAGTGGTGGTGGGGGGGGGGGCTAGAATGAAGTGAGAAGCTGGGAGGTGATTGGTGGAAAACAGAACATGCCATGTGTTTTATAGGTGGTTGGACAGATTGGGAATCTTGAACTGAGTGGCATTTGAACTCTATTGATAGGTAATCCCAGATTTTGGATTATTAATCCAGCAATTTAACTATTGCATCACTAATGTGGATTTATGATAAGGTAAACAGCAATCAACAAATCTATTCGTTACCTAGAGAGGGTAACAAACAGTGTAAATGATTAGGGGAAAAAAAAAGTCAGAGAACATTGCAGCACAGAAATAGGCCCTTCAGGCCATCTAGTCTGAGTTGAACTATTAATCTGTCTTGTCTCAAACACCTGCACCTAGACCATAGCCCTCCATTAACATAATGAGATTCCACATAAACACAGAAGCATTGACACAATTAGATGTTCAAAGTACATTTGACAAAGAGTTGATTAAAAGGTTAGAAAATAAAATCAGGTTTCATTTGACAAAGAGTAAAATAATAATGAGGATGGAGACTACATAATCTGATTTGAGTTAATGCAAATTACATGATTTCACAATGTTTTGATATGCATATGACAAAGCTAATCTTAAAAAAACAAATGGACAGAAAACAATGTATAATGTGGAGAAATGATACTCTTACATAGAAAAGAGTATCAGAAAATATTTATTTAAAATTACAATGAAATTAGTTGAAGAGGAACACAGGAAACCGGGGAATCTGTGAAGTATGAATGGAGCCTGGAAGATAGAGAGTTGGAAAACAGCATAGACAGCAGAGACCTGTGAGATTAAAACAATGGACAACGGAGGAGTAATTGGCCACAGTTTATAATTTTCAAAATAACAATTCTTTAATTTTACAGGCTCCTTAAGGTTGTCATAGCCGGGGTGGGGGCGGAGGGAGTGCTGGTAGTGAGGGATGAGCTCCCACTAGCTATTAAATGCTCCTAAGTGCTTCCAATAGCATGCATCTCAAATAGCTTCTGATAACCAAGTCCAGCTTCTGATAACCAAGTCCGGCTCCTTGCCTTCACGTGTGGCTTAGTTACTAAGCCCGGCAGAATCATTTCTGCTGACAGGAGAAGGAGCAATGGCAGGTCACTGGTGCCTTAAAACCAGTCACTACGGGCAGATGGGGCTCGTCAGCAGTGGTTGGCAGCTCATCCAGGAAAAAGAAAACTGATCTCAAACCTCTGCTGCCTTGTGGCTATACCTACTCAAGGGGGAAGCTTCAGGAGTAAACGCCAAGGCAAAACATGGAGCTGGATTTCCTACGGCAGTCTTGCGTTGAGTTCAATGTTGACTGGTAACTCCTGCAACACCGCTGATGCCAAACTGTATTGGCATCTGCCGTTCCTTTGGATTCTTCAGCTGCACAGAGAGGGAGAGCCTGTCATATGGGCAACAGTTTGCTTTCCATATTGCTCTGCCCTGACCTGACCTGACCTGTGTCTTGTTAAACTTTCTTAATCTTTAGTTTTAAATTACAGTGGTAAAAATGTGGACTTTGTTTTTGCAGATAAATGAGTAGCCTCTGGAAATGTTTTGTTCAGATTAGATACAGCACATTTGCAGCACCACGTCCATGAAGGTTGGCCTTTGATGAGGTAAGGATGGTTGACAGAAATCAAATAAATTGATTACATTAAATAAATATGAATACACAGGTAAAATGGTGCAGCTACAGCGTGTTAAAAGTAAATTTATTATCAGTGGTAAGGAAGGCAAATGCAATGTTAGCATTCACTTTGAGAGGACTAAAATACAACAGCAAGGATGTAATGCTGAGGTTTTTATAAGGCAATGGTCAGGCCACACATGGAGTATTGAGAGCATATTGTGCCCCTTTTCTAACAAAAGATGCACTGACACCAGAGAGGGTCCAGAGAAGGCTCACGAGAATGATTCTGGGAATTGAAGAGTTAACGTACGAGCATTTAATGGCTCTAAGCCTGTACTCACTGGAGTTTAGAGGAATGGGGGCGGGGGGTGGGGAGGCGTCTCATTGAAACATATCAAATATTCAAAGGCCTAAATAGAGTGGATGTGGAGAGCATGTTTCTTATAGTGGGAGAGTCTAGGACCAGAATGCACAGTCTCAGAATACAGGGACATCCATTTAGAACAGAGGTGAGGAGAAATTTGTTTAGCCAGGGGATGATGAATCTGTGGAATTCATTTCCACAGACGGCAGAGCATTGGGCATTTAACATGGAGGGTGATGGGTTCTTGATTAGTCAGGACGTCAAAGGTTACAGAGAGAGAAGGCAGGAGATAAGAGAGATAATAAATCAGCCATGATGGAATGGCAGAGATTCAATGGGCCAAATAGCCTAATTCTGCTCCGATGTCTTTTGGTCTTATGGGAAGTATCCTCTCAAAAAGTCCCCTGTCAGACCTAAATCTGTTCCTATGTCTACAGTATGGTCTCATGGTCTTTGCAGTGGTCATCCCAGAATGTCAAATTCATCCATCTGAGAGGCAAGAACACCACCAACCAAACTAAAAATCTCCAAATTTAGAATTACTTCCTCATGTTGGTCATCTCAACAAAATTTCTGCTATTGTCATAAGATTTCCCCATGCATGATCCAGTTTTCCCAGTTTCAGACACATGAATGAAACAGACACCATGGGCGGGGGACACCAAGCCTGGCCGTGAAAGGAGGAGGGTTGGGCATGAGGCTAGCAACCCCACCCCGTAAAAACCCAGAGCTACAGAAACCCCAACAGAAACTCCAAAGACCCCGTCCCTGGGAGAGGAAGGATCTTCGATGGGCTGCACCTTGAAAGACTGAAGGACTGGCCCAGGACAGAGGACTTCGGTGAACTGCTGGCGGTGGCTTATGCCCTGGTAGGGATGATGAGCTGAAGAAGCAGCAGAAATATGAAAAGGGAGTTACTTTAATGTCATATTATACTCTATAAAATTGGAGAATCTTACCTTTGTAAGTCGTCACCATCTACCACCTTCAAAAACGGTTGTAATATGTGTGGTATCATTTCTAGAATTCTTCTGGTTGGCTCAGAGACGTTTCCTTTATATTCTGGATGCAGCTGTTCTCTCCTGGCTAGCTCTTGTTTGGCACTTTCTTTAATCCGTTTATATAATGTTCGCAAAGCCTGTGCACTGCGAGATGGACGACCCACTCCAATAGCATTGTATTGGTGAGCTATGCTTTCCCAGCAACGATTCTTTTCAACTATCACAGCCTGGTTATTCTTATGAACCTCCAGCACTTTAATGTAAGGCCGTACAAGTTTCAACAAATCAATCTTTTCATATATGGTAAAATTTGAGGACCGGTTTGATTTTTTCCCAAGCATGTTTTGTACAGAACACACACACAAACTTCAGAACCTACACTGGCACTGTAAGCTGAAGCCTTACTAGGCCAGCCCTTTTAGGCCCACGCCTATCAGGAGGAGTTCTTCGAAATTCCTTTCAGCTCGAGTTCATCCGCAGATCATCTGCAGGCTGACTAAACTAGGCCTGACCTACTTAAGGCTCCAGACTAAATTGAGTCCATACTGTAAGTCCCTGATACCAAGACCAATCAAATGCTGGACTGATTTGTTATCTAATCCATTTCTTCCCTGCTTTTGTAAGCTTTATCAACACAATTCCCCCGCCAAAAGGTACAGGTGTTCTAAAGCTATCAGTTTGCTGCATTAAACAAAAACCTTCTTAAACGAATTTTGCCTAATCTTAGTGTTGGATAAGAAAACATGCTGTAATTACAGCTTTGATATTAAAGACAAACCAGTCTCAAGTCTACATTGGAAATGGGAAAATTTACATGAAACTACGGACAAAGAATTATTCTTGTTGTTAAACAACTGCGTGCAGAAGCATGCTGTAGCCTGTACACTGATCCCTGACAGGGCCCCAGTAATCTTACTGCGGAGCTTTCCGTGTTATTTGCATTCCCTGTGCTATTTCTGATGTCAATCAAGAACTCCGCTTCCTCTGTCATGCTAGGATGCAATCTGTGTTATGGGCTGATGAAAACATTCACATTATGCTTACACAAGTTTAGTTATTATCATTTATTTTAAATAGGTGAAGTCATTCGCAGAAAAAAAACTGCCAAACCTAAAAATAAATTAATTTTAAAAATATTCCAAGAATACATTCAAAGATGGTCTGGTCACAAGTAAGAGCATGAAATCTGAGACCATAAACACATGAATCCCTTGCAACAACTGAAGTCTAACCTGTTCTGCCAAAAATTTAGTTTTTTTTAAATATATAACTGCAGTCCCCCTGCTCTACTCGCTTTACACTTAGAACATAGAATAGTACAGCATAGTACAGGCCCTTCGGCCCACATTGTTGTGCCGACCCTTAAACCCTGCCTCCCATATAACCCCCCACCATAATCCTTCATATACCTGTCTAGTAGTCTCTTAAATTTCACTAGTGTATCTGCCTCCCCCACTGACTCAGGCAGTGCATTCCACGCACCAACCACTCTCTGAGTAAAAAACCTTCCTCTAATATCCCTCTTGAACTTCTCACCCCTTACCTTAAAGCCATGTCCTCTTGTATTGAGCAGTGGTGCCCTGGGGAAGAGGTGCTGGCTATCCACTCTATCTATTCCTCTTAATATCTTGTATACCTCTATCATGTCTCCTCTCATCCTCCTTCTCTCCAGAGAGTAAAGCCCTAGCTCCCTTAATCTCTGATCATAATGCATACTCTCTAAACCAGGCAGCACCCTGGTAAATCTCCTCTGTACCCTTTCCAATGCTTCCACATCCTTCCTATAGTGAGGCGACCAGAACTGGACACAGTACTCCAAGTGTGGCCTAACCAGAGTTTTATAGAGCTGCATTATTACCCCATGACTCTTAAACTCTATCCCTTGACTTATGAAAGCTAACACACCATAAGCTTTCTTAACTATCCTATCCACCTGTGAGGCAACTTTCAGGGATCTGTGGACATGTACCCCCAGATCCCTCTGCTCCTCCACACTACCAAGTATCCTGCCATTTACTTTGTACTCTGCCTTGGAGTGTGTCCTTCCAAAGTGTACAACCTCACACTTCTCCAGGTTGAACTCCGTCTGCCACTTCTCAGCCCACTTCTGCATCCTGTCAATGTCTCTCTGCAATCTTTGACAATCCTCTACACTATCCACAACACCACCAACCTTTGTGTCGTCGGCAAACTTGTCAACCCACCCTTCTACCCCCACATCCAGGTCGTTAATAAAAATCACGAAAAGTAGAGGTCCCAGAACTGATCCTTGTGGGAGACCACTAGTCACAATCCTCCAATCTGAATGTACTCCCTCCACCACCACCCTCTGCCTTCTGCAGGCAAGCCAATTCTGAATCCACCTGGCCAAACTTCCCTGGATCCCATGCCTTCTGACTTCCTGAATAAGCCTACTTATGAGAGAGTATATTAACTGGCTATATCTCAGCCTGGTATGGAAACACCAAAGCCCTTGAACGGTAAATCCTACAAAAAGTAGTGGATATGGCCCAGCACATCAGGGGTAAAGTACTCCCCACCACTGAGCGGACCTATTTGAAACACAGTGGCAGGAAAGTAGCAGCCACCATCAGGGGTCCCCACCACCCAGGACATGCCCCTTACTCGCTGCTGCCATCAGGGAGAAGATACAGGACACTCAGGGCTCACACCACCAGTTATAACCCCTCAACCATCAGGCTCTTGAACCAGAGGGGATAACTTCACTCAACTTCGCTTGCCCCATCATTGAAATGTTCCCTCAACCTATGGATTCACTTTCAAGCACTCTTCCTCTCATGCTCATTTTATATATGGCTATTTATTTATATTGGCTTTTGTGCAGTTCGTTGTCTGACTGGATGCCCTAGTTGCACAGTCTTTCATTGATTCTGTTGTGGTTATTATTCTAGAGATTTGTTGAGTCTTCCCACAAGAAAAAAAAATCTCAGAGTTGCATATGGTGACGTATGTGTACTTTGATAATAAAATTTACCTTGCACTTTGAAATACCCTAGCAAATTAAACATATCTATGAAAAATTGGATTTCTAGAAAAAAAATTTGATATATTATAACACTTCACCAGCAATCAAAAAGAGAATGTGTAAATTTAAATTCTAAGCCCAATCTGTGTGATAAAACTCAGTATACCAGAGGCACGGAAGCACAGCTCGAAACTGTGAATACAGCACTGAAGGATTTGTATCTCAATGTGCTCAGTATATGGAATAAGGCAGATAAACTTGCAGTACAGTTGCAGATTGGCAGGTATGATGTTGTAGGCATCACTGAATCATGGCTGAAAGGTTATAGCTGGGAGCTTAATGTCCAAGGATACACATTGTATTGAAAGGATACACAGGAAGGCAAGGGGTGGGGTTGCTCTGATGGTAAAAAATAAAATCAAATCATTAGAAAGAGGTGACATAGGGTCAGAAAGTGTTGAATTATTGTGGATACAGGTACAGAACTGCAAGGGTAAAAAAAGCCCCTGATGGGAGCTGTATACAGACCCCCAAACAGCAGGAAGGATGTAGCCTACAAATTACAGCAGGAGATGGAAAATGCATGCCAAAAGTGCAATAGTCATGGGGAAATTCAATATGCAGGTAGATTGAGAAAATCAGGTTGGTGCTGGATTCCAAGAGGGGGAATTTCTAAATTGCCTATGAGATGGCTTTTTAGAGCAGTTTGTAGTTGAGCCCACTCGAGGATCAGCTGTTCTGGATTGGGTGTTGTGCAGTGAACCAGAATTGATATACATTCATTCATTCAGATGCCTTGCCATTCGGCATGGGCGATCATGTCCCTCCATCCATCACGGTCCCTGACCGTCCGAATTGTAGTTGTTGCCT
This sequence comes from Mobula birostris, assembly GCF_030028105.1. Taxonomy (NCBI): domain Eukaryota; kingdom Metazoa; phylum Chordata; class Chondrichthyes; order Myliobatiformes; family Myliobatidae; genus Mobula; species Mobula birostris. The sequence goes on along the minus strand of NC_092370.1, from coordinate 5,504,643 downwards.
CCCCTGTTTCTAACCATGATGTTAATCCATCTATCATTTCCATTCTCTGTCTGCCTCTGCTTTTTTTTCCTTCCAGCTTTCCAGTTGTAACTAAATGTTCTAATGTCTCTCTTCGCATGATGTGTCCAAAGAATTCTGAGTGCAGTTTTCTGATTTTTTTTTTTAAGTAATGTACGTTTTGTTTTCGTTCTCTGTAGAACTTCTTCGTTGGTTATCCTGTCCGTATATGATGTGCATAGCATTCTTCTGAGGAACCACATCTCTGCTGTATTGATTATTTTTTCCATTACATTTGTGATGGTCCATGACTCACAGCCATACTTTATACTTTATTGTCGCCAATTAATTGATACTAGAACGTACAATCATCACAGCGATATTTGATTCTGCGCTTCCCGCTCCCTGGATTACAAATATTAAATATTAAAGATAGTAAAAATTAGTAAATATTAAAAATTTAAATTGTAAATCATGAATAAAAATAGAAAAATGGAAAGTAAGGTAGTGCAAAAAAACCGAGAGGCAGGTCCGGATATTTGGAGGGTACGGCCCAGATCCGGGTCAGGATCCATTCAAAAGTCTTATCACAGTTGGAAAGAAGCTGTTCCCAAATCTGGCCATATGAGTCTTCAAGCTCCTGAACCTTCTCGCAGAGGGAAGAGGGATGAAAAGTGTGTTGGCTGGGTGGGTCGTGTCCTTGATTATCCTGGCAGCACTGCTCCGACAACGTGCGGTGTAAAGTGAGTCCAAGGATGGAAGTTTGTGTCATGTGCTGCGCCGTGTTCATGATCTTCTGCAGCTTCTTTCAGTCTTGGACAGGACAACTTCCATACCAGGTTGTGATGCACCCTAGAAGAATGCTTTCTACGGTGCATCTATAAAAATTACTGAGGGTTTTAGGGAACAAGCCAAATTTCTTTAGTTTTCTCAGGAAGTAAAGGCGCTGGTGGGCCTTCTTGGCAGTGAACTCTGCTTGGTTGGACCAAGTCAGGTCATTTGTGATATTGACCCCAAAGGAACTTAAAGCTTTTGGCTGTTCCACTTGCGCACCACCGATGTAAATTGGGTCGTGCAGTCCGCTACTCCTTCCGAAGTCAACAACCAATTCCTTCGTCTTGCTGACGTTGAGGGATAGGTTATTGTCTTTGCACTATGCCACCAGGTTCTTAATTTCAATAGATATATACATCAATATAGGAAGAATGTAGCAGCTGAGAGTTCTAAGGCGGATGTCAATTGCTATTTGCTTGTTCGTTAGGATGTTTCTCATTTCTGTAAATGCTGTTCTTGCCATTGCTATTCTTGTTTTTATGTCTGTTTCGCATTTGCCATCAGATGTTACCCATGATCCAAGGTGCTTGAAGTTGTGAACTTGTTTCAGGATTTCATTTCTCAATATGATCCTGCAGTTTGGGATATCAGTTTTCTTTGATATTATTATTACTTCAGTTTTCTTTTTTAAGGTTAGGTCAAGTCTTTCGCTCTCTGTGTTGATGGTAGATATGAGTTTCTGTAAATTTACTTCACTATTTGCTATCAGTACTGTATCATCCACATAGCGTGGATTGTTGATATGGTACTTATTCCAGGTAGATCTTATATGGTTCTCATGATGTTTTCACTGTACAGGGAGAACAGGTCTGGTGATAGAACACAACCTTGTCTGTCTCCTCGAAACCAGATTGATCACGTGTTTATAAGGAGAAGGTATAGAAAGGCTCTGAAATCATGCAAAACATATCCGGGTGCAGACTGCTACAGTGATCACATACCAATATTCAGCGTGATGTACCTGAGATTCAGAAAGCTTAAAAGACCAAGAGCAGAGCCAAAGCTGAATTTGGAACTTTTGAGAAAAAACAGTGACATCAAAAATGAATTCCAAATAACAGTGAAGAACAAATTCGAGGCTCTACAAAACATCACTATTATAGTACAGCAATGGGAAAACTTCAGAGACAGCACAACACAAGCAGCACAAGAGGTGATTCCCAAACAACAGAAAAAGCTAAAAAATGGATGACAGAAGAAATTTTGAATCTTATGGAACAAAGAAGAAAATGTAAGGAAAACGAGAGACAGATGACAACCAAGTGCAAGAAAGCAAAAGAAAAGTGGCTTAAGAACAAATGAGTTAATAAAACAACTGCAGAAGACCAACAACAGCAAACGTATGCACAACAAGATCAAAGAGGTCACAAAACGGAAGAAAAGCAGGGCAACAACAGGATGTATAAAAGCAAAAGACAATTATGGAAAAAGGAAAAATAATGCAAAGATGGTCAGAATACATCAAAGACCTATACGACGACAAAGACCAAGAGGACAACTTTGATATGGCAACAACAATGAGGGGTCAGCAATACTGAAAGAGGAAGTGGAATATGGTATGAAGAAAATGCGAAAGAGGAAATCATCAGGACCAGATAACATTCTGGTTGAACTGTATGAAGCGCGAGAAGATTTTGGTGTAGAAAAATTAACAATCTTATTGAATAGAATATACAACAGTGGCAAAGTACCAGAAGATCTTTTAAAGACAGTATTCATCGCACTGCCAAAGAAACCAGGTGCAACAGAGTGTGGACAACACAAAACAGTTAAGTTTAATGAGCCATCTCACAAAAATTCTACTTAGAATCATCATGCTCAGAATAAGAAACAAAATTTAACTAGAGATCAGTGAAGAACAGTATGACTTTGTCAAAGTCAAGGGAACATCAAGCGCCACTTATATTCTCAGGAATATTATCGAAAGGTCAATAGAAGTACAACAAGACCTATACTTCTGTTTCATTGACTACACAAAAGCCTTTGACACAGTGAAACACCAAGTCATCATGAAAATGCTTAAAGATGATATATCAACAGAAAAGATCTAAGAATAATCAGGAATCTTTACTGGCAACAAAGTGCAGCCATACGGATAGACAACGAGATTGGTGAATACCAACCAATAAAGTGAGAATTGATATACATGAGGAATAAAAATCTTTACGTTACATCTCCATCTAAATGTGCAATTTATAGTAATTTATAATAAATAGTATGTACAACAGGACAGTCAATATAACACAGAAATACAATTGTGTCAGCATAATTTAAGCAGTCCGATGGCCTGGTGTGAGAAGCTGACCCGGAGCCTGTTGGTTCTGGCTTTTATGCTGCGGTACTGTTTCCCGGATGGTAGCAGTGGGAACAATTTGTGGTTGGGCTGACCCAGGACCCCAAAGATCCTTCGGGCCCCTTTTACACACTTGTCTTTGTAAATGTCCTGAATAGTGGGAAGAGCAACAACTAGTCTTCGTGATTTTTATAAATGACCTGGATGAGGAAGTGGAGGGATGAGTTAGTAAATTTGCTGATGATACAAAGGTTGAAGGTGTTGTGGATGGTGTGGAGGGCTGTCAGAGGTTACAGAGGGACATCAATAGGATGCAAAACTGGGCTGAGAAGTGGCAGATGGAGTTCAACCAAGATGAGTGAGAGGTGGTTCATTTTGGTAGGTCAAATATGATGGTAGAATATAGTATTAATGGTAAGACTCTTGGCAGTGTGGAGGATCAGAGGGATCTTGAGGTCCGAGTCCATGGTACACTCAAAGCTCCTATGCAGGTTGACTCTGTGGTTAAGAAGGCATACGGTGCATTGGCCTTCATCAATCATGGGATTGAGTTCAAGAGCCGAGAGGTAATGCTGCAGCTATATAGGACCCTGGTCAGACCCCACTTGGAGTACTGTGCTCAGTTCTGGTCACCTCACTACAGGAAAGATGTGGAAACTATAGAAAGGGTGCAGAGGAGATTTAAAAAGATGTTGCCTGGATTGGCAAGCAAGCCTTATGAGAATAGGTTGAGTGAACTTGGCCTTTTCTCTGTACAGCGATGGAGGATGAGAGGTGACCTAATAGAGGTGTATAAGATGATGACAGGCATTGATTGTGTGGATAGTCAGAGGCTTTTTCCCCAGGGCTGAAATGGCTAACACGAGAGGTCACAGTTCTACGGTGCTTGGAAGTAGGTACAGAAGGGATGTCATGGGTAATTTTTTTTATTATTAAACACAGAGAGTTGTGGGTGTGTGGAGTGGGTTGCCAGCGACTGTGGTGGAGGCAGATACAATGGGGTCTTTTAAGAGGCTCCTGGATAGAGACGTGAAGCTTAGTAAAATAGAGGGTTATGGGTAACCAGAGGCAATTTCTAAAGTAAGTACATGTTTGGCACAGCATTGTGGGCCAAATGGGCCTGTATTGTGCTGTAGGTTTTCTACGTTTCTAGTGGAATTTAGAAGATTGGGAAGCTTTCAAATACCAAGAGAAGGCAGCTAAAAAGTTATTAAGGTGGTAAAGCTAGAATATGAAGGTAAGTTAGCCAATAATATTAAAGAGGACACCAAGTTTCTTCAGATACATAAAGTGCAGAAAGGAGGTGACAGTGGATTTCAGACTGCAGGAAAATGATGCTCTATAGGTAGTAATGGGGACAAGGAAATGGCTGACAAACTAAATAAATATTTTGCATCAGTCTTCAATGTGGAAGACACCAGCAGTATGGTGGAAATTCCAGGTGTCAGTGGACATTAAACTCTGTTAAGTTACCATAAATAGGGAGAAGGTTCTTGGGAAACTGAAAGGTCTGCAGGCAGAAATGTCACCTGAACCTAACGGTGTAACCCCAGAGTTGGGAAAGAAGTGGCTGAAGAGATCGTGGAGCGATCAGTCAACCCGAGACCACACCAACTATCCATCACTCAATTACTGCACACAGATCCCACACTAATTCCATTTTGAGAGACCAAGTGTAGAACGGAGAACTGCATTGTGAAGCACCTTTGCTTCATTCGCAAAAAGCAGCATTTTCTGATGGTGAACCATTTTAATCCCAGTCCCCATGCCCATTCCGACGTGCCGGCCCATGCCCCCCTCCCCCCCGTGATGATGAGGCCATTTTCAAGTTGGAGAAGCAACACAATGTACTCTGTCTGGGTAGCCTTCAAGCTGTTGGCATGAACATTGATTTCTCCAAATTCTAGTAAATCACCTCCCCTTCTTTAATTCCCCACTCTGCCTCCCTTACCTCTCCTCATCTGCCCATCACCTCCCAGTGTGCCTCTCCTCCTTCTCTTTCTCCCATGGTCCACTCTTCTGTCCTATCAGAATCCTTCTTTTTCAGACCTTTTCCACCCATCACCTCCCAGCTCCTTACTTCATTTCCCTTCTCCCACCCACCTAGCTTAACTTATCAACTTCTAGCTTGTACTCTTTCCCCTTTCCCACGTTCTTATTCTGCCTTCCTCCTCCTTCCTTTCCAGTCCTGATGAAGGGTCTCAGCCTGAAACGTCAACTGTACTCTTTTCCATAGATGCTGCCTGACCTGCTGAGTTCCTCCAGCATTTTACGTCTGTTGCTTTGATTTCCAGCATCTGCAGACTTTCTCTTGTTTGTATCCGATTTTCTTACTATTTATAACACACCAAATATAGTGACACAAACATGCAAGTGACACTATTTGAAAATATTTGCTCCAAGCACGGTGTACTGTCTAATGGCCACACGACCTGCACACAACTGGAGCTAGTTAGAAAATCATCAAGCACAGTTTTAGACCACAAGACGTGGGAGCAGAAGGCGGCATTCAGCCCATTGAGTCTGCTCTGCCATTTCATCATGGCTGATCTTGGATCCCACTCAACCCCATACACCTGCCTTCTCGTCATATCCTTTGAGGCCCTGATCGATCAGGAAACGATCAACTTCCGCCTTAAATACACCCGTGGACTTGGCCTCCACCGCAGACTGTGACAGAACATTCCACAGAATCAATACTCTCTGGCGAAAAAATAAAATACTCCTTACCTCTATTCTAAAGGGTCACCCCTCAATTTTGAGGCTGGGCCCTCTAGTTCTGGATACCCCCACCATAGGAAACATCCTCCCCACATCCACCCTATCGAGTCCTTTCTGCCCCAGTTACCCGTGGAAGACACTAGCACTGTGGTGGGATTTACAGGTGTCAGGGCATGAGTGTGTAAAATTACCATAACTAGAGAGAAGGTTCTTGGGAAACTGAAAGGTCTGAAGGTAGATAGGTCACCTGGACCAGATGGTGTACACCTCAGAGCTCTGAAAGAGGTGGCTGAAGAGATCATGGAGGCATTAGTAATGATCTTTCAAGAATTCACTAGATTCTGGAACGGTTCTGGAAGACTGGAAAATTGCAAATGTCACTCTACTCTTCAAGAGGAGAGAGAGAGACAGAAAAAAGGAAACTATAGGCCAGTTAGTCTGACCATATGGTTGGGAAGATATTGGAGTCGATTATTAAGGATAAGGTCTCAGAGTATATGGAGGCACATGATAAAACAGGCGATAGCATGGTTTCCTCAAGGAAAAAACCTTGACTGACAAATCTGTTGGAATTTTTTGACAAAATAACAAGCAGGATGGACAAAAGGAGAATCGGTTGATGTTGCATACTTGGATTTTCAAAAGGCCTTTGAAAATGTGCCACTCATGAGGCTGCCTAACAAGCTACAAGCCCATAGCATTACAGGAAAGATTCTACCATGGATAACCAGTGGCTGATTGGCAGGAGGCAAAGAGTGGGAATAAAGGGAGCCTTTTGTGGTTGGCTGCCGGTGTGTAGTGGTGTTCCACAGGGGTCTGTGTTGGGACTGATTCTTTTTACGTTACATGTTAATGATTTGGATGATGGAATTGATGGCTTTGTTGAAAAGTTTGCAGATATGAAGATAGGTGGAGGGGTAGGCAGTTTTGAGGAAGTAGAGAGGCTATAGGAGGACTTAGATGGATTAGGAGAATGGACAAAGAAACGGCAGATGGAATACAGTGTCAGGAAGTCTATGGTCAAGCACTTTGGTAGTGTATATGGATTTCAGCAAGGCATTTGATAAGGTACCCCATGCAAGGCTTATTGAGAGAGGAAGGAGGCATGGGATCCAAGGGGAGATTGCTTTGTAGATACAGAACTGGCTTGCCCACAGAAGTCAAAGAGTGGTTGTAGACGGGTCATATTCCGCATGGAGGTCAGTGACCAGTGGTGTGCCTCAGGGATCTGTTCTGGGACCCTCACTCTTCTTGATTTTTATAAATGACCTGGATGAGGAAGTGGAGGGATGGGTTAGTAAGTTTGCTGATGACACAAAGGTTGGGGTGTTGTGGATAGCGTGGAGGGCTGTCAGAGGTTACAGCGGGACATTGATTGGATGCAAAACTGGGCTGAGGAGTGGCAGATGGAGTTCAACCCAGATAAGTGTGAAATGGTTCATCTTGGTAGGTCAAATATGATGGCAGAATATAGTATTAATGGTAAGATTCCTGGCAGTGTGGAGGATCAGAGGGATCTTGGATCATAGGACGCTCAAAGCAGCTGCGCAAGTTCACTCTGTGGTTAAAAAGGCATTCAGTGCATTGGCCTTCATCAATCGTGGAATTGAATTTAGGAGCCGAGAGGTAATGTTGCAGCTATGTAAGACCTTAATCAGACCCCACTTGGAGTACTGTGCTCAGTTCTGGGCACCTCACTACAGGAACAACGTGGAGAACACAGAAAGGGTGCAGAGGAGATTTACAAGGATGTTGCCTGGATTGGGGAGCATGCCTTATGAAAACAGGCTGGGTGAACTCGGACTTTTCTCCTTGGAGCGACGGAGGATGAGAGGTGACCTGATAGAGGTGTTTAAGATGATGAGAGGCATTGATCGTGTGGATAGTTAGAGGCTTTTTCCCAGGGCTGAAATGCTGCCACAAGAGGGCACAGGTTTAAGGTGCTTGGGAGTAGGTACAGATGAGATGGTAAGTTGTTTTTTTTTACTCAGAGAGTGGTGAGTGCGTGGAATGGGCTGCTGGCAACAGTAGTGGAGGCAGACACGACAGGGTCTTTTAAGAGACTTTTGGATAGGTGCATGGAGCTTAGAAAAATAGAGGGCTATGGGTAACCCTAGTAATTTCTAAGGTAGGGACATGTTCGGCACAACTTTGTGGGCCAAAGGGCCTATATTCTACTGTAGGTTTTCTACATTTCTAAAGAAATGAAAGGGTTGATCGTTCTCTAAATGAAGAGAAAATGCAAAAACTGAGGTGTAAACGGACTTGTGAATCCTTGTGCAGGATTTCTTAAAGGTTAGTTTGCAGATTGAGCAGCAATTGCAGGTGAGGAAGGCAAAAGCGACGGTAGCAGTCATTTCAAGAGTACTGTAATATAAAAACAATGATGCAATGTTGAAACTTTATAAAGCACTGGCGAGGCCTCACTTGGAGTATTGCGAGTCATTTTGGGTCCTCATGTGAGAAAGGATGAGCTGAAAATGGAGAGGGTTCAAAGGAGGTTCACGAAAATGATTCGAGGTTTGAATGGGTTGTCATCCTAATAACATTTGATGGCTCTGGGCTAAGTACTAAGTACGCAGTAAAAACAAAACAACGTTTCTCCAGGACCCTGGTGCTACATGAAACAACACAAAACTACATTAGACTATGTGAGACAACACAAGGCTACACTACACTACGTAAAACAACATAAAAACTGCACTAGACTACAGATCTGCACAGGACTACATAAAGTGCACAAAACAGTGCAGGGCAGTACAATAAATAATAAACAAGACAATAGGCACAGTAGAGGACAAGTTACAATATAATAATATGATGTAGATGTTAGTCTAGTCTCTGGATATTAAGGAGTCTGATGGCTTGGGGGAAGAAACTGTTGCACAGTCTGGTCGTGAGAGCCCGAATGCTTCAGTACCTTTTGCCAGATGGCAAAAGTTTGTATGAGGGGTGCGTGGGGTCCTTCATAATGCTGTTTGCTTTACGGGTGCAGCGTATAGTGTAAATGTCTGTAATGGCGGGAAAAGAGACCCTGATGATCTTCTCAGCTGACCTCACTATCTGCTGCAGGGTCTTGCGATCCAAGACGGTGCAATTCCCGAACCAGTGATGCAGCTGCTCAGGGTGCTCTCAATACATCCTCTGTAGAATGTGGTGTTGGGGGGTGGGAGATGGACTTTTCTCAGCCTTCGCAGAAAGGAGAGATGCTGCTGTGCTTTCTTGGCTATGGAGCTGGTGTTGAGGGACCAGGTGAGATTCTCCGCCAGGTGAACACCAAGAAATTTGGTGCTCTTAACGATCTCAATGGAGGAGCTGTCAATGTTCAGCGGAGAGTGGTCGCTCCGTGCTCTCCTGAAGTCAACAACTATCTCTTTTGTTTTGTTTACATTCAGAGACAGGTTGTTGGCTCTGCACCAGTCCATTAGGCGCTGCACCTCCTCTCTGTATGCTGACTCGTTGTTCTTGCTGATGAGACCCACCACGGTCGTGTCATCGGCGAACTTGATGATGTGGTTCGAGCTGTGTGTTGCAGCACAGTTGTGGGTCAGCAGAGTGAACAGCAGTGGACTGAGCACACAGCCCTGGGGGACCCCCGTGCTCGGTGTGATGGTGTTGGAGATGCTTCCAATCCAGACGGACTGAGGTCTCCCAGTCAGGAAGTCTAGGATCCAGTTGCAGAGGGAGGTGTTCAGGCCCAGTAGGCTCAGCTTTCCAGTCAGTTTCTGAGGAATGTTTGTGTTGAATGCAGAACTGAAGTCTATAAACAGCATTCGAACGTACGTGTTTTTTTTGTGCAGGTGGAGGGTGATGGCAATGGCGTCATCTGTTGAACAGTTGGGACGGTACGTGAACTGCAGGGGGTCCAGTGAGGGGGGCAGCAGGGTCTTGATGTGTCTCATGACGAGCCTCTCAAAACACTTCATGATGATGGATGTGAGTGCAACGGGATGGTAGTCATTGAGGCAGGACACTGAAGACTTCTTCAGCACGGGGACGATGGTGGTGATGGATGAATTCAACAGAATTCAAAAGAATGAGGGCCCACCTAAATGAAGCCTATCAAATGATGAAAGGCCTTGATAGAGTGTATGTGGAGAGGATGTTTCCTATGGTGGGAGTGTCTAAGACTAGAGGACACAGCCTCAGAATAGAGGGTATCCTTTTAGAACAGAGATGAGGAAGAATTTCTTCAGCTAGAGTGGTGAGTCTGTGGAATTCTTTGCCACAGGCAGGTGTGGAGACCAAATCTTTATGTCTATTTAAGGAAGAGATTGATAGATTCTTCATTGGTCAGGGCATGAAGGGATACGAGGAGAAGGCAGGAGACTGGGGCTGTGAGGAAAATTGGATTGGCCATGATGAAATTGCAGAGCAGGCTTGATGGGCCAAATGGACTCATTCTGTTCCTATACCTTTTGGTCTCATACCCATCATTAACTCATTCACGAGAGCACACAAATGGACCTTGTACTCAAATACACACAAGTTCTCTACCAAACTGTTCCTGGACCTACTGTGTTACATTGCCCTTCTGATAATAAAGGTTCTCAATGACACCAGGAAAATGGTTAATTCCTATACTGAACATAGAAAACCATAGCATAGTATAAGCCCTTTGGCCCACTATGTTGTGATGATCTTTAACCAACTCTAAGATCATTCCAATCTTCCCTCCTACAAATCCCTCCATTTTTCTATCATCTATGTTCAAGTTTGTCATCTGACAGTATAAACAAATAAAACAACATTCCTCCAGACCACAGTACACCTACAAAACATATCATGCACAGCACAAAGAACAAATTATTACCATAAATAAATTAATAATATAATTAAAACAATGCATGTAGTGCCTAGCGCAGGTAAACAGTAAACAGCTTACTGTCCTTGTGACAAGATCGCAGTGTTGCAGGGCATTCATTAGTCTCACGACCTACAGATGTGCCTATCTAAAAGACTGTTAAATGTCCCTAATATATCTGCCTCTACCTCCACCCCTCGCAGGGCACTCCACACACTCACCACTGTGTAAAAACCTACCTCTGACATCTCCCTCATACTAATCACCTTAAAATTATTTCCCCTTATTTCCATCCTCTTATCTTGTACACCTCTATCAAGTCACTGCTCGTCCTCTTTCACTCCAAAGAGAAAAGACCTAGTTCATTCAACCTATCTTCATAAGGCACACTCTCTAGTCCGGCAGCATCCAGTAGATCCTCTTTGCACCTTCTCTAAAGTTTCTACAACCTTCCTATAATGAGATAGCCAAAACTGAACACACATCTCCAAGGTCCTGATGAAGGGTCTCAGCCCAAACTGTCAACTGTTTATTCATTTCCATGGAGGCTGCCTGACCTGCTGAGTTCCTCCAGCATTTTGTGTGGGTTGCTCTGGATTTCCAGCATCTGCAGAATCTCATGTTTACAACATTCCAAGTGTGTCTAACCAGAGTTTTATGTTACCTCAGGAGCTATATCTCAAATGAAGACATCTAAATTACCAGCTGAACAAAGGACAAGATTCAATGAGATGCTCAAAACTTCCTGAAAGAAACTGATAAATTGGTTTATCATACAGGGAAAAGCTTGTCTTGCATACCATGCATACAGATCAATTCTTTATAACAGTGCATTGCACAAGGTTAAACAATACAGAGTGTAGAGTAAAGAGTAAGTGCAGTGCAGGTAGACAATAAGGTAGATTGTGAAGTCAAAAGTCCAACTTATAATACAAGGGAAGCATTCAATGGTCTTATAATTGTGGGACAGAAACAGTCCTTGAGCCCTGTGATCCAAGCTTTCAGCTTTTGTATCTTCCGCCCTATGGGGCGGTGGAGGAGAATGGAAGAGCAGAGACACACGCTGTGCTAATTTGAAAATATATTGCCATTTATTCTTCAGACTTCAGGAGACCTCGTACTATTCACAACCAGTACATTGGTGGCAAAGCAGCGGAAATTGCGAGCAGTTTCAAACTCCTGATCGCTCATTCCACACAATCGCTCATGATCCCAGAACACATTCTGCAAATCAGGAAAGCTCACCACCACCTCTACTTTCTGAGGAGGCTGAAGAGACTAACCACATCAATACTTACAACTTTCTACAGATGTTCAGTAGACAGCACCCTGACATGCTGGATCACTGCATGCTATGAAAACTGCACTGCGGCAGATCACCGCATGGTACGGAAACTGCGCTGCGGCGGATCACCGCATGGTACGGAAACTGCGCTGCGGCAGATCACCGCATGGTACGGAAACTGCGCTGCGGCAGATCACCGCATGGTAGGAAACTGCACTGCGGCAGATCACCACATGGTAGGAAACTGCACTGCGGCAGATCACCGCATGCTACGGAAACTGCACTGTGGCAGATCACTGCATGGTAGGAAACTGCACTGCGGCAGATCACCGCATGCTACGGAAACTGCACTGCGGCAGATCACCGCATGCTACGGAAACTGCGCTGTGGCAGATCACCGCATGGTACGGAAACTGCTCTGTGGCAGACAGGAAGGCTCTACAACAGGTAGTCAAAACTGCCCAATGCCTCACAGACACCAGCCTACTCGCCATCAAGGACATGTAGACAGAAAGGTGCTGGAAAAGGGCTAATAACATCATGAAGGATATCCCCACCCTGCTCATGGACTGTTTGTCCCACTCTCATCAGGGAGAAAGCTGTGTAGTAGACTCAAAAATCAGTTATTTTCCCCAAGCAGCAAGGCAGATCAACACCACTAACTACTAACCCCCCCCCCCATATGCCCAACCACCACTACTTTAAAATTCGCTGTCAGTCACCTTAAGTACAGACAGTCCTGTGCCTAGCATCACTTTATGGACATACAATCAATGTATACAAATGTAACATGCTGTAGGGTTTCACTGCTGTGTAACATGCTGTAAGGTTTCACTGATAATGTACTGGTTACTCTGTAGCAGCAATGTTTGGGTTATGACTAGAGATAACGGGGTTAGGAATACTGTTGTTCTTTCTTGTGAGCTGGAAGAGAGATTTTCGCAGTCTTTCGCCGGGGTGGGGAGAGAAGACGAGAATGGAGAGAGTTATTAGACCGCTGGACGGGGTGGACTTGGAGCGAGGGTCCGAAGGGCAGTGACGATCGGAGGAGGTTGATGGTGGACGATCGGCTTATCAGTGAGCTCCAACTTTGCACAATAGACTGTTCAATAAGATTGGGCCCTTTTTATTTCTTTTTTTCGTTTCTTAACTAACCATATAGTCAAAGTAAGAATTAGAAAGCTTAATCGTTTAATCGCATATTGTGTACTGTTTGTCATTTCGGCGTACTGATTTGTAACAGGGGACACATCGCGCAGCATCCACCCAAACGAGATTTTTTAAGTTTGGCCGGGCCGGGGGCTATCACTCCCTATATTAAGCCGCTAGCCGAAGCGAGAGTTACACAAGCTATCTTATGTATTTGTATCTATTCTAATTTTTTTATTATTTGTTCTTTATCTTATTGTGTTTTCTTGGTGCTGCATCTGATCTGGAGTAACAATTACAGGTTTCCCCCGCTATCCAAAGATAGAGCGTTCCTATGAAACGGTTTGTAAGCCGGAATGTCGTAAAGTGAATAAGCAATTACCATTTATTAATATGGGAAAAATTTTTGAGCATTCCCAGACCCAAAAAATAACCTACAAAATCATGCCAAATTACACATAAAACCTAAAATAACAGTAACATATAGTAAAAGCAGGAATTATATGATAAATACACAGCCTATATAAAGTAGAAATACTTTTCTGCAGCACTGTCTAGCGCAGCGAAAATCTCACGGCGGCACTCTCGGCGGAAGCGCTCTCGGCAGAAACACTCTCTCCAGTAACCTTTAAGCTATGAAGCTGCCAAATCATACCAAATAACACATAAAAATACACAGCCTATATAAAGTAGAAATAATATATATAGTGTAGTTTCACTTACTGGAATCAGGAAGACTCCAATAAGTTGCAGTTTCGTCACAGTTAAACACTTGCTTATACGAATAACCTGTAATCTGTAATTATTTTCTTCAGCTCTGCTGGGAACTTTTCGGCAGCTTCAGTATCAGCCGAAGCACTCTCTCTGGTAAACGTTAAACTATGAAGCTGCCCTCGCCTCAGAAACCGATCAAACCACCCATGACTACCTTTAAATTCCACTTTCACAACACTTTCATCACCATCGGCCAGTGCTTTCTGTTTCAGCTTATTAAAAAGACTGACCGATTTCTCCTTAAGTATGAGAAAACTTAACAGAACACCACGCTTTGTGCACCCATCAATCCATTCAAGCAATAGACTTTCCATTTTATCCATTACTGGATGCTGACTAAGACAGACCACTTTGCTACGAGCAGAACCAACAGTAACATCAGCAGCTTTCAAAATTCTTTCTCTCTGCGTATATATAGTGTGAATGGTGGACGCAGGAAAGTTCAACGTGCGGACAATGTCCTTATTTTGTTCACCACGATCGAAAAGCTTAATTATATCTAGTTTTATGCTAAGTGTAACACCTTTACGAGCTCTTTTAGGCTTTTCCGATATCCTAGAACTCATCTTGGTAACGGATGCACAAAATAAATTGAGATAAAGCACATGTTTAAGCAATGGTGGCTAGAATACAGTTCCGGGGGAGGAGCTTGGCTGTTCGGGCGCGCTGCCTTTTTTCGTAACAGTGAAAACACCTTCTGTTAGCGAAAACAATTAACTAATGTAGGTCTTTCGTAACAGCGAGGTGTCGTAAAGCGAATGTTCGGAAAACAGGGGCCACCTGTATTTCGTTCCCCTTTACACTTGTGTACTGGAAATGACATTAAACAATGTGAAAATGTGTAGTTCGGATAGTTGCTGTTTCATCACCATGCAAGGAGATCTGCGCACTGATGCAACATTTGCAAGTAAGTTGCCAAGATCAGAGAACAACTCAACCAAACTACATTAAACAATCTTCAATCACCTCTGGGTTTAAATTCAGGAACTCTGCATGAAACAAAATTGTGGGAGAACTTCCACAGGAAAAGCAGCAGTATTCCCAGAAGATGACACCTTTGAGGGAAATTAGAGAAGAGTTATAAATGCTGGCTTCATGCGTGACAATCATAGCCCAAAAAAATAAGGTTTAAAAAACCTTCTGGTGGTTCTAATCACACCATTACAGTAATGTTGAATTGAACTTCTATTATAAGACCATAAGATATAGGAGCAGAATTAGGTCATTATTGAGCTGCTCCACCATTTCATCATGGCTGATCCCTCTCAGCCCCAGTCTCCTGCCTTCTCCCCATATCCGTTCATGCCCTGACCAAGAATCTACCAACCTCTGCCTTAAGTATACCCAAAGACTTGGCCTCCACAGCCACCGGTGGCAGTGAATTCCACAGATTCACCACTCTCTGGCTAAAGAAATTCCTCCTCATCTCTGTTCTAAAAGGACTCCCCCCCCCCACCACCTATTCTGTGGCTATGTCCAGGGTGTATGGTGCATCTAGGGAGGTGCAGCAAATCTGGTGAAGGGGCTTCTCATGTTCAGCCATCTTCTAGATTCAAGATTCAATTCAACTTGAAGTTCAGTATATTTCAGGGCTACAATACGAAATAAATCCAAAACTCAGTGAATGAGATCCTTCTATCACTCTTATCTCACTTTTACAACATTCCAGTGTGGTTTAACCAGAGTTTTACAGAGATACAACATTACCTCCGCAGCTATATCTCAAGTGAGGACAGATCTAAATTACCAGCTGAACAAAGGACAAGATCTAATGAAGTGCTCAAAACTTCCTAAAGAAATTGGTAAATTAGTTTATTATACTGAGATACAGTGAAAAGCTTGTCTTGTATACCATCCATACAGATCAATTCTTTATAACAGTGCGCTGCACAAGGTTAAACAATACAGAGTGTAGATTAAGGAGTAAGTGCCGTGCAGGTAGACACTAAGGTAGGTTGTGAAGTCAAGAGTCCATCTTATCATACTAGGGAACTATTCAATAGTCTTATAACAGTGGGATAGATGCTGTCCTTGCATACCATCTGTAAAGATCAATTTATTACAACAGTGCAGTCTACAAGGTTAAACAATACAGAGTGCAGAATGCAGAATGAAAACATAGGTCTTCAGCATGTGGGAGGAAATCTAAGCACCTGGAGGAAACCCACGCAGTCACGTGTAGAACATACAAACTCCTTACAGACGGCAGTGGAATTAAATCTGGCTCGCTGGCGCCGTAATAGTATTGTGCTGCCCTAAATTTTGAAGATTGCTCTCACAATACAGGGGCAGACTTTAACCACAGATAACTGCAAACCACAATAATATCAAACATAATATTATGAAAGCAGTTTGTGAACTGGTACTCACCCTCGACATGATTTGTACCTCGAAACTTGACAGAAGAAACAGGCGAGATGGTCAGGTGATCAGGTTTCGACATTTCCAAATGACAATGTTCAACCACATTTCCTGAGGCTTGGGGAGAAGGGCAGCTCTGAAGCCTTTCACATTGTGTAACCAATGCTTTGGACTGCAATAGGGGATCACCACTGTCATGATGTAGCTGAAACAAAATGTGATTTGCAATAAGGAAATCATTCTAAAATAAGTCACACAAATCTGTATTCATAACCTATTTATCTTTTATTTCTTTGTTCGTATGTGCCATGTTGTATGATGTAGGCGATCGTGGCCTTTCCATGATCATGATTGTTCTGGATAAATTTTTCTACAGAAGTGGTCTATCATTGCCTTCTTCCGGGCAGTGTCTTTACAAGATGGGTGACCCCAACATTATCAATCCTCTTCAGAGATTGTCTGCCTGGCATCAGTGGTTGCATAACCACTTCCTTCATCCCCCTTCTCCCACCCACCTGGCTTAACTTATTAACTTCTAGCTTGTACTCTTTCTCCTCTCCCACCTTCCTACTCTGGCTTCCTCCTCCTTCCTTTCCAGTCCTGATGTAGGGTCTTGGCCCAAAACAGCGACTACTTTTTTTCCATAGATGCTGCCTGACCTGCTGAGTTCCTCCAGCATTTTGTGTGTGTTGCTTGGATTTCCAGCATCTGCAGATTTTCTCTTCTTTGTGTCTGAATTGTCTTAATAATTACAGCTCACCAACTTTCAGTGACAAAAATCACTACTTATTGAACAAGCAAGTGACTATTTAAAAATGTTTGCTCTAAGCACGGAGTAGTGGCTAATGGTCACACGCAACTGAACGAGTTAGAAGATGCTGGGCACAGTTTTCGACCACAAGACCATAAGACAGGAGCAAAATCAGGACATTTAGCCCATCGAGTCTGCTCGATGCAAAATAATGCAAAGATGGTCAGAATACATGAAAGACCTATATGACGACAAAGACCTATACAACGACAAAGACCCAGAGGACAACTTTGATATTGGCAACAACAACGAGGGCCCAGCAATACTGAAAGAGGAAGTGGAACATGCTATGAAGAAAATGCGAAAGGGGAAATCATCAGGACCAGATAACATTCTGGTTGAACTGTATGAAGTGCTAGAAGATTTTGGTGTAGAAAAATTAACAATCTTATTGAATAGGATATACAACAGTGGCAAAGTACTAGAAGATCTTTGAAAGACAGTATTCATTGCACTTCCAAAGAAACCAGGTGCAACAGAGTGTGGACAACACAGAATAAATAGTTTAAATAGCCACCTCACAAACATTCTACTTAGAATCATCATGCTCAGAATAAGAAACAAAATTAAACCAGAGATCAGTGAAGAAAAATGCGGCTTTGTCAAAGCCAAGGGAACATCAAACGCCACTTATATTCTCAGGAATATTATCAAAAGGTCAATGGAAGTACAACAAGACCTATATTTCTGTTTCATTGACTACACAAAAGCCTTTGACACAGTGAAACAAGTTATCATGAAAATACTTAAATATACTAATATCAACAGAAAAGATCTAAGAATAATCAGGAATCTCTACTGGCAACAAAGTGCAACCATACGGATAGACAACAAGATTGGTGAATTGTTCTATCACCAGACCTGTTCTCCCTGTACAGTGAAAACATCATGAGAACCATACAAGACCTACCTGGAATAAGTATAGGAGGATACCATATCAACAACCTCTGCTATGCGGATGATACAGTACTGATAGCAAACAGTGAAGTAAATTTACAGTGTGGCGGCTCATATCAGCACGACTACAACAGAAACTGTTATCTACCATCAACACAGAGAGAGAAAGACTTGGCCTAACCTTAAACATAAAGAAAACTGAAGTGATGGTAATATCAAAGAAACCTGATATCCCAAACTGTAGGATCGTACTGGGAAATGAAATCCTGAAACAAGTTCACAACTTCAAGCACCTTGGATCATGGGTAACATCTGATGGTAAATGCAAAACAGACATAAAAACAAGAATAGCAATGGCAAAGAACAGCATTTACAGAAATGAGAAACATCCTAACAAACAAGAAAATAGCAATTGACATCCGCCTTAGAACTCTCAGCTGCTACATTCTTCCTATATTGATGTATGGCTGCGAGTCACGGACCATCACAAATGCAATGGAAAAAAGAATCAATGCAGCAGAGATGTGGTTCCTCAGAAGAATGCTATGCATATCATATACAGACAGAGTAACCTACGAAGAAGTTCTACAGAGAACGAAAACAAAACGTACATTACTTTAAAAAATCAGATAACAGCAATCAAAATTCTTTGGACACATCATGCAAAGAGAGACATGAGAACATTTTGTTACAACTGGAAAGCTGGAAGGAAGAAGAAGCAGAGAATGAAGGTTTGTCCATCGTCATTGATGAAGACCTCGACACCATTAGTACTTTTTACGAGGTCAAGTTGTTAGTTCGACACTCAACCCGGCACGGATGGAAAGCTTGCTGGAGAGCGGCTCGACTAGATTCGAACTCGGGAACCTTCGCTCCCGGAGTCTGGCGCTGATGTCACTGCCGGCTATGATGGTGTCGAGACTAGCGTGTGATTTGGATTTAAGTGAGGGAGAGTTGTGCAGCGTCAGCCTCACTCTCTCTTCCCAATTCCCATCTGGATCCAGTGGCAAGACAGAGTCTAGACGGCTGGAGATGGGACTAGGTGCAGTGGATGACCAGGACGTCTTCTGTGTCTTGTCCTGCTCTGCACGTTCCACGACGCTTGCAGAGACCACCTTCTTGACCGTTGGACCTTCCGTTGGTCTCATCCGCTCAATCCGCCGGAGTCTGTCTTCACATGCTGGGATAGACAACTCCCTATCTCATCGAGGGTTTGAGACCCGTCGGCTACCCTCACCTGGTTTAGTCGGCTTGTCGAAGCCGTTGCCCGGGGTGTGGCCCCTGTCGCATGCAAACAGCTACAGGGAGCCACAGGTGAGAACTGAGCTCCAGGTGGGGACCAAAGGTGGACGTGTATGGAGCGTCAGGGAGGGGTAGCTCCTCTGGTGGGGGAACATGTCGTGACAGAGAATGAAAATGATAGATGGAATAACATCATTGTTAGAAACAGGGGAGACAACAACTACAATTCGGAGGGTCAGGGACCATGATGGATGGAGAGACATGATTGCCACGCTGAACGGCAAGGCACCTGAATGAATGAATCTTAGAATGGAAATGCTGAAACTGGAGAGTGTTCAAAGGGCGTTCACGGAAATTATTCCAAGATTGAATGGCTTGTCACATGAAGAGCGTCTGATGTCTCTAGGCCTGTATTCTCTAGAATTCAGAAAAATGAGGGGTGACCTCATTGAAACATATCAGTTGGTGAAAGGCCTTGATAGAGTGGATGTGGACAGGATATTTCCTACGGTGGGAGAGTCTAAGACCAAGAGGACGCATCCTCAGAATAGAGGGGCATCATTTTAGAATAGAGATGAGGAGGAATTTCATTAGCTAGAGAGTATGAATATGCAGAATTCCTTGCCACCAGGCAGCTGTGGAGGCCAGGTCGTTATGTATATTTAAAGGTCAGGGCATGAAGGAATAGGAGAAGGCAGAAGATTGGGGCTGAGAGGAAAATTGGATCAGCCATGATGAAATGGCAGAGCAGATACAATGGGCAAAATGGCATAAATCTGTTCTTATACTGTTCTATATATCTGTTCAATTGTATATAAGCGGCATAGTGTCCCAAATAGATGAAGGGAATCCAGGCTATTTTCTTTTTTTTTTTTTTTTTTTTATTAAGTGCAATCGTGAACAACAGCCAGATCAGAAATGCTGATCAAGTCAACTAGTTCCCAAAGAGAACTCTGATAGGCCAATCAGATGGTTCACTGCTGCTCAGCGATAGAACACAAAAAAATCATATGTACAATTAAAAAACATTAAAAAATAGTAGAAACACTGGAGTCATGATGATCATGATGAAGTCTGCTGGAGAGAGACATTTACACATATGATGTCCTCCATAATTCAAAGAGATTGAAGGATAAGGTTGCAGGGTGACAAAACGTGGCAGGAGCACTTGGAACTAAAAACTAATCCCTACCGGGAGAAAACAGCACCTGTTCTTTCTGCACTGTTCTCCAGCAGTCTAAGGACTAAGTCCGGCCAGAACATAACTCACAACTGCTTTTGAAAGTCAGGTATTAACCCTACCTACCAACAACCAAGCATTGTCATCCTGGTCCTCTTCATGATAGCTTATGAAGAAGCATGTGACCTTCCTCCGAGAGATACACTCACAACACACTGGAGGAACTCAGCAGGTCGGGCAGCATCCGTAGAAAAGATCCCCTCTCTCCCTCTACTGAGGACCCCTTCTCCCGTAAGATCACCCCCCTCCCCCTACTGAGGACCCCTTCTCCCATCTTCAACCCTCCTCCTCCTCCTCCTGGACACCCCGCCCGGGCCTTCTACCTGCGCCCGATCTTCTTATCTCCAACTGTCGCCGAGACATAACCGTCTCAACTTCACCACTCCTCTCCTGTTCCAACCTCACTCCCTCTGAACGCACTGCCCTCCACTCTCTCTGCACTAATCCCAACCTCACCATCAAACCCACTGACAAAGGTGGTGCTGTAGTAGTCTGGCGGACGGACCTCTACCTCACTGAGGCCAAACGGCAGCTCTCTGACACCACCTCTTACTTACCCCTGGCACAGGACCCCACCAAAAAACATCAAACCGTTGTCTCCCATACCATCACCGCCCTTATCAACTCCGGAGACCTTCCATCCTCAGCCACTAAACTCCTAATTCCCACACCCCATACCACTCGGTTTTACCTCCTCCCCAAGATCCACAAGCCTGACTGTCCCGGCAGACCCATAGTTTCTGCCTGCTCCTGTCCCACCGAACTTGTATCTGCCTACCTGGACTCCATTTTGTCACCCATAGTTCAGTCCCTCCCCACCTACATCCGGGATACATTCCATGCTCTCCACCTCTTCAATAACTTCCAGTTCCCCGGTCCCAACCACTTCATTTTCACTATGGATGTCCAATCCTTATACACCTCCATCCCCATCAAGAAGGCCTCAAAGCCCTCCACTACTTTCTGGATACTAGACCTCGCCAGTTCCCCACCACCACTACCTTCCACCAGTTGGTGGAACTGATTCTCACACTCAATAACTTCTCTTTTGGCTCTTCCCACTTTCTTCATACCAAGGGTGTAGCTATGGGAACTCGCATGGGCCCTAGCTATGCCTGCCTCTTCATTGGTTATGTGGAACAGTCTGCGCTCCAAACCTATTCTGGTACTGCTCCCCAACTTTTCCTTCGGTACATTGACAACTACATTGGTGCTGCTTCCTGCACCCATGCTGAGCTCGTCAATTTCATCGAATTTACTTCTAACTTCCACCCAGCCCTCAAATTCACTTGGTCTATCTTGGACACTTCTCTCCCCTTTCTCGATCTCTTCGCCTCCATCTCTGGAGACAGACGGTCCACCGACATCTTCTACAAGCCCACTGACTCTCATAACTACCTCGACTATACCTCTTCCCATCCCGCCACATGCAAAAATGCCATTCCCTATTCCCAGTTCCTCCGTCTCCGCCGCATCTGTTCCGAGGATGAGGTTTTCCATTCCAGAACATCTCAAATGTCCTCTTTCTTTAAGGATCGTGGTTTCCCTTCTGCTGTCATCAATGATGCCCTCACCCGTATCTCCTCCATTTCCCGCACTTCAGCCCTCACCCCATCCTCCCACCACCACAACAGGGACAGAGTTCCCCTTGTCCTCACCTACCAGCCCAGCACCCTCCGGATCCAGCACATTATCCTCCGCAACTTCCACCACCTTCAACAGGACCCCACCACTAAGCACATCTTTCCCTCTCCGCCCCTCTCCGCCTTCCGCAGAGATCGGTCCCTCCGCGACTCCCTGGTCCACAAGTCCCTCCCCACAAATCTCCCACCCGGCACTTATCCCTGTAAGCGTAAGTGCTGCACCTGTCCCTACACCTCCTCTCTTGCCACCAGTCAGAGCCCCAAACAGTCCTTCCAAGTGAGGCAACACTTCACTTTTGAGTCTGTTGGGGTCATCTATTGCATCCGGTACTCCTGGTGCGGCCTCCTCTACATCGGTGAAACCAGACGCAGATTGGGGGACCGCTTCGTCGAGCACCTCCGCTCCGTCCGCCAAAACAGACAGGATCTCCCAGTAGCCACCCACTTCAACTCTGCTTCCCACTCCCATTCGGATATGTCCATACATGGCCTCCTCTACTGCCCTGATGAGGCTAAACTCAGGTTGGAGGAGCAACACCTCATATACCGTCTAGGTAGTCTCCAGCCCCTTGGTATGAACATAGAATTCTCCAACTTCTGGTAATTCCCTCCCTCTTGCTTCCCCTATCCCTGTATCACTCTGCCCCCTCCCCTAGCTGCCTACTACCTCCCTCATGGTTCTGCCTCCTTCTACTACCCATTGTGTTTTCCCCTATTCTTTCATCACCTTTCCTGCCTATCACCTCCCTGCCTCCCCTCCCCCACCCCTTTATCTTTCCCCTTACTGGTTTTTCACCTGGAACCTACCAGCCTTCTCCTTCCCACCCTCCCCCCACCTTCTTTATAGGGCCTCTGCCCCTTCCCTCTACAGTCCTGACGAAGGGTTCAGGCCCGAAATATCGACTGATCTTTTCCACGGATGCTGCACGACCTGCTGAGTTCCTCCAGCGTGTTGTGAGTGTTTCTTTGACCCCAGCATCTGCAGATTATTTTGTGTTTATCCCTCCCAGAGATGATAGGTGTTTGTGTACTCGTCTCATGAAGGCATGGACCCCATCGTCGCAGATGTTTCCAACCACAGCATCCGGAAGGCTGTTCCAAATTTTTGTTCTTTAAGATTTTTCCCCAAATGAACAATCACCCAATTAACCAGAATCCACTATATTTAAGACTACAAGGCATCATTCATTCATTTGTTTTGTGCCCTGCCATATGACGTGGGTGATCATGGTCTGTCTATGACTATGACTGTACTTGGAAATTTTTTCTATAGAAATGGTTTTCAATTGTCTTCTTCTGGGCAGTGACTCCCCAACCATCATCAATACTTTTCAGAGATTGTCTGCCTGGCGTCAGTGGACGCATAGCCAGGAAGGCAACAACATCCATCACCTGCTCCCATGGATTCATGTGACCCTGATCAGAGGGCTAAACAGATGTTATACCTTGCCCAAGAGTAACCTGCACCTTACACCTCCTTTGGTAGTGCCATCTCCACCCCACCACCTACCATAAGATATAGTATCAGAATTAAGCTATTCGGCCCATCGAATTTACTCGGCCATTCTATCATGGTTGAGTTATACTTCCTTTGGACTCCCCATAACCATAAGACATAGGAGCAGAATTAGGCCATTTGGCCCATCGAGTCTGCTCCGCCATTCAATCATGGCTGATCCTTTTTTTTTCTCCTCCTCAAACCCATTTCCTGATCATCTCCCCATAATCTTTGATGCCATGTCCAATCAAGAACCTATCAATCACTGCCTTAAATACACCCAATAACATGGCCTCCACATCTGCATGTGGCAACACAGTCACAAATTCATCACCTTCTGGCTAAAGAAATTTTTCTGCATCTCAGTTTTGAATGGACATCTCTCTATCCTGAGATTGTGCCCTTTTATCTTAAGGTTCTCCCACCATGGGAAACATCCTTTCCACATCTACTCTGTCTAGCCCTTTCAACATTTGAAAGGTTTCAATGAGATCCCCCCTTCATCATTCTAAATTCTAGTGAGTACAGACCCAGACCCATCAAACAATCCTCGTATGATAACCCTTTCAATCCTAGAATCATCTTTGTGAACCTTCTCTGGATTCTCTCCAATTTCAGCACATCTCTTCTAAGATGAAGAACCCAAAACTGTTCATAATACTCCACCACTGCCTTATAAAGCCTAAGCATCACATCTCTGCTCTTGTTTTCTAGACCTCTTCAAATGAATGCTAACATTGCATCTGCCTTCCTCAGTACGGACTCAACCTGCAAGTTAGACTTTAGGTTAGGGTGTTCTGCACAAGGACTCCCAAATCCCTTTGCGTCCCAGATATTTGGATTTTCTCCCCGTTTAGAAAATAGTCTGCACATTTATTTCTACTACCAAAGTGCATAACCATGTATCTTCCAACATTATATTTCATTTGCCACTTTCTTGCCCATTCTCCTAATCTGTATAAGTTCTTCTGCATCCTACCCATTTCCTCAACACTACTTGCCCCTCTACCAATCTTCATATCATCTGCAAACTTGGCAATAAAGCCATCTATTTCATCAACTAACTTATTTACATACAGCATAAAACGAAGTGGTCCCAACACCGAACCCTGTGGAACACCACTAGTCACTGACAGCCAACTAGAAAAGGATCCTTTTATTCCCACTCACTGCCTCCTACCAATCAGCCAATGCTCCAACCGTCTTAGTAACTTTCCTGTAATACCATGGGCTCTTAACTTGGTAAGCAGCCTCATGTGTGGCACCTTGTCAAAGGCCTTCTGAAAGTCCAAATATACAACATCCCCTGCCGCCCCTTTATCTATCCTACTTGTAATCTCCTCACAGAATTCCAACAGGTTCACCAGGCAGGATTTTTCCGCAAGGAAGCCATGCTGACTTTATCCTATCTTGTCCTGTGTCACCAAGTATTCCATCACCTCACCCTTAAAAATTGACTCTAACATCTTCCCAACCACTGAGGTCAGGCTAACTGGTCTATAATTTCCTTTCTGCTGCCTTCCTGGTAAAGCTCTGAAAACCTGTGGCAAACAACTAGCGAGAGTATTCAAGGACATTTTCAACCTCTCAGTGCTACAGGCAGAAGTTCCCACTTGCTTCAAAAAGGTAACAATTATACCAGTGCCTAAGAAGAATAATGTGAGCTGACTTAGTGACTATTGCCTGATAGCACTCATATCAACAGTGATGAAATGCTTTGAGAGGTTGCTTATGACTAGACTGAACTCCTGCCTCAGCAAGGACCTGGACCCATTGAAATTTGCCTACCGCCACAATAGGTCAACGGCAGACGCAATCTCAATGGCTCTCCACACAGCTTTAGACCACCTAGACAACACAAACACCTACGTCAGGATGCTGTTCATTGAATATAGCTCAGCACTTAATACCATCATTCCCACAATCCTGATTGAGAAGTTGTAGAACCTGAGCCTCTGTACCTCCCTCTGCAACTGGATCCTTGACTTCCTAACTGGAAGACCACAATCTGTGTGGATTAGTGACAACATATCCTCCTCTCTGACGATCAACACTGGTGCACCTCAGTTATAGTCATACTTTATTGATCCCGAGGGAAATTGGTTTTCGTTACAGTTGCACCATAAATAATTAAATAGTAATATGTAAATTATGCCAGTAAATTATGAAATAAGTCCAGGACCAGCTTATTGGCTCAGGGTGACTGACCCTCCAAAGGAGGAGTTGTAAAGTTTGATGGCCACAGGCAGGAATGACTTCCTATGACGCTCTGTTTTGCATCTCGGTGGAATGAGTCTCTGGCTGAATGTACTCCTGTGCCCAACCAGTCCATTATGTAGTGGATGGGAGACATTGTCCAAGATGGCATGCAACTTGGACAGCATCCTCTTTTCAGTCACCACCGTCAGAGAGTCCAGTTCCATCCCCACAACATCACTGGCCTTACGAATGAGTTTGTTGATTCTGTTGGTGTCTGCTACTCTCAGCCTGCTGCCCAAGCACACAATAGCAAACATGATCGCACTGGCCACCACAGACTCGTAGAACATCCTCAGCATCGTCCAACAGATGTTAAAGGACCTCAGTCTCCTCAGGAAATAGAGACGGCTCTGACCCTTCTTGTAGACAGCCTCAGTGTTCTTTGACCAGCCTATTGTCAATTCGTATCCCCAGGTATTTGTAATCCTCCAACATGTCCACACCGACCCCCTGGATGGAAACAGGGGTCACCCTTGCCTTAGCTCTCCTCAGGTCTACCACCAGCTCCTTAGTCTTTTTCACATTAAGCTGCAGATAATTCTGCTCACACCATGTGACAAAGTTTCCTACCGTAGCCCTGTACTCAGCCTCATCTCCCTTGCTGATGCATCCAACTACGGGTGTGTGCTTAGCCCACTGTTCTACTCTCTATATACCCATGACTATGTGGCTAGGCATAGCTCAAATACCATCTATAAATTTGCTGATAGTACAAACATCGTTGGTAGAATCTCAGGTAGTGACGAGAGGGCATACAGGAGTGAGATATGCCAACTTGTGGAGTGGTGCCGCAGCAACCAATGTCAGTAAGACTAAAGAGCTGACTGTGGACTTCAGGAAGGGTAAGATGAAGGAACACATACCAATCCTCATAGAGGGATCAGATGTGGAGAGAGTGAGCAGTTTCAAGTTCCTGGGTGTCAAGACCTCTGAGGAATTAACCTGGCCCCAACACATCGATGTAGTTATAAAGAAAGCAAGGCAGCGGGTATACTTCAGTCGGAGTCTGAAGAGATTTGATATGTCAACAAATACAACTTCTACAGATGTACCATGGAGAGCACTCTGACAGGCTGCATCACTGTCTCATATAGGGGGTGGTGGGGTGGGGGCTACTGCACAAGACCGAAAGAAGATGCAGAGGGTTATAAATTTAATCAGCTCCACCTTGGGTACTAGTCTACAAAGTACCCAGGACATCTTTAGGGAGCAGTGTCTCAGAAAGGCAGTGTCCATTATTAAGGACCTCCAGCACCCAGGGCATGCCCTTTTCTCACTGTTACCATCAGGTAGGAGGTACAGAAGCCTGAAGGCACACACTCAGCGATTCAGGAACAGCTTCTTCCCCTCTGCCATCCGATTCCTAAATGGACATTGAAATCTTGGACACTTTTTTAAAATATACAATATTTCTGTTTTTTGCATGATTTTTTTAATCTAGTCACTATATGTATACTGTGATTTACTTATTATCATTATTATATTTATTTTTTCTCTTCTATATTATGCATTGCATTGAACTGCTGCTGCTAAGTTAACAAATTTCACATCACATGCCAGTGATAATAAACCTGAATTTGATTCCTCCTTTCTTAAAGACAGGAGTGACATTTGCAATTTTCCAGTCCTCTGGCACCATGCCAGAATCCAATGATTTTTGAAAGATCATTGCTAATGCCACCACAATCTCCCACACTACCTCTTCCAGAACCCTAGGGTGCAGTTCATCTGATCCGGGTGACTTATGTACCCTTAGGTCTTTCAGCTTTTTGAGCACCTTCTCTCTTGTAATAGTAACTGCACCCACTTCTCTTCCCTCACACACTACAACATCTGGCACACTGCAAGTGTTTTCCACAGTGAAGACTGATGCAAAATATTCATTTAGTTCATTTGCCATCTCCTTGTCCCATAGAAACATAGAAACCATAGAAAGACTACAGCACAGAAACGGGCCTTTTGGCCCTTCTTGGCTGTGCCGAACCATTTTCTGCCTAGTCCCACTGACCTGCACACGGACCATATCCCTCCATATACCTCCCATCCATGTATCTGTCCAATTTATTCTTAAATGTTAAAAAAGAACCCGCATTTACCACCTCATATGGCAGCTCATTCCACACTCCCACCACTCTCTGTGTGAAGAAGCCCCCCCCAATGTTCCCTTTAAACTTTTCCCCCTTCACCCTTAACCCATGTCCTCTGGTTTTTTTTTCTCCCCTTGCCTCAGTGGAAAAAGACTGCTTGCATTCACTCTATCTATACCCATCATAATTTTATATACCTCTATCAAATCTCCCCTCATTCTTCTACACTCCAGGGAATGAAGTCCTAACCTATTCAACCTTTCCCTGTAACTGAGTTTCTCAAGTTCCGGCAACATCTCTTTATTATTCCCCCGCTATTATTTCTCTTGCCTCTTTTTCTAGTGGTCCTATATCCACCCTCATCTTTCTTTTATTTTTTACATACTTGAAAAAGCTTTTACTATCCACTTAGATATTATTTGCTAGCTTGCTTTCATATCTCATCTTTAAACTTTAACAGCCTAACTAATCAAGCTTTAAATATACCCAATGACTTGGCCTCCACTGCAGTCTGTGGCAATGAAATCCACAGATTTACCACCCTCTAGCTAAAGAAATTTCTTCTCCTCTCTGTTGGTATCATAGATAGATATATAGATTTTGATGTAGATATGTATTGGTATAGAACGTATAACATTACAGCACAGTATAGGCCCTTCTGCCCACAATGTTGTGCCAACCTGTTAGACCACTCCAGATTCAATCTAACCCTTCCCTCCTCCGCAACCCTCCATTTTTCTAATCATCCAGAGTTTCTTAAATGTCCCAAATGTACATGTCATTCTCTACCAGCAACCCTGGCACCCCATGTGTAAAAAAACAAAGCTTTCTTCTGACATACTCCCTATAATTTCCTCCAATCATCTTCAAATTACATACTCTCTTATTAGCCATTACATCACAACAGCTAGAATGTTGATATTTCTATATGTACATAAAATAATTGACAAATAATTATATATATTGATATAATTTACAAACCAAGAAGGTCCACAAAAGAATAAACTATGCCACAGAGCAATACTTATGGGAAGCAAGTACAAAATATTTTAATATATTTATTTGAAAACTAAATTTAAGACTTTTGCCAATATGCTTTCGCGAGTTTTAGAAACCCGGAAGTCTAAATTACTTAAGCCTTAGACTACCGCAATCAGTTTCTCGCTCCTAATTTCCAATTGGAGGTGACAGAAGTTTATTTGTACGGTACCTCGTTCCTGTTCAAGAGTCTGGTGTCCCCTGACACAGGCGCAAGATTAGTGGTTTTGCTGGGCGGGATGAATTTGATTCTTTTAGCCACATTGCCGCTGAGTTGGCTCGGAGCAGCCGATCTTCTCATCTTAGTAAGTTGTTACTTTGGTACCGGAAGAAAAAATTGAATGAGTGCCTACACATTAACGATAAGCAGATCACCAAAACAGTTCACTCTCTAGGAGTGATATTTTCTTAATGTCCACCAATGATGATTTTTAAGCTCCCGCCTTCCCAAAATGCTTAGCACAGACAACAAATCCTACATACTGCGCATGTACTTAACTTTAATTCTTTGTTCAGAATTAGTATGTACGATACGGCATTTGTAGCGATTGCATTTACCAAGAAACGGTGCGGATCCTAGGAGATGCAAAGGAAACGTCTATATACTAAATTGAGATCTTAGGGACAGGCATAGTTTAACATGGAATATCACTACCATCATAATGCATATAAGTGAATATTTGACTTTCTGAAATGCATTAGGCTTTTAGATATTATTTAAGGTTTTTTTGTGGGGTGGATATAGTGGGTATACTTCGTCAAAGTTGCTGGTGAACGCAGCAGGCCAGGCAGCATCTCTAGGAAGAGGTACAGTCAGATGCTGCCTGGCCCACTGCGTTCACCAGCAACTTTGATGTGTGTTGCTAGAATTTCCAGCATCTGCAGAATTCCTCGTGTTTGGGTATACTTCGTCTTTTTGCTTCGCACTTCACTTCAGTAGGTGGTGGTAATGCACCTTATATTGATCTGTCAACCACCTTTAAACTTTTATAAGTCACAATTTAAATGTTGCCTTGTAGATTTCAAAGTGGTGCGGACACTACTATTATATTGCAATGTGTTACAGTGACATAGCATGCCTATGGATTGCAGCGGGTCTCAAGGGTTGGCTTTGACGGAAACCAATTATATTGAAAAAGTTATCAAAATTTTTTAAAATGTGATATAGTAAATGGTTAGTTGTTCGTCCATCGTTGACATCGATGAGGACCAACGTGATTTGGATTTAAGTGAGGAAGAATTGCGCAGCGTCAGCCTCACTCTCTCTTCCCAATTCCCATCTGGATCCAGTGGCAAGACGGAGTCTAGACGGCTGGAGATGGGACTAGGCGCAGTGGATGACCAGGACGTCTTCTGTGTCTTGTCCTACTCTACACGTTCCACGACGCTTGCAGAGACCGCCTTCTTGACCGTTGGACCTTCCATTGGTCTCGTCCGCTCAATCCGCCGGAGTCTGTCTTCACATGCTGGGATAGACAACTCCCTATCTCACCGAGGGTTTGAGACCCGTCGGCTACCCTCACCTGATTTAGCCGGCTTGTCGAAGCCGTTGCCCGGGGTGTGGCCGCTGTCGCATGCAAACAGCTACAGGGAGCCACAGGTGAGAGCTGAGTGCCAGTTGGGGACCAAAGGTGGACTATCCGCCCTGAAAAGGACGCGACATGTTCCCCCACCCTGACACCCCATACACCCATAGTAAATATATGCTTCTTTATTAACGCTTTAAATAACAAGTCGTGATGAGCAATATTTTGAGATATTTGTAACAACTGTAATGTGATATGAAAATCTCTGTGATTTCTGTTGGTGACAAAGTCAGAGGTACTGCTAATACTACTGTGGATTACTGTGCTAATTCTGTGGATGCTGTGGATTGTTGCCTACATTTGAAATTGAAAGAAATGCTATATTTCAGTTAGAGGTTAGTGAAAATAAAGATGTAATGTTTTCCCATCCATGGACTTCCTGGAATTTATTGGACCCCAGGTTAAGAAGCTCTGCTTTACAGCTTCTCTCAATCTGGGAAAGAACAGCAGAACAGCATTTCTGCATCTGTGAGAGAAGAAACGGTGAATGTTTTCAGGCCTGAGACCCTCTCAATTTCTGCTTGTTGGACAAGATATTTTGCCCTTGCAATTAGCCCATCAGGCTTGATCCTGAATGATGCCAATCTGCGATTATTTCATAAACATCTTTTTGCACTTCTTAAAATTCCGCAGCAGTTTTGAGTGTCCTATCGACATGGACCCCAAGATATGTTGAAGTTGGATAAGATGCTAGTTAGGTGTAATTTGGAGAATTGTGTACAGTTCTGGTCACCTACCTACAAGAAAGATATTAATAAAACTGGAAGAGTGCAGAGAAAGTTTACAAGGATGTTGCCGAGATTTGAGGACCTGAGTTAGTGGGAAAGGTTGAATAGATTAGGACTTTGTTCCCAGCCTGGGGTCCACAGACCCCACTGTTAATGGTAGGGGTCCATGGCATAAAAACGTTGGGAACCCCTGCCCTAATGCAAAGGAGAATGGGGGGAGATTCTATAGAGGTTTACAAAATTCTGAAGGCTATTGATAGGGTAAATGTGTACCACAAGGCTGTGTACCACGTAGCCTCCTGCTCTACTCACTTTACACTTATGACTGGGAGGCTTAAGCACAGCTCCAGTGCCATGTTCAAGTTTGGTGATGACCACACTCTCGTAGGCTGAATCAAAGGTGGTGACAAATCAGCATATAGGAGGGAGATTGAAAATCTGGCTCAGGGGTGCCATAACAATAACCTCATCAGCAAGACCAAGGAGCTGATTATTGACTTCAGGAGGAGGAAACCAGAGGTCCATGAGCCTGCATTCATCGGAAAATCAAATATAGAGCATCAGCAACTTTAAATTCCTCAGTGTTACTATTTCAGAGGATCTGTCCTGGGCCCAGCAAGTAAGGCAATGCGAAGAAAGCATAGCAGCGCCTCCACTTCCTTAAAAGTTTGTGAAGATTCAGCATGGCACCTAAAACTTTGACAAACCTGTAGAGAGGTGTACAGGCCACACTCTCTTCTCACTCCTGCCATCAGAAAGGAGGTACAGAAGCCTCAGGACTCACACCTACTGGTTCAGGAACAGTTATTACCCCTCAAACATCAGGCTCTTGAACCAAAAGGGATAAGTTCACTCAACTTCATTGCCCTATCATTGAAATGTTCCCACAACCAATGGACCCACTTCAAGGACTCTTCATCTCATATTCTTGATATTCATTGCTTTATTGATTTATTATTTCTTTCTTTTTGTATTTGTACAGTTTGTTGTCTTTTGCACACTGTTTGAATGCCTAAGTTAGTGGGGTCCTTCATCGATTCTATTATGGTTGTATTCTATTATGGATTTATTGAGTATGCCCACAGGTAAACTAATATAAACTAATCTCAGGGTTGTATATAGTGACATGTATGTACTTTGATAATGAACTTAGAACTTTGAAATGCAAGCAGGCTTTTTCCACTGAGCTTGGATGAGACTAGAACTAGAATTAATGGGTTAAAGGTGAAAAGTGAAATATTTAAGGGGACATGTTTAAAACTCCAAGGCTGAGTACAAAGTAAATGGCAGGATACTTGGTAGTGTGGAGGAGCAGAGGGATCTGGGGGTACATGTCCACAGATCACTGAAAGTTGCCTCACAGGTGGATAGGGTAGTTAAGAAAACTTATGGGGTGTTAGTTTTCATAAGTCGAGGGATAGAGTTTAAGAGTCGCGATGTAATGATGCAGCTCTATAAAACTCTGGTTAGGCCACACTTGGAGTACTGTGTCCAGTTCTGGTTGCCTCACTATAGGAAGGATGTGGAAGCATTGGAAAGGGTACAGAGGAGATTTACCAGGATGCTGCCTGGTGTAGAAAGTATGCATTATGCTCAGAGATTAAGGGAGCTAGGGCTTTACTCTTTGGAGAGAAGGAGGTTGAGAGGAGACATGATAGAGGTGTACAAGATAATAAGAGGAATAGATAGAGTGGATAGCCAGCTCCTCTTCCCCAGGGCACCACTGCTCAATACAAGAGGACATGGCTTTAAGGTAAGGGGTGGGAAGTTCAAGGGGGATATTAGAGGAAGGTTTTTTACTCAGAGAGTGGTTGGTGCATGGAATGCATTGCCTGAGTCAGTGGTGGAGGCAGATACACTAGTGAAGTTTAAGAGACTACTAGACAGGTATATGGAGGAATTTAAGGTGGGGGCTTATATGGGAGGCAGGGTTTGAGGGTCGGCACAACATTGTGGGCTGAAGGGCTTGTACTATGCTGTACTATTCTATGTTCTTTGGAACATGAAGTATAACTTCTTCACTCAGAGGCTGGCAAGAGTGTGGAATGAGCTGCGAGTGGACGTGGTGGATGTTGGTTCTATTTCATCATTAAAGACAACTTTGAACAGGTATATGGATGGGAGAGGTATGGTCTGGGTGCAAGTCAATGGGACTAGGCAGAATAACAGTTCAGCATGGACTGGATGGCCAAAGGTTTCTTGGATCGGGCCAAGAAGAGTGGCGGGAGAGCTAAATTCTGAAGGAAGGTAGTTTTTTAAAAAACTTCGAGTGCAAGAAGGACGAGACTGCGCAGGCGCGTGACATAGACAGGACAGCACTGAGAGTTTAAAAAGGAGACCACCCTACACAGCGGGCAGCAGAGTGAGTGGTAGCAGAGTGTAGGGCTTTGGCTCAATGGCTTACGCGGAAACAGGAAGAGGTGAGAGCGAGGCACCAGATCTTCTTTTCCCCTTGGCGAATCAGCCCAGACAGACACAGGAACAGCAGGGGTCACACAGCTAATGGTTTAAAAAGTTTGTGTGTTTGGTGAGGTAAGTGGATGAGTAGACTTATTTTTCCTTGTTTCATTCCTGTAAAATTAGGTAGCATGCCTGCAGGGTTAGTGCTTTGTTCAGGGTGTCAGATGTGGGAATCCTGGGAGACCTCCAGCCTCCCTGATGGCCACATCTGCGCCAGGTGCACCGAGATGCAGCTCCTCAGAGATCGTGTTAGAGATCTGGACTTGCAGCTTCATGACCTGCTGCTTATTGGGGAAAGTGAAGAGGTGATAGACAGGAGCTACAGGGAGGTAGTCATCCCTAGGCTACAGGGGTCAGAAAACTGGGTGACTGTCAGGAGAGGGAAGGGAAATGCCCAGATAGTGGAGAGCACCCCTGTGGCTGCCCCCCTCAGCAACAACTATCTCGTTTTGGAAGCTGTTGAGGGGGATGACCGGACAGGGGACGGCCACAGTGACCGGGTGTCTGGCACTGAGCCTGGCACTGTTGTGCAGGAGGAAAGGAGGGAGAAGAGGAATGCGGTAGTCATAGGGGATTCCATTGTCAGGGGAACAGACAGGAGATTCTGTGAGCCTGATAGAGATACCTGCATGGTGTGTTGCCTCCCAGGTGCCAGGGTACGGGATGTCCCAGATCGGGTCCAGAATTTTCTGAAGGGAAAGGGCGAGCAGCCCCTTGTCTTGGTACATGTTAGTACCAATCACATAGATAGGAAAAGGGAGGAGGTCCTGAAGAGAGATTTCCGGGAGTTAGGAAGGAAGCTGAGAAGCAGGACCTCCAGGGTAGTAATCTCCGGATTGCTACCTGTGCCACGTGCTAGCGAGATCAAGAATAGTCGGATCAGGCAGATGAATGTGTGGCTGAGAGACTGGTGCAGGGGGCAGGGCTTCAGATTCTTGGATAACTGGGATCTCTTCTGGGGGAAGTACGACCTGTTCAAAATGGACGGGTTACACCTGAACCTGAAGGGGACCAGTCTCCTGGCGGGCAGGTTTAATAGAGCTGTTTGGGAGGGTTTAAACTGATTTGGCAGGGGGATGGGAACTGGAATGATAGAGTGGAGAAAGGGGAAAACAGAAATAAATCTAAGATAGTGAGCAGTAAAGATGTCAGGAAAGACAGGCAGGTGATGGGGCAAATTTGCAGCCATTGGGATGAGTTGCAGTGCAATAAAGTTGTAGTGAAATCAAAGCAAAAAGTACCAAATACTGGTCTTAAGATGTTATACTTAAATGCACGCAGCATAAGGAATAAGGTGGATGATCTTGTCGTACAGCTACAGATTGGCAGGTATGATATTGTGGCCATCATTGAGACGTGGCTAAAGGATGCATGTCTCTGGGAGCTGAACGTCCAAGGATACACGGTGTATCGGAAGGATAGGCAGGTAGGCAGAGGGGGTGGCATGGCTTTATTGGTAAGAAATGATATTAAATCATTAGAAAGAGGTGACATAGGATCGGAAAGTGTAGCATCTTTATGGGTTGAGCTAAGAAATCGCAGGGGTAGAAGGACCCTGATGGCAGTTATATACAGGCCTCCCAACAGCTGCAGTGATGTGGACTACAAATTTCAACAGGAAATAGAAAAGGCTTGTCAGAAGGGCAGTGTTATGATAATAGTGGGGGATTTTAACATGCGAGTGGATTGGGAAAATCAGGTCGGCACTGGATCGCAAGAGAGAGAATTTGTAGAATGTCTTGCGAGATGGCTTTTTAGAACAGTTGTTGTTGAGCCCACTAGGGGATCGGCTGTACTGGATTGAGTATTGTGTAATGATCCAGAGGTGATTAGAGA
Organism: Mobula birostris; assembly: GCF_030028105.1. NCBI lineage: Eukaryota > Metazoa > Chordata > Chondrichthyes > Myliobatiformes > Myliobatidae > Mobula > Mobula birostris. The sequence continues at coordinate 5,469,100 of NC_092370.1, read as the reverse complement.
GATTGAGGTGAAGGAACCCTTAGGAGGCAGTGATCATAACATGATTGAGTTCACTGTGAAATCTGAGAAAGAGAAGCCGAAATCCGATGTGTCAGTTTTTCAGTGGAGTAAAGGAAATTTTGAAAGGAAAAAGGATGCAACCGTGGCTGACAAGAGAAGTCAAAGCCAAAGTTAAAGTAAAGGAGGGGGCATACAAGGAAGCAAAAATTAGTGGGAAGACAGAGGATTGGGAAGTTTTTAAAAGCTTAAAAAAGGAAACTAAGGAGATCATTAAGAGGGAAAAGATAAACTATGAAAAGAAGCTAGCAAATAATATCAAAGAGGATACTAAAAGCTTTTTCAAGTATATAAAGAGTAAAAAACAGGTGAGAGTAGATATAGGACCGATAGAAAATGATGCTGGAGAAGTTGTAATTGGAGATAAGGAGATGGCAGAGGAACTGAACGAATATTTTGCATCAGTCTTCACTGAGAAAGACATCAGCAGTATACCGGACACTCAAGGGTGTCAGGGAAGAGAATTACCACAGAGAAAGTACTCAGGAAGCTGAATATTCTAAGGGTAGATAAATCTCCCGGACCAGATGGAATGCACCCTCGTGTTCTGAAGGAAGTAGTTGTGGAGATTGCAGAGGCATTAGCAATGATCTTTCAAAAGTCAATAGATTTTGCCATGGTTCCGGAGGACTGGAAGATTGCAAATGTCACTCCGCTATTTAAGAAGGGGGCAAGGAAGCAAAAAGGAAATTATAGACCTGTTAGCTTGACATCGGTGGTTGGGAAGTTGTTGGAGTTGATTGTCAAGGATGAGGTTACGGAGTACCTGGAGGCATATGACAAGATAGGCAGAACTCAGCATGGATTCCTTAAAGGAAAATCCTGCCTGACAAACCTATTGCAATTTTTTGAGGAAATTACGAGTAGGCTAGACAAGGGAGATGCAGTGGATGTTGTGTATTTGGATTTTCAGAAGGCCTTTGAGAAGGTGCCGCACATGAGGCTGCTTAACAAGATAAGAGCCCATGGAATTACGGGAAAGTTACATACGTGGATACAGCGTTGGCTGATTGGCAGGAAACAGAGAGTGGGAATAAAGGGATCCTATTCTGGTTGGCTGCTGGTTACCAGTGGTGTTCCACAGGGATCAGTGTTGGGGCCGCTTCTTTTTATGTTGTACATCAACGATTTGGATTATGGAATAGATGGCTTTGTGGCGAAGTTTGCTGATGATACAAAGATAGGAGGAGGGGCTGGTAGTGTTGAGGAAACAGAGAGTCTGCAGAGAGACTTGGATAGATTGGCAGAGAAATGGCAAATGAAATACAATGTTGGAAAGTGTATGGTTATGCGCTTTGGTAGAAGAAATAAACGGGCAGACTGATATTTAAATGGGGAGAGAATTCAAAGTTCTGAGATGCAACGGGACTTGGGAGTCCTCGTGCAGGATACCCTTAAGGTTAACCTCCAGGTTGGGCCGGTGGTGGAAGAAGGTGAATGCAATGTTGGCATTCATTTCTAGAGGAATAGAGTATAGGAGCAGGGATGTGATGTTGAGGCTCTATAAGGCACTGGTAAGACCTCACTTGGAGTACTGTGTGCTGTTTTTGGCTCCTTATTTAAGAAAGGATGTGCTGACGCTGGAGAGGGTTCAGAGAAGGTTCACTAGAATGATTCCGGGAATGAGAGGGTTAACATATGAGGAATGTTTGACCGCTCTTGGGCTGTACTCCTTGGAGGTCAGAAGAATGAGGGGGGATCTCATAGAAACATTTCGAATGTTGAAAGGAATGGACAGAGTGGATGTGGCAAAGTTGTTTACCATGGTGGGGGAGTCTAGTACGAGAGGGCATGACTTAAGGATTGAAGGGCGCCTTAAGGATTGAAGGGCACCCATTCAGAGCAGAGATGCAAAGAAATTTTTTTAGCCAAAAGGTGGTGAATGTGTGGAATTTGTTGCCACGGGCAGCAGTGGAGGCCAAGTCACTGGGTGTATTTAAGGCAGGTATCTGAGCAGCCAGGGTATCAAGGGCTATGGTGAGAAGATGGGGGACTGGGACTAAATGGGAGAATGGATCAGCTCATGATAAAATGGCGGAGCAGACTCAATGGGCCGAATGGAGACTTCTGCTCCTTTGTCTTATGGGTCTGTTTCTATACCGTAGTGCCCTTTGACTCCATGAGGGTAGATAACAAATATTAACTATTATGTAGAAAAATAGTCATGGGAAAATCTGGCCACTTGAGAATGTTTGAGAAAATTCAGCAAATAGTGTCATGAATGAACAGTGTGTGCACCAGGAAAGAAACTATAGTTCCTGAAGCAATGGCTCAGGGCTAAAAAAAAATGCAATGAACTGGGAGTACAGTACCTGCTGAACAATCACTGCAGTGGACAGGAGGGTTCTACAATAGGTAGCAAAAACGCCCAACGCATCACCGGCACCAGCCTATTCGCCACCAAGGACATAAATACAGAAAGGGGCCGGAAAAGGGTCAGCAACATCATGAAGGATCCCACCCACCCTGCTCATGGACTGTTTGTCCCACTCCCATCAGGGAGGAAACTATGTAGCATCCATGCTCGGACTACCAGACTCAAAAACAAGCACCACACATCAAAGTTGCTGGTGGGGTTGATGTGTGTTGCTTGAATTTCCAGCATCTGCAGAATTCCTCGTGTTTGCGAGACTCAAAATCAGTTACTTTCCCCAAAAAGTAAAGCTGATCAGCACCTCCACCCATTAACCCACCCCTCCACACCCCCAACCACCACTACTTTATCATTTCCTGGCAGTCACCTTACGTACACACACTCCTGTGCATAGTAAAACTTTATGGAGACACAATCTATATAAGTAATTATATTTATTATGCTTTTTTATTATTATTGTGTTTTTTTAATCTTATTGTGTTTTTTTGTAATATATCAGATCCAGAGTAACAATTGTTTTGTTCCCCTTTACCCTTGTGTACTGGAAATGCCATTAAACAAGCTTGAATCAATCTATGTACCTAAGATAGTAGATAAGTTATCTGATGTTTTATATTTATTGTGGTTTCTATTTTAGTGTTCTTTATCTTATTGTGATTTTTTTTGTGCTCCATCAGATCCAGAGTAACAATTAATTCAGTTTCCTTTACACTTGTGTACTGAATGATGTTGAATAATGTGCAACAGACACAAAATGCTGGAAGAACTCAGCACAGCTGGCCTGCTGAGTTCCTCCAGCATTTTGCACATGTTGCTTGGATTTGCAGCATCTGCAGATTTTCTCGTTTGCGATTGAATGATGTGCGATCCAACTATTCAGAAATCCTCCTGGTTTGATATCCAGTTGACGTTTGCCCAGCTCCTCTTAAACCTGCTTCAAGTCTAGTTAATGTGTTCTTGTTAAATTCACTGGGGCCCCAGTTACCACAATCCCTTTAAACTTACCAGATCAAAGGCAAAGTCGAGATGATTGTCATATGCACAAGTACATGAATGGACAGCTGTGATGTAAAAACTTACTTGTAGCAGCATTGCAGGAACATAGCATCATGTACAGCATTTTCAAGAAAAACAAAAACATAAATAGTACACATTTGTTTTCAAGAACACAATTAGAACAAAAAAGTCCATTTTACTGCAAGGTGGTCATCGGGCTGTTAAACTGTATTGATTAGGGTTTTGCCTTTTTTAATATCCCGTGTAATATTTCTTAAAGTGAATTAGAGATGTGTTCAGTGCTATCCAGTTGTTAAATTCAAAAGTTTAAGTAAATTTATTGTAAAAGTGATTTTATGTCACCATATATATTGCTTTGAGATTTATTTTCTTGCAGGCATTTACAAAGAAATAAAAAATACAATATAATTAATGAAAAACTCTACATAAACGAAGACTAACAAACAACCAATGTGCAAAAGAAAATTCTGCAAGCAAAAATAATACTGACACACGAGTCCTTCAAAGTGCATGTGTAGGTTGTGTAATCAATTCAGACGAGTGGTAAGTGAAATGATCCATGTTTCTCCAGGACACCCAGCAGTTTGGCACCAAAAATCCTGCTTTAACTCTAATGTCACCTTGTTACAGGTTCCGGCCCAAAACAACATGTCCACATCCCCACAGATGCTGGCTGGCCCACTGGGATTTTCCAGTCCTTTTGTGTGTGAGAGAGAGAGTGAGTATGAGGGTGAGGGTGGGTATATGTATATATCTGTGTCAGTGCGCAGATGGGCGTGTGTGTGTGTTCGCGAGCGAGCGCCGATGGGTGTACCGTTTGTACGTTTGTTTAGGTTTCCAGCACCTGTCCTCCTGCAGGAGGCTGTATTTAATTCTATATCAGTGCTGCCGTGGGACAAACCTTGAATGCGAGGGTTGCATTCCACCCTGCAGCCCCACCCTCACCAAGGCAATAAAAGACTGTTCTATATCGGATTCCCTCCACTCTCCGCCCCCGATCCCCGATCCCCGATCCCCAATCCCTCACTGTGGTGATAAAAGACTGTTTTATATCCGATTCCCTCCACACTCCGCCCCGCAATCCCCGATCCCCGATCCCCAATCCCTCACTGTGGTGATAAAAGACTGTTTTATATCGGATTCCCGCCACTCTCCGCCCCGCAATCCCCGATCCCCGATCCCCGATCCCTCACTGTGGTGATAAAAGACTGTTTTATATCGGATTCCCTCCACTCTCCGCCCCGCAATCCCCGATCCCCGATCCCTCACTGTGGTGATAAAAGACTGTTTTATAACCGATTCCCTCCACTCTCCGCCCCGCAATCCCCGATCCCCGATCCCCGATCCCTCACTGTGGTGATAAAAGACTGTTTTATATCGGATTCCCGCCACTCTCCGCCCCGCCGCCTCACCTGTCATTCCGGCGGGTTCACGCCCACTGGAGCTAATCGCCGTAAAGTTCATCCGGCATGCATTTGCGACGTTTTGCGGCATTGACTGGAAACGGGCAGAATTGTAAGAGGGGCGGCGATGGGTGACCGGGTGTGGGGCGTTTTAGGGTGGGGGGACTGGCGATGGGTGACTGGGGGTGGGGGGACTGGCGAAAGGTGACCGGGTGTGGGGCGTTTTAGGGTGGGGGGACTGGCGAGAGGTGACCGGGTGTGGGGCGTTTTAGGGTGGGGGGACTGGCGAGAGGTGACCGGGTGTGGGGCGTTTTAGGGTGGGGGGACTGGCGAGAGGTGACCGGGTGTGGGGCGTTTTAGGGTGGGGGGACTGGCGAGGGGTGACGAGCTGTTTGGCGTTTTAGTTTGGGGGGACTGGCGAGGGGTGACCGGGTGTGGGGCGTTTTAGGGTGGGGGGACTGGCGATGGGTGACTGGGGGTGGGGGGACTGGCGAAAGGTGACCGGGTGTGGGGCGTTTTAGGGTGGGGGGACTGGCGAGAGGTGACCGGGTGTGGGGCGTTTTAGGGTGGGGGGACTGGCGAGAGGTGACCGGGTGTGGGGCGTTTTAGGGTGGGGGGACTGGCGAGAGGTGACCGGGTGTGGGGCGTTTTAGGGTGGGGGGACTGGCGAGGGGTGACCGGGTGTGGGGCGTTTTAGGGTGGGGGGACTGGCGATGGGTGACTGGGGGTGGGGGGACTGGCGAAAGGTGACCGGGTGTGGGGCGTTTTAGGGTGGGGGGACTGGCGAGAGGTGACCGGGTGTGGGGCGTTTTAGGGTGGGGGGACTGGCGATGGGTGACTGGGGGTGGGGCGTTTTAGGGTGGGGGGACTGGCGATGGGTGACTGGGGGTGGGGCGTTTTAGTTTGGGGGGACTGGCGAGGGGTGACCGGGTGTGGGGCGTTTTAGGGTGGGGGGACTGGCGATGGGTGACCAGACGTGGGGCATTTTAGGGTGGGGGGACTGCCGAGGAGTGACGGGCTGTGTGGTGGGTGAGGGTGGGGTACTAGCGAGGGGTGACCGGGTGTGGGACGTTTTAGGGTGGGGGAACTGGGCGTTGGGCGTTTTAGTTTGGGGGGACTGGCGAGGGGTGACCGGGTGTGGGGCGTTTTAGGGTAGGGGGACTGATGATTGGAACCAGCAGGGGTGATGAGGTGTGTGGGGGGGACTGGTGATGGGTGACGGGCTGTGTGGCGGGTGAGGGTGGGGTACTGGCGAGGGGTGACGGGTGTGGGTGGGTGAGGGGAACTGGCAGGGGGGGTGATGAGGTGGGTGGGGGGACTTGTGAGGGGTGACGGGTTGTGGGGCTGGTGAAGGGGGGACTAGCGAGGGCTGATGGGGTGTGAGGCGGGTGAGGGTGGAGGGCTAACGAGGGGAGACATGGTTGGGTGCTGTGGAGGGTTATGTCTGGTGTGAGGGTGTGTGGAGAGGTAACAAATGGGGCATTTATGTCTGGTGTGTGGGACAATGAGTGGGGGTGATTGTTTCTGATGGGCAGGGGCTGTGCGAGGGGAAACGAGTGGGGAATTTGTGTTTGTTGGGCAGGGGGTGTGTGAAGGGTAACTTGGGGTTTGTGTCTGATGTGAGGGGTAAATTGTGGTTTGTGTCTGGTGTGAGGGGGTGTTTGAGGGGTAACGTGTGGTGGGTTTTTGGTAGGCAGGGGGTGTGTGGGGGGGTTTTGTCTGGTAGGCGGGGGTGTGTGAGGGGTAATGAGTGGGGGGTTTGTGTCTGGTGGGCAGGAGGTGTACAAGGGGTAATGGGTTGTGTCTGGTGTGAGGGGTAATGTGGGAGGTTGCGTCTGGTGTGAGGGTGTGTGTGAACAGTAACGAGTGGGGGAGTTGTGTCATGTAAGGGGCAACGAGTGTGGGATTTTGACTTGGGAGAGGGCTGGCTGGTCAGTGATAGGTAATGCTGAGGGAGTTGGTTATACATGTTATATATGAACCCCTAGCTTGTAGATATTGATTTGCTGTGGCTATACTGGATGATTGAGAATGTACCAAAGGGTTAAAGACTCCTGCTGCTTAAAAATCCATTCAATTCTGTCTACCACAGCCTTTTTATTCTCTGCACGTTTAGCTCCCGTAGTTAACTACTGAACACTAAGTAATGATGTGTTATTGATAGTTCTGGTAATTACTTCTGAATACCTTGTTGGGTTTATTGGTGACTGTTGACTCCAAAGCCTGTGTTTGGTGATAGATTTCTTGGTATTGTCACTTGTACTGAGTTACAGTGAAAAACTTGCCTTGCATACTTTTTATACGGAATCAGATTTAATGTCATTGACATGTTTTGTGAAATTTGTTGTTTTGGGCAACAGTATATTGCAATACATAATAAAAAACTATAAAATAAGAAATATATATAAAACATTAATATCAGTAAGTAGTGCAAAAAGAGTAAAAAAAAAAATGGGGAAATGGTGTTCAAGGGTTCATTGAGAGTTCAGAAATCTGATGGCGGGGAAGAAGCTGTTCCTGAAACATTGGGTGTGGGTCTTTAGGCTCTTCTACCACCACCTTCATGGCAACAAAGAGAAAAGGACTTTGAGCACCCTTAATAATGGATACACGAAGAAATCTGCAGATGCTGGAATTTCAAGCAACACACCTGATGGCATGAACATTGACTTCTCAAACTTCCACTAATGCCCCGCCTCCCACTCATAACCCATCCGTTATTTATTTATTTATATACACACATTCTTTTTCTCTCTCTGTCCCTCTGACTATACCCCTTGCCCATCCTCTGGGCTCCCCCCCCCCCCATCTTTCTCCCTGGGCCTCCTGTCCCATGATCCTCTCGTATCCCCTTTGCCAATCACCTGTCCAGCTCTTGGCTCCATCCCTCCCCCTCCTGTCTTCTCCTATCATTTTGGATCTCCCCCTCCCCCTCCCACTTTCAAATCTCTTACTAACTCTTCCTTCAGTTAGTCCTGACGAAGGGTCTCGGCCTGAAACGTCGACTGCACCTCTTCCTACAGATGCTGCCTGGCCTGCTGCGTTCACCAGCAACTTTGATGTGTGTTGCTTGATGGATGCTGCCTTTTGAAGGTGTCCTTGGTGCTGGGGAGCCTAGTGCCCGTGGTGGAGATGGTAGAGTTTGCAACTGTTACAGACAAGAGAAAATCTGCAGGTGCTAGAAATCCAAGCAACATACACAATATCCAGCATTTTATTTGTGTTGTATCAGTGTTACATTACACCAGTGCTATAACGCCTCAGTATTACATCTTTGTTTTTATATTCAAGTCCTCTTGAAATAAATGCTAACATCGCTTTTGCCTTCCTCACCACAGACTCAACCTGCTGGTTAACCTTTAAGGAATCCTGCATGAGGACTCCCAAGTCTCTTTACACCTCAGATTTTTGTATTTTCTCCTCATTTAGAAAATAGTCTATTCTGTGCTTTTATTCCTTCTATCAAAGTACATGACTGTATGCCTCCCAACACTGTAATCCATCTGCCACTTCTTTGCCTATACTCCAAATCCTTGTGTAGACCCTTTGCTTCCTCAACACTACCTGTCTCTCAACTGGTCTTCATACCATTTGTAAACTTGGCCACAAAGCCATCCAAGTCAACATAAAAAGAAACATCGACCCCTGCAGGCTTCAGGCTTCTGTACCATCACTTTAATGGTAGTAATGGAAAGAGGAGATGTCCTGATAGTCCAGGAATAAGGGAAAGGAGACAGAGTACCAGAGGGAGGAAGGTGAAGGTGATGGGCTGATTTCTAGGTTAGGGGAGAATAAAGAGAAGAGATCATGGAGAGAGGTAGGAATGTAGAAGGTGTCCTTTCAGTTTGAGAGTTGATGGGATAAGGCTGTGTCTGGTTGTAGATTCATGCAGGAAGTAGATGGGAGGGAAAGTTTAAGACAGTCTTTTCACTCCGGGAGGTTGTTGGATAAGTAAAACCCTGCTAGTAATCTTAATAAGAAATGTGTAAATCTATTATCAAATGTTATGGGGAGAAGGCAGGAGAAAGGGGTTGAGAGGGATAATAATCAGCCATGATGGAGCAGGCTCGATGGGCCAAATGACGTAAGACACGGGAGCAGAACTTTCTTACGGGCAGTCACATTAACTACAAAGAAACACAATGGAATCAGTGAAAAAACATACACAAAAGGGACAAACAACAATGTGCAAAAGCAACAAACTGTACAAGAAGAAAGAAAACAAAGTAATACTGAATAAGCAGTAAATATCGAGAACATGAGATGAAGAACAGTGTAAGGGCAGAAATTGTAGTAAACTGCTAAGAACTCTTCGTTGTTAAAGTGTTGGTATTGTTGTAATAAATTGGTTTATTTTTGTCACATGTACCAAGGGTGCAGTGAAAATCCAGTCTTGCTACTGTTTGTACAGTTTAATTCATTACAACAGTGCACTGAGGTAGTACAAGGGAAAACAACAGGAGTTGTAATATACGTACCAGTAGATAGCCTCAGGTTTTTTTCCAGGGCAGAAGTGGTTAACATGAGGGAGCATAATTTTAAAGTAATTGATGGAAAGTATAGGGGGTGCCATCAGAGGTAAGTATTTTACATGATGAGAGCGTGGAATACCGGTAGGGGATGGTGGTAGAGGAAGATGCATTAGGGGCATTTAAGAAACTCCTTAGATAGACACATGGATGATAGAAATTGGAGGGCTGTGGAGAAGAGAAGGGTAAGATTGATAGGCATAAAGAAGTACAGCACGGATACTTGTTGTAAGCACAGATCTTGTAGTAAGTTTGAAGGTTGCTACAACATTGTGGGCCAAAGGGTCTGTACTGTGCTGTTAAGTTCTATGTACGGTATATCACAGTTGTAAAGGAGAAAGAGAGTCACAAAAAGAATTGCATGTTGTATCTTGCAGCCTTGTTCACAGAACTGATACAAAGTGGGAATAGCAACTCTGTCAATTTCATTGGTGAGGAATAGTTGTGAAAGATCTAGGTAAGTAAGCTTTATTGTAGTGTTATGAATTATTTAAATAGGTAACATTTAGTTGTTTAATTTTTCATTATTCTTGATCCTTCTGAATGTCTGGCAATCACATTAAATGTGAAATTGTTCTAACTCTGGCAGCAATGTAATCAAGTGCATTAAATAGGTGATACCAGTTTTGAAAATATAGTCATGAGTAATATTAGATTCAGATTTATTTATTTATTTATTTATCACGTGTGTCATTGCATTAACAACCAACACTCCCAGAGATGTGCTGAGGGTAGCCCACAAGTGGTGCCTCACATTCCGGCACCAACATAACATGCCCACAGTGTTCAGCAGAACAACACAACAAGATTCTACACACACACACACTCCTCTAACCCAGGGACAGGCTGTCTTCGGTCACCAGTCTCCAGCGGGACTCAGACTTAAAGAAATTGGGCCTTAGACTTGCTCAGCAGGTCCTCAGACCCAGGTCTGTAATGAGAAATGTTGATGTCTGGGTGAAATTCTTCCAAAGTATACAATTTTTAAGTCACTGCAAACCTGTTCATGCATTAAATTATCTCATCTTCTCCCAAACCAACCCAGGAAATAAAAATAATCTTGGTTAAACACTGCAGATTATGAATAAGAGATGTGAGTTAAGAGTGTGCACAGGGTAGGCACAATTTCCCCTTTCCATGGCAAATTCTACTGCTATGCCTTAAGGTCTTATGGAATAATTTTTATTTTATATTCTAATAAGGAATCTACTTGCTGCTTTACGTTTATGAAGTCTGCAAAATTGTGGATATTTTTCTGGCTGAATGTTGGATATTTTGGATAATTTTTAATGAGTAAATTAAATGTATTATTTAGAACAAAATTCTATGGTTTTAGAGTCAGAACACTACAGGACAGAAACAGGCCCTTTGGCCCATCTAGTCCATGCTGAACTATTAATCTGTGTAGTCTCATCAACCTGCATTCAGACCATAGTCTTCCATACCCCTCCCATCTATGTACCTATCCAAATTTCTCTCAAATACTGAAATCAAACCTGCATCTACCATCCACTGGCAGCTTGTTCCACACTCTCACCACCCTGAGAGTGAAGAAGATCCCCTCCTGTTCCCCTTAGACGTTTCCTCTTTCACCCTTGACCTATGATCTCTAGTTCTAGTCTTGCTCAACGTTAGGGTAAATGCAAGTAGGCTTCTTCCACTATATACTCCTCATAATTTTGTATACCTCTATCAAATCTCCCCTCGTTCTTCTGTGCTCTAGGGAATAAAGTATTAACTTGTTCAACCTTTCCCTATAACTTAGGTTGTCCATTCCTTGTAAATTTTCTCTGTACTCTTTCAATATTAACATCTTTTCTGTAGGTAGGGGACCAAAATAGCACACAATACCCAAAATTAGGCCTCTGCAACTTCTTACACAATTTCAACATAACATTCCCATTGCTGTACTCAATATAGAAATACTCTATGAAGGCCAATGTGCCAAAAGCTTTCTTTATGACCCTATCTACCTGTGATGCCACTTTCAAGGCAGTATGGACCTCTGTTCCCATATCCCTCTGATGTAAGTTCCATCCTTCTCTTTTATTCAGTGATATTTTTTTAAAAATGTAAATTGCTTTTGTAACCCTCCGGTTCTGTGAGCTGTGTAATTCTGGGGAAGACAATCTCTGGCCCCGGCAAATGTATGAAATTGATTTGCAAAACCTCCTGTTTATGTGGGATACTGTGTGATCTGTTCCCTGCTACAAATCAGTACCATGAAATAACAAACAGTACACCATATGTAATTAAACGATTTAGCTTTGTAATTCTTAATTTGACTAAAGGGTTAGTAAAGAAAAACAAAAAGAAAAGGGCCCATTTTAATGAAACAGTCTAATATGCACAAGTTGGAGCTCACGGTTTCCCTTTTGCTGATCCTCCATCGATTTCCCCGGGCTTCGTCGACTCCCGGCCCCACTCGAAGTCCCCTCCTTGCTGGTGTCTACGGCCTCTCCTTTCTGGCGTTTTCTCTCTCCATCTCTTGCCGAACAAAAGCCCTAGATCACCTCGGTCTTGGGCACACAGCACGAAAGCATACTTCCCTCATTGGACGGCTCACATTCCAAAGCACCCATTATTTCTAACTATAACTCAAACACTGCTTCAACCGAAAGACAATTACATTAGCAGTGAAACCTTTCCCAGGGTGTTACACTTATTTATCTTTCGCCAACAGGTGGGGAATTTGTGGAATTTGTTGCCATGTGCAGCTGTAGAGGCCAGGTCGTTGGGTGTATTTAAGGCAGAGGTTGATAGGTTCTTGATTGGACATGGCATCAGAGGCTACAGGGAGAAGGCCGGGAACTGGGGTTGAGGAGGAGAGAAAAAAAGGATCAGCCAAGATTGAATGGCGGAGAAGACTCGATGGGTCGGATGACCTAATTCTGCTCCTGTGTCTTATGGTCTTATGATTTTAACATTTAATTTATGTTTTCTGTGATAGAATGGGATATGATATTGAACGATTTATCGGCTATGTAAACGAAGGTCTTTTGTGTTGCATTTGCCGAGACGTGTTGGAGAATCCATTACAAGCTCCATGTGAGCACGCCTTCTGTACGTCATGTATTCATGGGTGGCTCATACAGAACCACAACTGCCCTGAAGATCGGCAGACCCTGGACACATCCATGCTTCGACCACTATTCAGGTAATTTTCCAAACTGCTATTGATAATACAATGGATTTCAGTTAATTGGGACAAATCAGCACCAGTATATTTTGGCCCAATTAAGTGGCTACCTCAGTTAGCCAAAGTTTTATGAAAATAGTTAAAAAGGTATTTTAAAAAAAAGACAAACTACTATCTAAGTGAGTGGTGAATTATATATTTAAATGAAATAAAGAACAAATTAAAACACTGCTAATACTACTACAGTGCCATAAAACTGTGTATTGGTTCCAAGTAGTTATTGATGGAGGAATTCATCCAGTGTACACTGCCATGTTCTTTTGATTGACTGCAAATGAACAAAATCAGCACCAATACCTAGTATAGATAAACTGTCTCCATACAATGTGTTCGATAATTGCATTCTCCAAATCTATGTTTTCACTGTAACGCTCAAGATGATTGTTGATGCCTTCAAATTTTTCGTAGTTCCTAACTTGCTGAAGTAGTGAAATTCTTGCATTTTCACTTCCGTTGCATCACATGGGTTTCTGGCATCTCCAAGTCTGAATGCTTGAAACCGCAGAGAGCAAAACAGTTCTCAAATGTCTTACTACTCGCCAGCAATCAACGACAGAGTCACTGATATTGAACACAAACACATTTTCTTATTAATACTAGTTTTTCATAAGCTTAAAAACCAGTTTTTGGAATCGTTTGGGTTGCAATGTTGAGAAACTTAGCACTGGAATAAAATATATAATACAATTACAAAAAACCTTACATTTTACTCAGTTCTTAATTTTAGAGCTCTGTTTTGCTCTGGAGGCACTGTTGCAAGGAGAAAGGATTTAATTGTATGGTTTGTGCCAAATCAAAGGACTATTTGAACACTTCTGGAAGTGTGCTTTGGGTTCTTGTCCTGCTGAAAGATGAACTTGCTCCTTAGTTTAAGCTTTCTGGCAGAGGCAAGCAGGTTTTTAATCCAGGATCTCTCTGAATTTAGCAGCGTTCATCTTCCTATCAATCCTGTCCAGATTTCCAGACCCTGCAGCTCAAAAGCATCCCCGTAGCATGATGCTACCTCTACCATACTTTAAAGTAGGAATGGTGTTACCTGGCCGATGTGCACTATTAGATTTACACCACAAAAACCGCTTAGTGTTGATGTTGTGCTGACCTTAACCCACTCCAGAAACAATCTTTTTATTATATCTAGTTATCTATAATTGTATTAAACTCAGTACTTTTAATTTCTCAGTCATGAAACACAGAATACAGCTTGTCAACTCCCACAGCCCGTGCTGACCTTGTGATTCCCATCTGAGGCCAATGTGAGAGGATCCTTCAGGAGGGTGAGCCCACAGAAGGCACCTGGCCCAGACTGTGTACCTGACTGAGTACTGAAGACCTGTGCTAATCAAGTGTGCAGCCCCAAACGCCTGTTCCATGCTGTATCTCTAAATAAATAAATAACCTCTTGCTTCAGCAGGGTTATTTTGGTGCACCAAAACGCTGCATGCTTATCCTCTATACTTCTGACTGTGAGGCTGAGCACAGCTCCAATGCCATATCTAAATTTGCTGATAACACCACTGCTGTAGGCTGAATCAAAGGTGGTGATGAATCAGCACATAGGAGAGAGATTGAAAATCTGGCTGGGTGGTTCCACAACAACAAGTTCTTACTCAATATCAGCAAGACCAGGGAGATGATTATTGATTTCAGGAGAAGGGAACTGGAGGATCAGAGGTGGAGCGGTTCGGCAACTTTAGATTCCTCTGAGTTATCATTTCAGAGGAGCTGTCCTGGGCCCAGCACGTAAGGGCGATAATGAAGAAAGCACAGCAGCACTTCTTCTTCCTTAGGAGCTTGTGAAGATTTGACATGACATGTAGAACTTCAACAAGCTTCTATAGATTTGTGGTGGAAAGTATATGAACTGGCTGCAGCTTTTTCCGATCCTGTGCTACCACCCCTCCATACCAGACGATGATGTGGCCAGTTAGAATGCTATTTAACAAATACGACATCTGGAGAAACTTCTGAAATGCCTGCCTCGCTGCCGCTGCTACTGTGCGATCGAGAATCTCCGGAGGGGAAGGCCCCAAATCCTCAGCTTTGCCTATTGCCTGTTGCCGGGGCAGGGATCGAAGCGCTTGGCAGAGATGGTGCTCGGTGTCAGAGGGCTGGTCGGAGACTCGAAGTTTTCGGACGGACTCAAGAGTCGGCTGTGGTCGGGTGTTTCCAGGATGCTGCATCGGCAAATTTGCGGCGCTGGAAGCTCATGGCAGGGAGAGTTTCTCCCTTCTACCATCTGCGTGAGATGATGGGACTTCCGAGAGACTTTGAGACTTTTTTTTTACCGTGCCTATGGTCTGTTCTTTATCAAATTACAGTACTGTTTTGCACTGTTGTAACTATATGTTATAATTATGTGGTTTTTGTCAGTTTTTTTTGTTAGTCTTGGTTTGTCTTGTGTTTCTGCGATATCATTCTGGAGGAACGTCATTTCTTAATGCATGCATTACTAAATGACAATAAAAGAGGACTGCGTGTCCTCATAATTTAATCTAATCTAATCTTCATTGTACATCTGTAGAAAATTTGCAAGTGTCTTTGGAGACAAACCAAATCTCCTCAAACTACTAATGAAATACAGCCACTGTCTTCCCTTCTTTGTAGTTCCATCAATATGTCGGACACTAGACAGATCTTCAGAGATGCTTTCTAATAAAAATAATTTTATTGAATAAAAATCAGAATCAGGTTTATTATCACCGGCATGTGACATGAAATTTGTTAACTTAGCAGCAGCAGTTCAATGCAATGCATTACCTCGCTTTATGTCGCCTCTGGAAATTCCATTTGGCGGACAGTTTCCCTCCACGCCGCTCTGACATGTTGGGAAATCATGTGCTCGGCAGGTTACAGCAGTGGTTTGCCTTTGCCGACTGCCGGGTGAGATCACCAGCTCCGGCAGCGGATGCCCAGGACGTCTCAGTGCCTTGCCGTGCTCTTAGCGCTCCACCAACGCCTGCTGGCCTGCCTTCTTGACCATTGATTGGTCTCCTCCGCTCCATCTGCCAGGGCCAGACTTCACACGCTGGGACAGGCAGATCCCTTACCTCACCGAGGGTCAAAGACCTGTCGGCTACCCTCACCTGGTTTGGCCCGTCTGCCGAGACTACTGGGGTGTGGCCGCTGCGCGTGCTACAGCTACTTGGAGCCACAGGTGAGAGCTGAGCGCCAGGTGGGGACCAAAGGTGGACGAGTTGCCCTGAAAAAGGGCACAGCAGGCAGCCCCCCAGAGGTGCTACCCCTCCCTAGACACCCCATGCACTCTAATGCATAATCTAGCAGAGAGAAAAATAATAAATAAAATAAAAAATAATAATAAATAAACAAGTAAATCAATTACGTATATTGAATAGATTTTTAAAAATGTGCAAAAACAGAAATACTGTATATTTTTTTTTAAAGTGAGGTAGCATCCAAAGATTCAGTGTGCATTTAGGAATCGGATGGCAGAGGGGAAGAAGCTGTTCCTGAATCACTGAGTGTGTGCCTTCAGGCTTCTGTACCTCCTACCTGATGGTAACAGTGAGAAAAGGGCATGTTCTGGGTGCTGGAGGTCGTTAATATTTGACGCTGCCTTTCTGAGACACCACTCCCTGAAGATGTCCTGGGTACTTTGTAGGCTAGTACCCAAGATGGAGCTGACTAGATTTACAACCCTCTGCAGCTTCTTTCGGTCCTGTGCAGTAGCCCCTCCATACCAGACAGTGATGCAGCCTGTCAGAATGCTCTCCATGGTACAACTATAGAAGTTTTTGAGTGTATTTGTTGACATGCCTTCTCCTAATAAACTCCTAATAAAGTATAGCCACTGTCTTGCCTTCTTTATAACTACATCGTTATGTTGGGACATATCCTGTAAGACTAAATAGAAATTATTTTCTCCTTTTTAATCTTTGACAATAGGTATATGCGAAATGATTTGAATCGGCTACAGATGTGGTGCAGAAATAAGCAACACGGCTGTGAAACAATCTGTTCTTTAGAAGCGATTGACAGACATGAAAGTGAGTGTGAATACAGCCGGGTTCCCTGCTTAAATGCTGGTAAGTGAAAGGTAACAAAATTATACAAATCCAGGATTTCATTATTAGAACTGCCTTTAATTAATTAATTAATTACAAACACAAGTAAGTCTGTAGATACTGGAAATCCAGAGCAAAACACACAAAACGCTGGAGGAACTCAATAGGTCAGGTAGCATCTATGGATAAGAGCAAACAGTTGACTTTTCGGGCCAAGACCCTTCATCAAGACTGAGAAGGAAGTGGGGAGATGCCTGAATTAGATGGTGGGGGGGTGGGATGGAAGACTAACTGGAAGGTGATAGGTGAAGCCAGGTGGGTGAGAAAGGTCGAGGGCTGGAGAAGGAAGAATCTGATGGGAGGGGAGAGTGGACAACAGGAGAAAGAGAAGGAGGAAGGGGGCCCAGGGGGAAATAATAGGTAGGTGAGAAGTGGTAAAAGGTCAGAGTGGACAATAGGGAGGGGGATAATTTTTCTTCACCCGAAGGAGAAATTTACCGGCATCTTACCCTTTCCCTCTTAGTCCTAATGAAGGGTCTCGCCAAAAACATCAACTGTTTACCCTTTTCCGTAAATGCTGCCTGGCCTGCTGAGTTCCTCCAGCATTTTGTGTGTGTTGCACAGAGCTTCTTTCATTGGCCATCATTTTAGTTGAACTTGTAAGAAAAACTTGCTTATTGAATGATTGGTTGTCTGGCGATCTGGCAATGACAGGAAACCTGTGTGGGAGAGTGAATGAACCCACTGCTAAATTCTTTGACTTAGAAAGTATTTCCTTTCCCCTCAACTTTTTGAGTGTACTTCTGTCTCCTATCTCTCTTGCAACTGCCCTGCAAGGTTTTTGCTCCTTTTAAGTAACTGAATGGTTCTAAACAATGTGAAAAAAATGTTGACTATGATAGCACATTATATCTCATTACGAATCCTGATGAAGGGTCTCAGCCCAAAGCATTGACTGCTTCCTTTCCATAGCTACTGCCTGACCTGCTAAGTTCCTCCAGTATTCTTTGTGCTACTCTGGATTTCCAGCATCTGCAGAATCTCTTGAATTTCTATTTTTCTTAGATTAATTTCCAATATCATCATGCCTCACTACACATCATCCGCACCAGCCTACCTGCCATCAAAGACGTATCTACAAAAAGGTGCCAGAAGAGGGCTAGTAACATCATGAAGGATCCCACCCACCCTGCTCATGTCTGTCCCACTCCCATCAGAGAGGAGGCTACGTAGCATCTACACCAGGACCACCAGACACAAAAACAGTTACATTCCCCAAACAGTAAGGCTGTTCAACACCTCCACCCACTCACCCACCCCTCCACATCCCCAATCACCATTAAATCATTTCCTGTCAGTCACCTTATGTACAGACACTCCTGTGCCTAACATCATTTTAAGTATTTTAATTATTTTTAAAAATTATTATTGTGTTTTTCATCTTTTAGTGGGGTTTTTTTGAGCTGTGTTTGATCTGGAGTAACAATTATTTTGTTCTCCTTTACATTTGTATACAGGAAATGACAATAAACAATCTTGAATCTGCATGATAGTAGTGACAGTATAATAAATGTGCTCCCTTGTGTGCTGTGCAGTTTTCAAAAGATTTAGGCAACTGAAGTAAAGCTCCACTTTCCATTTCTTTGTACAAGTATTTGAAGTCTCCCTCTACCCATTTTCCTTTAGGTGGCATTTACATGTGCTATGGATGTGGTATGTATGTACTTAACAATGAATTTTTTTACAGTGCAGTGTTAATTCTTTCTCATTAAAAACATTTTTTTGTGTGTTTTGGTGCTGTGATTTGAATGATTTTGTGCTTGGTAACAGACAGCCTCTAGTCATACTCATAGAGTGCTACAGCAGGACAGGCCCTTTGGCCAATCTGGTCTGTCTATAAACATAAGGAAAGCTTATGAGTAATACATTTGGCACCAGCTTGGCTACTGGAGCTGCCGGAAGGATCTTCAGTGACGTCCAGCCGCCTGAGGGGCTCCGTTCCAAATTTGTGGTGTGGGTTTACTCCCATAGCTTTCGTCTCTCCTAAGGCTGCTCACAAGGCAGTGGGGATATTTACCCATAGCTGGGGATCTGGTTCACAAGTACCAGGGCGAGTCCACACACTGGAAGGCCTACATGATGCATGTACAGGGGCTAGACCTCTTCCCCATCCTCTGTAGTTCAGCCTGGGTCCGAAAGGAGTTCAGTTTCCGTGTGTCGCCAGCGAGGAGGCACTACATGAGGCTTGCTGTTTTGAGAGGCTGTGTACTGACAGGGAGAGACTGACACATTCAGCTCTCCTTTTCACAAGACTGCTGGCCAGCGGTGGAAGCTGAAAGTGAGAACGACAAGCACTACCCACTACACTACCGCATGAGACACATCACAAAAACCATTTGGACACCACAAATATACATGTATATAGAAATGAGAGAACGTTTCTCTGAACCAAGGTGTAAAACACAGTAGTACACGTAACACACAATAACATATGAAAGTAAGTATAAAATCTACAGATGAATCACACATAAATAATGAACTAAAGTGTATAAATTAAATACTGTAAGATATAGAACAGATGAACCAGTGACACTTCGAATATGATGCAGCAAGGAATTAAGAAGCCTAATGGCCTGGGGGAAGAAATTGTTTCCCATCCTGACCGTTTTTGTTTTTATGCATCGGAGTCTCCTGCCTGATGGTAGAAAGTTAGAGGATGCTGGCTGGATGGTGGGATCTTGAATAATAATCCACCTTTCACCCTTGGCCCTTGGCTCTTGACTTCTGGTTGCAGTCCCACCCAACCTTAGGGTAAATGCAAGCTGACTTTTTCCACTATCTATATACGTCTTTCAAATCTCCCCTCATTCTGCTACACTCCAGGGAATGAATTTCTAACCTATTCAACCTTTCCCTATAACCAGTTGAGGATATTATGCCTCCAAAGGCTGCTGAATAATAGAGTATATAAAGAAGGCTGACACTATAGTGCTGAGAAAAGGCAAAGCTACAAGTGGAATGTTGAAGTAATATCCGATTACGTCCTGGCCCTTAATGATCCAGTGTCACTATTCAAAGTAAATTTATTATGTAAGTACGTATACAGTATGTCACTATAAATTACCTTGAGATTCATTTTCTTGCAGGCATTCACAGAACAAAGAAATACAACAGAATCAATGAAAAACCACACACAAAGACTGACAAGCAACCATTGTACAAAACTGTGCAAATACAAAAACACTAATCATACATACATACTGAGAACATGAATTGTTGAGTCTTTATGAGTGAGGCTATTGATTGTGGAATCACTTCACAGTTAAGGTGAGTGAAGTTATCCACACCAATTCAGGACCCTGATGATTGAAGTGTAATAGCTGTTCCTAAACCTAGTGGTGCAGGACCTAAGACTCCTTGTACTTGGTAGCCACAAGAAGAGAGTATGGCCTGGATGGTGGTGGTCCTTGCTGATGGATACTGCTCTCTTGTGACACTGCTCCTTGTAGATGGTGGGAGGGGCTTTTCCGGTAATGGATTGGGCTGTATCCACTACTTGTAACAGAGAATGTAGAGTTTCCCAGAGTTTAATGTTCCTCCATAAACAAAACTGTAATGGGAAGTGCATTTAATGCCTTTGTGGAGAAGAATGGTATTTCTTATCATCACTGACATGTTTCATGTAATTTGTTGTATTGAAGCAGTAGTACAGCCATTGTTCATCATTATGATGTGCCGTGTCAAATGACATTGGTGATCCTGGTCTTTATGATCATGATTGTTCTTGGCAAATTTTTTATAGAAGAGGTTTGTCATTTCCTTCTGAGCAGTGTCTTTGCAAGACAAGTGACCCCAGCCATTATCAACACCCTTCAGAGATTGCTTGGTGTCAGGACTTGTGATAGGCACCAGCTGTTCATACAACCATCCACCACCGCTCCCCTGGCTTCATGTGACCCTGTTCAGGAGCTACACCTTGTCCAAGGGTGACATGCAGGATAGCAGAAGGAAGGGGTGCCTTTACACTGCCTTTGGTAGGGATGTGTCTCTACCCCGCCACACAAGTATAACAGTATCACAACGCTATTACAGCTCAGGGGCGTTGGAGTTCAATTCGGACACCTCTGTCAGGAGTCCGTACGTCCTTCCAGTGACGTGGGTTTCCTCCCACATTCCAAAGGTGTACCATTTAGCAGGTGAAATGGTCATTGTAAATTCTAAATGAAAGGGTGGAGCTGTTGTGGATAGTGTGGAGTGCTGTCAGAGGTTGCAGCAGGACATTGATAGGATGCAAACATGGGCTGAGAAGTGGCAGATGAGTTCAACCCAGATAAGTGTGAGGTGGTTCATTTTGGTAGGTGAAATATGATGACAGAATGTAGTATTAATGGTAAGACTCTTGGCAGTGTGGAGGATCAGAGGGATCTTGGGGTCTGAGTCCATAGGACACTCAAGGCTGCTGCACAGGTTGACTCTGTGGTTAAGGAAGCATATGGTGTATTGTCCTTCATCAATCATGGGACTGAGTTTAGGAGCCAAGAGGTAATGTTGCAGCTATCTAGGACCCTGGTCAGACCCCACTTGGAGTACTGTGCTCAGTTCAGGTTGCCACACTACAGGAAGGATGCGGAAACCATAGAAAGGGTGCAGAGGAGATTTACAAGGATGTTGCCTGGATTGGGGAGCATGCCTTATGAGAATAGGTTGAGTGAACTCGGCCTTTTTTCCTTGGAGCGATAGAGAATGAGAGGTGACCTGACAGAGGTGTATAAGATGATGAGAGGCATTGATCGTGTGAATAGTCAGAGGCTTTTCCCCAGGGCTGAAATGGCTCGCACGAGAGGGCACAGTTTTAAGCTGCTTGGAAGTAGGTACAGAGGCGATGTCAAGGGTAAGTTTTTTACACAGAGAGTGGTGAGTGTGTGAAATGAGCTGCTGGCAACGGTGGTGGAGGCGGATACGATAGGGTCTTTTAAGAAACTCCTGGATAGGTACATGGAGCTCAGAAAAATAGAGGGCTATGGGTAACCCTTGGTAATTTCTCAGGTAAGGACATGTTCAGCACAGCTTTGTGGGCCGAAGGGCCTGTATTGTGCTGTAGGTTTTCGATGTTTCTAAATTGTCTCGTGATTGGCCTAGGGTTAAATAGGCAGGTTGCTGGGCTTCTTGGGCCAGAAGGGACTGTTCCACACTGTATCTCTAAATAAAATAAATTCTGAATTGCAATAAAGATATAAAAAATAAGTAGTGCAAAAAGAAAGGAAAATAGTGAGGTAGTGTTCATAGGTTCCTGGGACGTTCAGAAATCTGATAATAGAGGGGAAGAAACGATTCCTGAATCATTAAGTGTGTGCCTTCAGGCTCCTGTATCTCCTCCCTGATGGTAGCAGTGGAAAGAGGGCATGTTCTGGGTGATGGGCGTCTGAAATGATGGATGCCATCTTTTTGATGAATCGCCGTTTGAAGATGCCGTGGATGCTGAGGTTACTGGTGCTCATGATGGAGCTGGCTAAGTTTACAACCCTCTGCAGCTTTTTCCGATCCTCAGCAGTGGCTCCTCCGTACCAGATGGTGATGCAGCCAGTTAGAATGCTCGCCACTGTACATCTGTAGAAATTTGCAAGTGTCTTTGGTGACGTTCCAAATCTCCCAAAACTCCTAATGAAATATAGCCACTGACGTATCTTCTTCATAATTGCTTCAATATTTGGGCCCAGGATAGATCCTAATGTAATATTTTGAAATTCCAAATATGACTTGCATTTTACTGAACCATGATATTTAATTATTTTTAGTAATCCATTCCCAAAATACTACCATTAATACTTGATATTTTTCAATACATGATCATGTATGTAAGTGTCACTGGATTTTATTAGAATCTGGTTTGATATCACTGGCCTATATCATGAAATTTGTTGTTTTTCAGCAGAAGTACATTGCAATACACGAAACTATAAATTGTAACAAGAAATTTTTTTAAAAAATTAAATATATAGTTCAAAAAAGAGAGTAGAAAAAATGCTGAGGTAATGTTTGTTGGTTCATTACCCATTCAGGAATCTGATGGCAGAGGTGGAAAAAGCTATTCCTGAAATGTTGAGTGTGTGTCTCCAGGGTCCTGTACCACCATCTTGATAACATTGAGTGCCCTGGTGATGGGGATCCTTAATGATAGATGCCACCTTTTTGAGGCATCTGCTTTAGAAGATATTCTCGATGCTGGGGAGGCTAGTGCCCATGATTACAGTCTTGTGCAACTTTTTCCATTACTGTGCAGTTGCCCTTCCATACCAGATAGTGTTGCAATCAGTTAGAATTTTCCTCGCAGTACAACTGTAGAAATTTCTGACTCTGTTTGATGTCATACCAAGTATCCTCAAACTCTGAATAAATATAACCACTGTCATCTGCCTTTATAATTGCGTCAATATGTTGGGCCCAGGATAGATCTTCAAAGATGTTGACACCCAGGAACTTGAAGTTGCTTACTCTTTCCACTGTTGATCCCTCAATGAGAACTGATGGGTTCAACTGCCCCTTCCTGAAGTCCACAATCAATTCCTTGGTCTCACTGATGTTGAGACCATAAGACAAAGGAGCAGAAGTTGACCATTCAGCCCATCGAGTCTGCTCTGCCATTTTATCATGAGCTGATCCATTCTCCCATTTAGTCCCACTCCCCCGCCTTTTCACCATAACCTTTGATACCCTGGCTACTCAGATACTTATCAATCTCTGCCTTAAATACACCCAATGACTTGGCTTCCACTGCTGCCCGTGGCAATAAATTCCATAGATTCACCACCCTCTGGCTAAGTGAGTGCAAGATTGTTGTTGCAACATCACTCAACCAGCTGATATGTCTTACTCTTGTACACCACCTCGTCACCATCTGAAGTTCTGCTAACAATATTTGTGTCATTGGCAAACTTATAGATGATGTTTGGGCTATGCCTAGCCACAAAGTCATGTGTGTAGAGAGAGTACAGCACTGGGTCAAGCATGTATCTTGGAGGTATGGGTGAGGAACTTTGACTTTCATTTCTTAGTTTAGCTCTTCTTTGCGCCCATACTACTGAACATTTCTGTAAATGTGTGCCAGAAAAAGGTAATTAAAGTGACTGTATCATCAAGGAAACAAGCACCTAGGTCATGCTGTCTTCTCGATACTGCCATCAGGAAGGAGTTACAGGAGACCTGGGTCCCAGACCACCAGGTTCTGGAACAGTTATTACTCTCCAATCATCAGGCTCCTGAACTGGCGTGGATAACTTCTCTCACCTCAACACTGAACTGATTCCACAGCTGACAGACTCACTTTCAAGGACTCTACAACTCATGTTCTCAATGTTACTTATCATATATGTATTTATTTAGTTGTATTTTCACAGTTTGTCTTCTTTTGCACATTGGTTATTTGTAGTTTTTCACTGATTCTATTGTTTCTCTTTGTTCTACTGTGAATGCCCGCAAGAAAATGAATCTCCGGGTGGTATATTGTGACATATGCATACATCGATAATAAATTGAATTTGAACTTTGAGGTGTCAGAATTGCAAAATGTTATCACCTTAGCCACTTTTTGAAAATGGTTACAGGGTACTGCATTCAGTTACCTTTACCCTGTATTTTCAAATTAAGAAGACCTGTTACATAAGATGATATTGTTGCTCAAACAACAGGAATTCTACAGATGCTGGAAGTTCAAGCAACACACATAAAAGTTGCTGGTGAACGCAGCAGGCCAGGCAGCACCTCTTCCTAGAGATGCTGCCTGGCCTGCTGCGTTCACCAGCAACTTTTATGTGTGTTGCTTGATATTGTTGCTAATCCTTTTATTAAGACATTAGATTTGAACTCTATCTCAGAAGTTTTAAGAAGATTGCTGTGGTCCTGAATGCTACTCTTCCCCTCCCCCCCCCCGTACTGATTGCATGTTCCAATATTGTTCTTTTATGATATATTTATAATTCCTATTAACATTTGTCCGATATTTGTTGATTCACCTTCCTGCAAAGGTTGTACTGTTCAAGTAGAACGACGCAGTCTGGAAGCTCACATGGCAGTGTGTGAATGCCGAAGCCGGGAATGCTCTAATGGTTGTGGTTACGCCATACTCAGTGCAGATGACGCTCAGCACAACTGTATAGCGGAACTGAGGACGGAACTGGAATTGCTAAGGTATGTAACAGATCTCTGCACAATCCTGACCTTGTTGGTCATTATCTTTAGCACATCAAGAACTTTGATTCTAAATTCTTAGTATTCATTGGATTTTTATCACTATCAGAACTACCAGTTAACTTTTCCCATTTTTATTCTCACGCTGAAAGCCCTTTGGTGTATCTGTGTATTCTGTACAATAAGGAACTCTAGGCTGATAACATTTACTGGATTTCTAGTTCATAGCTATTAAAGATAAACGGGATTAAATATTAGCTTTATATGTTACATGTACAGTGAAATACAGTGTGTGTCAAAGGTCAGTGTAGTCCAAGGATCTTTATCTTTAAAAAAGTGTAGCCACACTTCCAGCGCCCACATATCATGCCTATAGCTAACTAACCCCAAGTCTTTGGAATGTGGAAGAAAGCGGAGCATCCGGGGAAACCCATGCAGTCACAGGGAGAATAGACAGCGACTGGAATTGAACTCTGATCTTTGCAACACTCATGCACTGAATGCTACCCCACGGTGCTGCCCCAGCAGCAGTTAATAAATTAGCAGTAACATCAATTTTATCCTGTTGGATTTAAAGATTAAAAGATGGTCACCACAGTAGCATAGTGGTTAACATAACGTTTTACAGCACCAGTGATCAGGGTTCAATTCCCAACACTGTTTGTAGGGAGTTCAAACATTCTCTCCATGACCACGTAGGTTTCCTCTAGGTCCTCCGCTTTTCTCCCACATCCCAAACACATGTAAGGGTTAATAAGTTGTGGGCATGCTGTGTTGGCACCGGAAGCCCGGTGACCTTTACAGGCTGCCCACAGCACAACCCTTGGACTGCGCTGATCATTGATGCAAATAAAAAAAAGTACAAAATTCAAAGTACATATATGTCACCATGCACAAACCTGAGATTCATTTTCTTGTGGGCATACTCAGTAAATCCAAGAACCATTATAGAATCAATGAAAGACAGCACCCAACTGAGCGGACAATCAGTTTGCAAAAGAAAACTGCTAATACAAAAGAAATAATAAGTAAAGGAGCAATAAATATCGAGAACATGAGACGAAGAGTCCTTGAAAGAGAGTCTATAGGTTGTGAGAACATTTTAGTGATGGGGCAAGTGAAGTTGAGTGAAGTTATCCCCTTTGGTTCAAGAGCCTGATTGTTGAGGGGTTCCTGAACCCGGTGGTGTGAGTCCTACTTCTCCTGTACCTTCTTCCCGATGGCAGCAATGAGAAGCCCATAAGATATAGGAACAGAATTAGCCCATTTGGCCCATCAAGTCTGCTCCATCATTTCATCATGGCTGATCCAGTTCCCTCTTAGCTCAATCTTCTGCCTTCTCTCCATATCCCCTCATGCCCTGACTATTCAAGAATCTATCAATATCTGCCTTAAATATACCCAATGACGTGGCTTCCACAGCTGCCTGTGGCGAAGAATTCCACTCTCTGGCTGAAGAAATTCCTGATCTCCATTCTAACTGGACATCCCTCTACGCTGAGGCTGAGTCCTCTGGTCTTAGACTCACTGAGCACATGCATTCCACTTCCACTCTATTGAGGCCTTGCAACACTCAGTAGATCCTCCCCTCATTCTTCAGAATTCCAGTGAGTACAAGCTCAGAGCCATTAAATGCTCCTCACTTGATAAGTAACAGGGTGATAAGTAATATGGTAACTACCATCCTCTCACCTTATCTGCTTACCAGCCTATCACCTCCCTCCCTCTGGTGCTCCTTCCCCCTTTCTTTCTTCCATGGCCTTGTGTCCTCTCCTATCCGATTCCCACTTCTGCAGCCCTGTATCTCTTTCACCTATCAATTTTCCAGCTCTTTACTTCATCCTTCCCGGTTTCACCTATCACCTTTGTTGTGGCGTGGATGAAATCACTGGAGAGAGTTACTGGTAGATACAAAGCAGCTTCTTTATTCGACAAAACAGTGTACAGCAGGCATCGAGAGGCTTTCGGTGGAAAGGTCTGCTGGCCCAGTGTGGGACTCGATATTTATTTGCTAAACACAAACGGCAATCCATATTTACAAAGTATAGATGATTTCTTTTGAAGCTACATACAAAACTTCACATTTTCTGATTACATCCATCCTACCGGCTTCTGGACTGATATTCAGGAATCCGTTGTTCCAAACTGAACCCACAATACATTTATTTGGTATTTTACCTGCTTAACATGAAGGACAATCCATATTTACAAAGTATAGATAATGCTGTCTTTGAAACTACATGCAAACCTCACACCTTCTGGTTTACATCCATCCCACAGGCACCAGCAGCATCCGAACTGGTATTCCGGTATTCACAGCTTTTAGGAAATGCATTGGTACAAATGGACTGGTATTCCGGTATTCACAGCTTTTAGAAACAAAAGACTGGTGGCCAAAGCCATTTGTTAAGTGTAAATGACCTAAACCCAAAAATTACTCTTAACAACCTTGTGTTTCTTCTTCCCCTGCCCCCACCTTCGAACTCTGACTCTTCATCTTCTTCTCTCCAGTCCTGCTGAAGGGTCTCCACCCGAAACATCGAATATACTCTTTTCCATAGACGCTGCCTGGCCTGCTGTGTATCCAAAGTGGTATAATTATTATTGAGAGCAATGGCCGCAGGGGTACCCTGCATTGGCTGCCTATTTCCCTTCCTGACAGTCATCCAGTTACCTGCCTCCTGCAGCCTAGGGGTGACTGCCTTCCTGGAGCTCCTTTCTATCACTTCATCAGTCTCCCTTATGAGCCAGAGGTGATCAAGCTGCAGCTCCAGCTCCTTAACACGTTCTCAGAGGAGCTGCAGCTCGGTGAGACTGGTGCTGATGTGGTTATCAGGGAGGCTGGAGGATTTGCCAGAATTAGTCATAGTCATACTTTATTGATCCCAAGGGAAATTGGTTAAATTCCACATCTCACACACAGCAAAGCACAGTCCCTGGAGCTATTCTCACTTCACTAACTGCGCCCTAATGGACAAGGAATGAAGAATAAAGAAGAAACTTACCAGATACTTACCTCACCCAAGCCTAATGAGCCAAAGCCACTCCAACACTGGCTCACTCACACAATTGCCACTCTGCTTGCCCCGCCTTATTTTTATTCACCCTTTCTAATAAGTCCCGTTCACTGATTGGGTGCCGTTCGGCTCCAAACTCTGCCACAAAACACTGCCTTTTTAAAACTTCAGACGTGGTCCAAAATGAAATCGCTGCTTCTTCTCGTGCTCCCATTCATCGGGTGCAGTCCAACTCCGAAGACAGCATGCCTTGAGGTGGGGGGGGGCATGCTCGCTGGCTATTCGCTCAGTCTATGTCTCTTATCATCTTGATTGCTTACAATTTCTCTGCAGTTGATGTCATCTATGCTTCTAGTTTCTGGGTAATTTTTTTTGCTATTTTGTGTGATTTTGATCAGGGCAGATTGGCTTTGCAGCCTGCAGTCAGTGGAGGACACAATTCCAAACTGAACTACACTGAGCGTTACAAGATTGTTTCAAGGACTCTGTGGTGTGAAGTTTGATACTCTGTGTGTCATTCACTCACTTTTTGCTGTTGTTTGTTCGTTTCTTTGCACTTTGGGTGTTTGTTTTTGAACAGGTTCCATGGTGTTTCCTTTTTTTGTGGCTGTCAGCAGGAAGAGTACCCCTGTGGACATTCCTCTCAGTGTTGTATACATACTTCGATAATAAATATACTTTG
This sequence comes from Mobula birostris, assembly GCF_030028105.1. Classification (NCBI taxonomy): domain Eukaryota; kingdom Metazoa; phylum Chordata; class Chondrichthyes; order Myliobatiformes; family Myliobatidae; genus Mobula; species Mobula birostris. The sequence continues at coordinate 5,440,616 of NC_092370.1, read as the reverse complement.
ATTTAAACAGTTTTTGGATGTTTTATTATGTCAATGCGACTGTCAGAAGGATTTGACATGACTGACCATCTGGGATTTGTCAAGATTTAAGGGTAAGGTGAAAACCTTCAATGCTGAAATTGACCAGAAAGAACTTCATTTTGCTGGTGGAATTGAAGATATGGGTAAAAGTGCAGGTTTTACAACTGGTCGGTGATGAGATGCAATGGAAGGGGATCTAAACTTGTAATTGGGTAGTGAGGTTTGAAATGACATTGCGAAACGTGTACACTGGAGCTGTGGACAAAGGTAGATTCTAACCCACCATCCTTAGCGATGGCTTCAGAAACTAGTCAAAGCTTGATGCATCTTTGGTAACATACATCTAACCTCAAGTATTCTCCTTAATTCCTTTTTACATGAAGGTCTGAGATGATTTGTAAAGTTGAAGAAGTAAAGCATGAAATGGAATCCCGTTTAGATTCTCAAAGAAGACACATGGTACAGAAAGAGAGCTTCCTGCAAAATGAAATCGAGGAGCTTAAAGTTAGTATGCTTACTCGTAGACATTTTACGAAAGTAGGTATGTAGCTGTGACTGTAAATGCTTTGGAAATGCATGGCATAGTGTCCTAATGTAATTTGTATTGCAATCACTGCAGTCAACGTTGTGCTAAGGCAGGAGTTCCCCTCCTGCGGTCCATGGTTAGTGGTAGGGGACCAGTGCCTAAAAAGATTGGAGGCCCCTGTTCTACTGGTGGGCTCTCAGGTGGCTGTAGAGGCTAAGCCGGGATCCACGTACTCTGGTGGATAAGAGTAAGTGGTGCCTGTGGTTAGCGGTTGGGTCCTTTGCTTGTTCAGTTCCTCCTTTCACAACTGCTACTCGCCCTCTGTGGCCCAGAGTAGGTCGATCTCCTGTAGCAGCTCCCTCTTGAACAGATTTCCTCCGGGTGCATCTACTAAGTGCAATGTCTTCCCAGTTTTTACATGTCATGCTGAATTCCTTCCAGCTGATTTTGATGTTATCTTTGAGACATTTCCTTTGCCCATCAGGAGTAGACTATAATTCGATTAACGTGAATCCATACTCAAATACAGTTCTGGTTAAGAATCCTGAGCACCCATTGTCACTGGGAGTGCAGGCTAGATGAATTTACCATATGTAATATCAATATGTAGTGTTCAACCAAAATAAACTTTGAACAAATATTTATTTGCACATTTTCTAATACATAGGAGCAGAATCAGGCTATTCGGCCCCTTGAGTCTGCTCCACCATTCCATCATGGCTGATTTATTATCCTTCTCAAACCCATTCTCTTGCCTTCTCCCTGTAATCTTTGACACACTTAACTAATCAAAATATTACCAGCCTCTGCTTTAAATATACTCAATGACTTGGCCTCCACAGCCATCTCAAACTGCAGGGTGAATTCTATCATGCCTCCTAAGGATTCCTTTAACCTAACCTCTAAAACAGCTTTGAGTTTTATTTGCTCCAAAAGGTGATATACTTGATAACTATGAGTTCAGCACAAAAGCAAAATAACTCTGCAACTTAAAAGTTTTGGATATATGACATTTAGGTTTGAATAAGAGTAACTTTGTGTCAGTGAATTAGGTCGGGAAGTAGCCACGAGGTGGTATGAAAAATTAATAACAAGTGAGCAGCATTGGTCTTTTAATGTGCTTATGGACAATATCCTCAAAAGGCTGCAGGGCATTTCACAAAACACATATTTAGTAAAATACAAAACATTACTACTGGTTGTAGAACATAGAACATTACAACACAGAACAGGTCCTTCAGCCCATAATATTGCGCAAACTTTTTAACCGACTTTTAAATAAATCAAATCCTTCCTTCCTACATAACCCTCCATTTTTCTGTCATTCCTATGCCTACCCAAGAGTTTCTTAAATGCCCCAATTCCACCGACAGTGTGTTCTACGCACCTACCACTTTGTATTTTAAAAAAACAACATACCCCTGACATCCCCCTTATACTTTCCTTCAATCACCTTAACACTATGCCCCCTTGTATTAGCCATTTCTGTCCTGTGAAAAAGTATCTGGCTGTCCACTCGATCTGTGCCTCTTACCTTCTTGTACACTTCTACCAAGTCACCTGTCATCCTCCCTTGCTCCAAAAAGAAAAGCCCCAGCTCACACAGCCTATCCTCATAAAGCGTGCTCTCTAATCCAGGCAGCATCCTGGTAAATCTCCTCTGCACCCTCTCTAAAGAGTCCATTTCTTGTCTATAATGAGGTGACACAATACTCCAAGTGTAGTCCATTCAGAGTTTTATACAGCAGTAATATAACCTCAGAGTTCAAAATAAATTTATTATCAAATTATATACACACACACACACACACACACACACACACACACACACACAAAATAAATAATCTCGTGACTAATGAAGAGCAATACACCACATGCCTTCTTAACAACTTTCCCCAACCCACTCTGGTGTTTCTCTTTGACATTTTACTAATCGAGTGAAGTGATTTATAGTGCTGAATTTCAGGCTGCCACTTGTAATTTCAGAGCCAGTTGTCTCGTGTGATGTTGGATATGCGGACACTGGTAGCCGAAGAAAGGAAGCATCGTCAGGAAGTGGAGCAAGCCGAACTGGAGAAGAGGGAGCTAATAGAGTTGCTAAAGAGCTGGAATAAAGAGACCAGGCTTCTCAATGGAGAAGGGGGCAGCAAGAGAACCACTACTGTCAGACCCCCCAACCGAATGGAAAGCATCAAACGGAAGCCGAAGGAGGTCACCGTTATCTAAATGATGGGTTACTGAATTAGCCATGAATGCATTTCCCTCGTTTGTTTTAAATGGGTTCAAATTTTTTTTGCTTTGCCCAGTTAGAACACAGCATTTAATTGAGTACTACATAGGACACAATACATTACAGGCCCTTCGGCCCACAATGTTATGCTGACCTTTAAATCCACTCTAAGATCAATCTAACCCCTTCCCTCCTACATAACACTGTTTTTCCTAACATCCATATGCCTTCTAAGAGTCTCTCAAATACCCATTGTATATCGCCTCTGCTATCACTTGTAGGGCATTCCACACCCAACACTAAATCTGTGTATAATAAAAACAAACGTCTCACATCTTTCCTGCCCTCCCCACCATACTTTCCTCCAAACACCTTAAAATTATGCCCCTTCATATTAGCCATTTCAGCCCTGGGCAAGCATTTCTGGCTGTCCTCTCTATCCATATCTCTTATCATGTTGTACACCCCTAGTAAGTCACCACTCAACCTTGTACAAAAAGGTCTGGCTCACCCAAGCATTCTTCATTAGACATGCCCTCCAGTCCAGGCAGAATCCTGGTAAATCTCCTGTGCACGCTCTCTGGGAAAATGTTTCTGCCACTTAAATAAATATAGGCAGAACTGAAACAACAGGAATTCTGCAGATGCTGGAAATTCAAGCAACACACATCAAAGTTGCTGGTGAACGCAGCAGGCCAGGCAGCATCTATAGGAAGAGGTAAAGTTGATGTTTCAGGCTGAGACCCTTCGTCAGGACTAACTGAAGGAAGAGTTAGTAAGAGATTTGAAAGTGGGAGGGGGAGAGGGAGATCCAAAATGATAGGAGAAGACAGGAGGGGGAGGGATGGAGCCAAGAGCTGGACAGGTGATTGGCAAAGGGGATATGAGAGGATCATGGGACAGGAGGTCTGGGGAGAAAGACAAGGGGGGGGGAACCAGAGGATGGGCAAGGGGTATATTCAGAGGGACAGAGGGAGAAAAAGGAGAGAGAGAGAAAGAATGTGTGTATAAAAATAAATAACGGAAGGGGTACAAGGGGGAGGTGGGGCATTAGCGGAAGTTAGAGAAGTCGATGTTCATGCCATCAGGTTGGAGGCTACCCAGACGGAATATAAGGTGTTGTTCCTCCAACCTGAGTGTGGCTTCATCTTTACAGTAGAGGAGGCCGTGGATAGACATGTCAGAATGGGACGTGGAATTAAAATGTGTGGCCACTGGGAGATCCTGCTTTCTCTGGCGGACAGAGCGTAGGTGTTCAGCAAAGCGGTCTCCCAGTCTGCGTCGGGTCTCGCCAATATATAAAAGGCCACATCGGGAGCACCGGACGCAGCATATCACCCCAGCCGACTCACAGGTGAAGTGTTGCCTCACCTGGAAGGACTGTTTGGGGCCCTGAATGGTGGTAAGGGAGGAAGTGTAAGGGCATGTGTAGCACTTGTTCCGCTTACACAGATAAGTGGCAGGAGGGAGATGGGGGGGGGGGATGGGGCAGAACTGATATTCTTGCCCAAGTTGCTTTTGATGACCAGCTTTTCTGCAAACAGAAATGGAATGAGCTATGCTTGGCCTTACCACTTGGTCAATGACGTCACTTAAGTCAGTGAAGTGCCGTGTTCTGTGTTGACCCAGTGTATTTAAGGGAAATTTGTAAAACTGTTGCTTGAATGTCATGTCTTCCTGAAAGATAAAACCTAATAAATTGAGTGATTGGATTTCAAACATGTAAGAGGATGCTTTTTAATGCTTCTGCCTTGTAGACTGCAGCTCTTTACATTCGAACATGTACTCAGTGGCCACTTGGTTAGGCACACTTACTCAAACAGTTGAGGCCAGTTCATTGGCTATATTTAAGAGGGAGTTAGATATGGCCCTTGTGGCTACAGGGATCAGGGGGTATGGAGGGAAGGCTGGTACAGGGTTCTGAGTTGGATGATCAGCCATGATCATACTGAATGGCGGTGCAGGCTCAAAGGGCCGAATGGCCTACTCCTGCACCGATTTTCTATGTTTCTATTAATGCAAAAGTCTAATCAGCCTATCATGTGGCAGTAACTCAGTGCATAAAAGCATGTTCAAGAGGTTCCGTTATTATTCAGACCAAACATCAGAATAAGGAAGAATTGTGATCTTAGACCATAAGATACAGGAGCAGAATTAGGTCATTTGGCCCAAAGAGTCTGCTCCGCTATTTCATCATGGCTGATCCAATTTCCCTCTCAGCCACAATCTCCTGCCTTCTCCCTATATCCCTTCATGCCCTGACCAATGAAGAATCTATGAACCTCTGTCCTAAATGTGCATAAAGACTTGGCCTCCGCAGCTGTCTGTGGCAAAGAATTCCACGGATTCCCTACTCTCAGACTAAAGAAACTCCTCATCTGTTCTAAAAGGATGGCCCTCTGTTCTGAGGCTGTGTCCTCTAGTCTTAGACTCTCCCACCATAGAAAACATCCTCTCCCTATCCACTTTATCGAGGCCTTTCACCAGTCGATAGGTTTCAATGAGGTTACCACTCATTCTTCGGAATTCCAGTGAATACCAGGCCCAGAGCCATCAAACACTCTTCATCTGACAAGCAATTTGCGTGAACCTCTTTAGAACCCTCTTCAGTTTCAGAACATCCTTTCTAAAGAGCCCAAAACTGCTCACAATACTCCAAGTGAGGCCTCACCAGTGCTTTATAAAGTCTCAATATTACATCCTTGTTTTTATATTCTAGTCCTCTTGAAATGAATGCTAACATTGCATTTGCCTTCCTCACCACAGACTTAACCTGAAAATTAACCTTTAGGGAATCCTGCACAAGGACTCCCAATTCCCTTTGCACCTCAGTTTTTTTGTATTTTCTCTCCATTTAGAAAATAGACAACCCTTTTATTTCTTCTACCAAAGTGCATGACCATACACTTCCCAACACTGTATTCCATCTGCTCTCAGGATGAGGCTTTTCATTCTAGGACGAGGGAGATGTCTTCATTTTTTAAAGAAAGGGGCTTCCCTTCCTCCACTATCAACTCTGCTCTTAAACGCATCTCCCCCATTTCACGCACATCTGCTCTCACTCCATCCTCCCACCACCCCACTAGGAATAGGGTTCCCCTGGTCCTCACCTACCACCCCACCAGCCTCCGGGTCCAACATATTATTCTCCGTAACTTCTGCCACCTCCAACGGGATCCCACCACTAAGCACATCTTTCTCTCCCCCACCCCCCCTGCTTTCCGCAGGGATCGCTCCCTACACAACTCCCTTGTCCATTCGTCCCCCCCATCCCTCCCCACTGATCTCCCTCCTGGCACTTATCTGTGTAAGCGGAACAAGTGCTACACATGCCCTTACACTTCCTCCCTTACCACCATTCAGGGCCCCAAACAGTCCTTCCAGGTGAGGCAACACTTCACCTGTGAGTCGGCTGGGGTGATATACTGCGTCCGGTGCTCTCGATGTGGCCATTTATATATTGGCGAGACCCGACGCAGACTGGGAGACCGCTTTGCTGAACATCTACGCTCTGTCCGCCAGAGAAAGCAGGATCTCCCAGTGGCCACATATTTTAATTCCACATCCCATTCCCATTCTGACATGTCTATCCACGGCCTCCTCTACTGTAAAGATGAAGCCACACTCAGGTTGGAGGAACAACACCTTATATTCCGTCTGGGTAGCCTCCAACCTGATGGCATGAACATTGACTTCTCTAACTTCCGCTCATGCCCCACCTCCCCCTCGTACCCCATCTGTTATTTATTTTTATGCACACATTCTTTCTCTCACTCTCCTTTTTCTCCCTCTGCCCCTCTGAATATACCTCTTGCCCATCCTCTGGGTCCCCCCCCCCTTGTCTTTCTTCCCGGACCTCCTGTCCCATGATCCTCTCATATCCCTTTTGCCAATCACCTGTCCAGCTCTTGGCTCCATCCCTCCCCCTCCTGTCTTCTCCTATCATTTTGGATCTCCCCCTCCCCCTCCAACTTTCAAATCTCTTACTCACTCTTCCTTCAGTTAGTCCTGACGAAGGGTCTTGGCCTGAAATGTCGACTGCACCTCTTCCTAGAGATGCTGCCTGGCCTGCTGCGTTCACCAGCAACTTTGATGTGTGTTGCTTGAATTTCCAGCATCTGCAGAATTCCTGTTGTTTACTGTATTCCATCTGCCACTTTGCCCATTCTGCTTATCTGTCTAAGTCCTTCTGTAGACTCTCTACTTCCTCAAAACTACTTGCTTCTTTACCTATCTCCATATCGTCTGCAGACTTTGCAACAAAGCTATCAATTCCATTATCCAAATCATTGATGAATAATGTAAAAAGAATCAGTCCCAACACAGCCCCCTGTGGAACAACACTAGTCACTGGCAGCCAGCCAGAAAAGGCTCCCTTTATTCCCACTCTTTGCCTCTACCACCACCCTTGGCCATTACGATGCAAGAATTTAAATATCAAAACTCCAGGCACATTACATGCATATCATCCTCAGAGCAGAAATTAAGATGTAGTGTGATCACTTGAGTTGAGACAGGCAGCTGTAGAGAATGATATGGGATCCACGTATGCAGGATGTTAGGGTGGATTCCCTTCATGGGGAACTGTGTGACTTTGTTTGATGTGGGGAGGCTGATGCATGGACAGCCACCACATGGTCCTTGACAGATTGGGTTAGGGTCCAGTGACATGGAATGCAAAACGGCTGGGGTCCCTCACTGCTGCAGCTTCCTCCATTTTCACTGCTGTTATGATGTGTCTTCGTCTTCCACCAGCTTCACAGCTGAGGTAGTCTTTATCTGGAACCCTCCCCCCCACCGGCCTTACCACTGTGGGTAACCCTTCCAGGACCATAAGATATAGAAGCAGAATTAGGCCATTCAGCCCATTGAGTCTGTTCTGCCATTCCGTCATGGTTGATTTTATTTATTTAAGATACTGCGTAGAATAGGCCCTTCCATCTCCCTGAGCCGTGCTGCCCAGCAATCCTATGATTGAACCCTAACCTAGTCACTGGACAACTTAGAATGATCAATTAACCTACTAACCGGTACATCTTTGTGGGAGGAAACTGCAGCACCCAGAAAAACCCACACAGTCATGGGGAGAACATACCAACTTCATACAGACAGCAGCAGGAACTGGTATCATAGGGTGTTGTGCTAACCACTATGTCACCGTCCTGCCTCTCCCTCTGATCCCCATTCTCCTGCCTTCTCTCCATAATTTTTGATGCGCTGATTAATCAAGAACCTATCAACTTCCACCATAAATATATTCAATGCACCTGTGCAGCCATCTATGGCAATGATTTACACAAATTACCACCCTCTGGCTGAAAATTTTCCTCGTTTCTATTCTAAATGGATATCCTATTCTGAGGCTATGCCCCCTGGTCCTTGACTCACCCACTATAGGAAACATCCTCTCTATCCAGACCTTTCAATATGCTGTAGGCTTCAATGAGACTCTCCCCACCATTCTTCTAAATTCCAGTGAGTACAGAACCAGAGCCATCAAACGCTCCTGATATGTTAATCCTTTCAAGGAGAATGTTTCCTATGTTGTGAGAGTCTAAGGCCAGAGGATACTGCCTCAGAATAGAGGGGCGTCCTTTTAGAACAGAGATGAAGAGGAATTTCTTTAGCCAGAGGGTGGTGAATCTGTGGAATCCTTTGCCACAGGCAGACATGGAGGCCAGGTCTTTATGTATATTTAAGGCAGAGGTTGATAGATTCTTGATTGCTCAGGGCATGAAGGAATACGGGGAGAAGGCCAGCGTCTGGGGCTGAGAGGAAACTGGATCAACCATGATGACATGGCAGAACAGACTTGATGGGCCAAATGGCCTAATTCTGCTCCTATAGCTTATGATCCTATAAAGCCTCAACATCACATTCTTTGCTTTTATATTCTCATCTTCTTGAAATGAATGCTATATTGGAATTGCCTTCCTTAGCACTAACTCAGCCTTTAGGGAATCCAGCACCGTGACTCCCAATTCCTTTTGCACCTGATTTTTGAATTTTCTTTCCATTTAGGAAATAGTCCACACCTTTATTCCTTCTACCAATGTTCATGACCATGCACTTCCCTCCACTAGGGCAGCACGGTGGTGTAGTGATTAGCAAAATGCTTTACAGTTCCTGGAACCCTGTCTCCCCGTGACGGCGTGGGTTTCTTCTGGGTGCTCCGGTTTCCTCCCACAGTGCAAAGACATACCTGTTAGTAGGTTAATTGGTCATTTTAAATTGTCCCATGATTAGGCTTGGGTTAAAACAGTTGCTGGATGGTGTGGAAGGATCTATTGACCACTGTATTTTAAATAAATAAATTATATACCGTCAGCCACTTCTTTGCGCATTCTTCCAATCTGCGTTGTACTGAAATAATACCGTTTCAAGCTAAAATGAAAGATCATTGAAAAGGGAGGGAGGGAACATTGACTCAAGACCATGAGAGGCCTGCGTTGGGCATTTCCATGCCTTACAAGGCGCAGATTGGAAGTCTGTGTGGGGTG